>NC_135232.1:221985729-222355729 GCF_051348905.1 Ranitomeya variabilis | reverse complement strand
ACATCCGATTGGGATGATCCACTTCCAACAGAAAAGGCTGACCTGTGGGCAGAGTGGAGGAAGTCTCTCGAAGCATTGACCGACCTTCTTGTGAAATGACCGTATGCTGCTGTACCATCCACAGAAGTCAGAACACAAAGATTTTGCATCTTCTGTGATGCGTCAGTCAAGGTGATCGCAAAAGTAGCGTACCTCAAAATCATAGATATAAATGAACAGAGCCATATCGGGTTTGTGATGAGCCAGACTAAACTGATGCCACTCCGCGAACACACAATACCCAGACTAGAACTCTGCGCTGCCGTCCTCGCAATTGATTTGTCCGAGCTTATCTCTGATGCAATGAATCTAGAGACCAAAAATGCAGAGTTCTACACTGGTAGCAAGGTGGTATTGGGATACATCTGCAACGAAACTCGACGCTTCTATGTCTACGTCAACAACCGGGTACTGAGGATAAGCAGATCCACCTGCCCTAATCAGTGGGCACAATCCTACAGACCATGCAACTAGATCCGTTGCACCAAGTCATCTTAGAGACACTACATGGTTCACAGGCCCTGCCTCCTTGAACCGTTCTATGCCCCACATCAGCAAGCCTGATACATTCGAAACAGTGGATCCAGATACCGACGAAGAGCTCTGTCCTCTAGTGTCTGCTCTACATACAGTGATTTCAAGCCATCGCCGCGAATCTCATCGGTTCAGCAGGTTCTCATCCTGGAAGTCACTTGTTCGAGCCATCGCTTGTCTACTTCATGTAGACCAGTCATACAAGTCAGCACTATCTGCAAACCAGAGACCTTGTAAAGGTTGGTATCACTGCAAGCATGCGTTTACCGCTCCCAACCTGGAAAGAGCCAAGGTTACAATACTTTGTGTTTTACAAAGGGAAACCTACGTCAGAGAAATAGGCAACCTCAACAAAAGGCAACCCGTTCCTAGAAACAGCGTGCTGAAGAAGCTTGATCCGATTGCCGACCAGACAAGCTGCTGAGAGTAGGTGGCCGTCTTCAAGAAGCCGAGGTGGAAGCTTCTGAGAAATACCCAGTAATAATCCCTGGACGTCATCACGTCACAACCCTGCTTATTCAGCATCATCATGACTCAGTGAGACACCAAGGCTGTTTGTTTACTGAAGGGAATCTACGGGCGTCTGGACTATGGATAGTCGGAGCGAAGAGAAGCGTGAGCAAACTTATCTTTAATTGCGTTACATGTCGCAAACTCTGAGGCATGATTCAAAATCTGAAGATGGACAATCTTCCACCCGATAGACTTAGTACTGAATCCCCCTTCACCAACATTGGACTAGATGTATTCGGTTCTTGGTCCATGGCTACACGCCGCACTAGAAAGATCCATACTGAAGCAAAGTGTTGGGCAGTTCTATTCACCTGTCTGTCCATCAGAACCGTTCATATCAAAGTAATTGAGTCTATGGACACTTCAAGTATTATAAATGCACTTCGACGCTTCATCGCAATCAGAGGCCCTGTGAAGCATATTCGTTCTGACCAAGGTTAGAATTTCGTCGGAGTGGCAAGAGAACTCCAAATCCCTTCCAATCTAGACATCGCTAATGTTGAAAAATACCTAGGTGAGCAAGGATGCACCTGGACTTTCAATCTACCACACTCTTCGCCCCTGGGAAAGGATGATAGGGATAGTGCGCAAAATACTAGACTATCTTCTTGCAAGCAAGCACCAGACTCACATATGAGAGTTTGACTACGGTCTTTGATGAAGTCTCAGCTATCATGAACGCCAGGCCGCTGACAGCACTTTCCAGCGATTCTGAAGACCCGACAGTGCTTACTCCTGCAATGTTACTTATGCAGAAAACCTGTGTCCCAAGAGCTCCACTCGGAGAATTCAACCACAAAAACCTCTACAGACGACAATGGAGGCAAGTACAAAGCGTGTCCAATGTCTTTTGGGACAGATGGAGAAAGCAATATCTCTCCAACTTGCAAATAAGGACAAAGTGGCAGAAAGACCACCCAAACATCCAACCTGGTGATGTTGTACTTGTGAAAGACAGCCAGTCACATCGGAATGAGTGGCCACTCGGCCTAGTCACCAAGCCCCTTCCCAGCAAGGACAAGAAAGTGTGCAAAGTAGAGGTCAGAGTGTGCAAGCTGGGGGAGAACAAACTGTTCTTCAGGTCAGTTACTGAACTTGTACTGTTATTTTTCCCAAAAGAACCAAATAGTGGCATCCGTTGAAGCCAAGTGGGGAGTGCTCTGCCCATTTATGTTCAGCATTTGTCCTGTTCCTAGATGCAGGAACTTTTCCCCTTTAACAAGTAATGTATTCTGATTAGTACCACTCCCTTAGTTTTCTGGGCAAGAAGGTTGCAGACATTTTCTCCCAGACCTTTGAGTCTTACACATGTGTTCCTGACTCTCTCTCTTTACAAAGCATTGCTTCTGACCAGCGGATTCCGGTGAGAATCGAATGCATTTATGTGTCTGCGTTAGAATCAGCTGTGCAGCCACCGTGTAGTCTCCGTATCTCCTAGATTAGTTAATGCTTTTGCACTGCTTACAGATAGATTGCATTTCTGTATAGAGCAGAACAGTGTTGCAGCATGTACTTTGCCTCAGATAGATATTATAACTGCATTCCTGTGTTGTAATGTTACTGTGCAGCCTCTGTAATGTGAGTTACTGATGTAATTGCACTCTGTATCATGCTGTTGTCTCTGTTATCTGCCAGTACTGATACACTGTTTATTTCTTTGTAGCTTTTACCATTATGGTCCACTATTCGTCAGCTCAATAAATATAGACTTAAGAATCCATACAGTCTGTTTACTAAGAAGTGGATGAGGGTTTAGCCATATGCTGAAATCCACACAACACCGTACGTGGAGGAAGGCAAAACAAGGAGTGCAGCAAAAGCCAGACAGATGTTGCTGGTAGGGGACTCTACAATTAAGAGGACAGATAGGGTCATCTGCCGCTGAGACACTGAATGTTGAACAGTGTGTTGTCTGCCGGGTGCTCAGGTTTGGCAGATTGCGGATTGGATAGACAGATTGCTGGGTGGGGTGGGAAAAACCCAACGGTCATTGTACAAATTGGCACCAATGATAAAGTTAGCGGGAGGTGGAAGGTCCTTAAAAATGATTAGAGGGAACTAGGAGAGAAGCTAAAGGCCAGGACCTCCAAGGTGGTGTTTCAGAAATACTGCCGATGCCACGAGTGTCACTAGAAAGACAGCGGGAGCTTAGAGAGATAAATAAGTGGCTTAGAAATTGGTGCAGGAAGGAAGGATTTGGGTTCATGGAGAACTGGACAGACTTCTGTTGACTACAGTCTCTATGGTAGGGATGGGCTGCACTTAAATGGGGGGAGGGTGCAGCTGTTCTGGGGGAAAAAAATGGTCAGACCTATGGAGGAGCTTTTAAACTAGGATCTGGGGGAGGGAGGGTAGTTGTGCAAATAAGGGGATAGCATAGAAAGAGTAAAGGTACCGTCACACTCAGCGACGCTGCAGCGATATAGACAACGATCCGATCGCTGCAGCGTCGCTGTTTAGGTCGCTGTAGAGATGTCAAACACAGCAGCTCCACAACGATGCAGGAGCGATCCTGTGACGTAGCGGTGATGCACTTATCGTTCTCACAGGTCGTTAGCTCCATGTTTAACATTGCTGACATCGTTGCTTTTGCTGTCAAACACGACGATACACGCCGATCTGACGACCAAATAAGATTGAATTACAAAAATTAGTCCCTAACAAAGTGTAAATCTTTGATGGCCCCATAAGATGCTCCATATTAAAATATGTTCCATATAATCCTGCATAAAGGTTAATAATGGCCCCATAAGATGCTCCATAGACACATTTGCCCAATATAATGCTGCACAAATGTTGATTATGGCCCCATAAGATGCTCCATACAGACACTTGCCCCATATAATGCTCCACAAACATTAATTATGGCCCCATAAGATGCTCCATAAAGATATTTGCCCCATATAGTGCTGCACAAACATTATGGCCCCATAAGATACTCTATACAGACATTTGCCCCATATAATGCTGCACAAACGTTAATTATGGCCCCATAAGATGCTCCATAAAGATATTTGCCCCATATAATGCTGCACAAACGTTGATTATGGCCCCATACAGACACTTGCCCCATATAGTGCTGCATAAACGTTATGGCCCCATAAGATGCTCCATACAGACACTTGCCCCATTTGCTGTTGCTGTGATAAAATAAAAAAAATCACATACTCACCTCTCGTCGCTCAGGCCCCCGGCACTTGCAATATTCACCTGACTTCGTTCCGGCGCCGCTCCGTCTTCTGCACTGACATTCAGGCAGAGGGCGCGCACTAACCACATCATTGCGCCCTCTGACCTGAGCATCACTGCAGAAGATGCTGAAGACGGAGCGGCGCCCGGAAAGGGGAGCAGGTGAATATCGCGCAGCGCTGTGCTCCCTTCCCCACTATACTCACCTGCTCCTGGCGCTGTGCAGTCCCTGCTTCCCCGGCGCCGCAGCTTCTTCCTGTACCGAGTGGTCACCGTTACCGCTCATTACAGTGATGAATATGCGGCTCCACCCCTATGGGAGGTGGAGCAGCATATTCATTACTGTAATGAGCGGTACCATGTGACCGCTCAGTACAGGAAGAAGCTGGGGCGCCGGGGAGCCAGGGACCGCGCCAGGAGCAGGTGAGTATAATTAGACAGCCCCCGCTCCCCTGCTGACCCCTGGGTATGACTCGAGTATGAACCGAGAGGGGGACTTTCAGCCCCAAAAAATGGGCTGAAAATCTCTGCTTATACTCGAGTATATACGGTAATAGCAGTTATGAAGCTGAAATCACATCTACTCCAACTCAATTTACTGAAAAATATCCAAATAACAATGAAATTTGCATTGATATTAAAGGGGTTAGTAGCCTAGGAGTTCTAGACCAGATGATCAGCAAAGAAAATGGAAAGCTGCCAGGGAATATCCATGTCAGATTATTAATTACCTAATTTATTCAAATGCTCTCCAAAAAATCCAATTAAAAATAGCCATAACTCAGTAACTATCAAGAGTCATAAGGTTAGGATGCAAGATAAAAGGCTGCAATTGAATCATAAGTATGTTTTTACCTTTCCTGGCAGTACTGTGTGGTCACACACTGGAATCCCTCTGCCCCAACACGCGTTTCGCTTCGCTTCTTCTTCAAATTAAAAAGGTAGCAAGTAATAATAGGGTCATATTATGGGGGATTTTAACTATTGTGGTGATATGCTACCTGAGTGTGTTGGGGGACACTCGCTTAGCATGGGATTTAAGCACTCAGGCATGATTTCTCCACTTAAACAGTCTATTCCGGTTTATTAAACGTCATAAACCATAACACAAACAGTTCATTATTTACATCAACGGAACACATTAACCATCGATAGTGTGTTCCAATGGCAGATCCGTGTCTGCCCATAACCCCTTGTTACCTGGAGTTACCTTACAGGACCTCCGGCTCCATATACTGACTCCTGCCAGTGCTGGTTCACAGGGAAACTGCCTCACTGGGATCACCGTCCTTGTGACCAGGGCACCTCGGATAGTCCAGACCCACAGTAGGAACTGTAGCCTCCCCAATACAGAAACCGTCTCAGGCTCTGTAGATGCAGCCTTTCCATGCGCTTCCAGGAAGTCCAATCACAGGCACTTCCAACACACAGGCCATCAGTCCATGATCTACCCAAGTGCTTACAGCACTCCAGTCCATCCGCGGACAATCCAACACTCTGACCATTCCAGGACTCACACTCTTACCAGGTGCTTGCAGGACTCCAGCCCATACCAGGACAATCCAACACCCTTGAGCATTCAGTCCATAGCCTCAGCAGTGCTTCCAGGACTCCAGCCCACTTCAGGACAATCCAACACCCAGGCTATTGCAGGACTCACGGTCTCAGTGCCTCCAGGACTCCAGCCCATACCAGGACAATCAGGGCCGGCGTCAGCACCCGGCGTACCTGGGCAAGTGCCGGGGCCCTGGCGAGACAGGGGGGGCCAATTTAGGGTCGGCGTTAGGGGCAGGCTGCCCGCATGCGGCCCCTGAGGCAGACATCTGCGGCCCGAGGTGCACGCTAGAAGAGAGGAGGCAGAGGCAGCACGGAGCTCTGGGACTTTTGCAGCTGCTGGAGAGCCGCCCACAATCCGTCGCCATGGATACGCAGAGCAGAGTGACTTCCGACTGTCCAGTGCCTGGAGAATGAGCCGAGCGTCGCCAAACAGGAAGTGTGCAGCACCTGCCACCTGGAACAAAGGATTGCGGGGGCCGGGGGGATGCAGAGCCTGGCTGGGAGGACAAGGTATGGGCTCTTACATACTGATTGGGTTGTGTTATATACTATGTGGTGGACTGCTATATGCTACGTGGGCGGCTATATACTACATGGGCTGCGCTGCTATATACTACGTGGGCTGGGCTGCTATATTCTACGTGGGCTGCTATATACTACATGGGCTGCTATATACTACGTGGGCTGGGCTGCTGTTGTGGATTCTGTTTGTGGGCTCCCTCTGGTGGTTACTGCTGGTACTGGGTGACTTTGGTGGGTTGCGGCCTTTGGTTTCCACCTGTCCATCAGAGGCTGGGTGGTTCCTATTTTACCTGGCCTTTCTGTCATTCCCTTGCCGGCTATCAATGTATTCAGATGTGCTCTGTTTGGTTCCTGCCTACCTGCTCCCAGATCTTTCAGGATAAGCTAAGTGCTGATTTTCAGTTGTTGTTTTTTTTGTCCAGCTTGCTTATTATGTCTCTATGCTAGCTGGTAGCTCTAGTGGACTGAGGTTCTCCCCATGTGCCATGAGTTGGCACATGGGTTCTTGTAATCTCAGGATGGTTTTTTTTTGATTAGGGTTTTTTGCTGACCGCTCAGACCCCCTTTTGTATCGTTCTGCTTTCTAGTTTACAGCGGGCCTCAATTTGCTGAACCTATATATATCATCTCTATGTGTGTGCCTTCCTCTCATTTCACCGTCAATACATGTGGGGGGCAACTATACCTTTTGGGGTTCATTCCTCTGGAGGCAAGTGAGGTCTTTATTTTCTCTGCAGTACTAGTTAGCTCTTAGGCTGGTGCGTGGCGTCTAGAACCAACGTAGGCACGCTCCCTGGCTATCTCTAGTTGCGTTTGTCAGGCGTAGGGCAGCGGTCAGCCCAGGTTCCATCACCCTAGAGCTCGTCCGATATTTTGTATTACTTTGCTTGTCCCTTGCTATCCCTAGCCATTGGGATTCATGACAGGCTGCTATATACTACGTGGGCTGCTATATACTACGTGGGCTGTGTTATATACTACGTGGGCAGTGTTATATACTATGTGGGCAGTGTTATATACTACATGGGCTGCTATATACTACGTAGGCAATGATGTATACTACTATGTGGGCAGTGCTGTATACTACTGTGTGGCTGTGCTATATACTACTATGTGGGCAGTGCTGTATACTACTATGTGGGCAGTGCTGTATTCTACTGTGTGGGCTGTGCTATATACTACTGTGTGGGCTGTGCTATATACTACTGTGTGGGCTGTGCTATATACTACTGTGTGGGCTGTGCTATATACTACTGTGTGGGCTGTGCTTTATACTACTGTGTGGGCTGTGCTATATACTACTGTGTGGGCTGTGCTATATACTACTGTGTGGGCTGTACTGTATACTACTGTGTGGGCAGTGCTGTATACTACTATGCGGGCTGTGCTGTATACTACATGGCTGTTCTATAAACTACGTGGGCCTTGTTATATACTATGTGGCTGTGCTATATACTATATGGGCTGTTATATGATACGTTGGCTGTGTTATATACTACGTGGCTGTGTTATATGCTACGTGGGCTGTTATATACTACATGGCTGTGTTATATGCTACGTGGCTGTGCTATATACTACGTGGGCTGTGTTATATACTACATGGCTGTGTTTATATGCGATCATGAATCGTGGTATGTGTTAAAGGGGGGGTCCACTGAGACTCTTTCGCCCGGGGCCCTCAAAAACCTGGAGCCGGCCCTGAGGACAATCCAACACTGACCGAACATCAGGTCCACGGTCTCAGGTGCTTGCAGGACTTCTCCAATACCAGGAGTCTCCAACACCGACCGTCCAGGACCTTGCACATGGACCAAACGGATCCATACACAGGAACCACACAGGAACATGTGACCCACACCCTGGTCACATTACATACCTGCAACCACTCCCCTGGGTGGGAGTGTGGGTGTGTGTGGCTAGTCTGACCCTCCCATCTCTCATAACTAGCCCTGCCAATCTCCCATTAGAACTACACAATCACACGTGGGACTACAGGTCCCAGCACACCAACTTAACTGCAGATTGACAGCACAGAGTGACCTCCTCTGCGACACACATACCGGCCTTTTATAATCCTGCCGGACTTTTTCTCATCACCATTATGCCTCCAAGCGCATCTTGAAGCGCACACACATCGCCCCCTGGCTGTAACATTGGTCACTGCACCACACTATCCACACATTCAATGAGACATAGAATTGTCTGGTTGTGCTAAAAGCTGTAAGTTCTTATCTGCAGTTCAAGACAATTACCACTCTCAGGGTACCGTCACACAGTGGCATTTTTATCGCTACGACGGCACGATTCGTGACGTTGTAGCGATATCGTTACGATCTCGCAGTGTCTGACATGCTACTGCGATCAGGCACCCTGCTGAGAATCGTACGTCGTAGCACATCGTTTCAAACTTTCTTTCGTCGCTTGATCACCCGCTGACATCGCTGGATCGTTGTGTGTGACAGCGATCCAGCGATGTGTTCGCTGGTAACCAGGGTAAACATCGGGTAACTAAGCGCAGGGCCGCGCTTAGTAACCCGATGTTTACCGTGGTTACCAGCGTAAAAGTAAAAAAAACAAAAACGTACATGCTCACCATCTGATGCCCGTCAGGTCCCTTGCCGTCTGCTTCCTGCTCTGACTGAATCCGGCCGTACAGTGAGAGCAGATCACAGCGGCGACGTCACCGCTGTGATCTGCTCTCACTTTCCGGCCGGCAGACAGTCAGAGAGGAAAGCAGACGGCAAGGGACCTGACGGGCATCAGATGGTGAGCATGTACGGTTTTTTTTTTTTTACTTTTACGCTGGTAACCACGGTAAACATCGGGTTACTAAGCGCGGCCCTGCGCTTAGTTACCCGATGTTTACCCTGGTTACCCGGGGACTTCGGCATCGCTCCAGCGCCGTGATTGCACAGTGTGACCGCAGTCTACGACGCTGGAGCGATAATCATACGATCGCTGCGACGTCACGGATCGTGCCGTCGTAGCGATGTAAATGGTACTGTGTGACGGTACCCTTAGTTGGTAGATTAACCAACCAGGGGAGATAATCTGCTGGATCTGGTCTTGTCAAATAGATGAGATAGAATTTCAAATGAACAGGTTCGGGAGCATTTGCGATGCAGAGAACATAATATGGTAAGTTTCAATGTAATGTTCAGTAGAACATTTCAAAGGAGAAATGCAAAACCTGAAACTTTAGGTAAGCTGATTTCAACAAATTTAGGGAACATGAATACAAATAAATCAGATACCGTATTTTTCTGATTAGAAGATGCACTTTTTTCACCCAAATTTTTTGGGTAAAATGGGGTGCTTATAATGCGGTTACACCATACTATTGCTGCAGGCCGCAGACAGGGATGAGGGGGTGTCCGGTGGTGCTGTGGGCGTCCGGCGGTGCTGTGGGCGCCCGGCGCTGCTGCGGGGCTATCCGGCGCTGCAGGGGTCTCCGCTGCTGCTGCGGATCTTCTCAACAAACCACGGAAAATTGAAAAATAGATACTGTGAGATTTAGATCAACATTTAACTTAAGAAACGTTGAAATGTGGAGGGCGTTGAAAAAGTATTGGAACATATTACAACTGGATAAGACTCTTAAATCCCATAGATCCTCCAACCTGCTATTACTTACAGATATTCTCAAAACTTAAAAGGATATCTTGATCAGAAATTACTATGATAAATCCACAAAAAAAACACATTTTTTGGCTCAAAAGGTCCATCATGGGGTTGCTGCCTATGTGGCTCAGGCGTGGCTTGCCCCAATGTTGAGTCCAATACAAAAATAGCTATGGAGGATATCCCACTAGATAAAACATAACCTTTAATATAAACAAGTTAAAATACTGGATCCCCACAAAAACACAGACATAGACCAAAGAAAACGTGCTCATGTGAACCAGTGCTCAAGATAAAAAATTGGATCTGTCTTACCAATCTGAACGGACGTAATGATAAGTTGCCTCTCAACCTCAAAAATTTGAGAGTGGTGGCCCCAAAGTCACGGGCATAGGGTGGGGGTGGGGATGTATTCTCTATCTTCCCTGTAGCACCCTTGTAGAGCTCCTGTCCTGACAGGGACAGGCCCCAAGTGAGCCCTACTATGGACACCCACCATCCAACCTGTAAACCCAAAGTGTATCTCTTCTCCAAACGCGTTTCAACTCCACTATTAGAATCATCAGGGGAGTTTTTTAGAATGCTTAAGTGCCACTGGGCACAGTTGCAAGAACAGAGTCCGTATAAATCCGTATAGTGTGGGTCCCGCAGTGGCTAGGCACCCAACGAGATCAGTAAGGCTAGCTGTGTCTGCAGCTTAGGGTAAGTCCTCTATGTCGTCCCATAAGTGGCCTACTATTTATAGAATGCCCAAAGTCATTGGGCCATCCCCCACCCATCTGTGACGCCATACCTGTAAACCGCCATAGAGGGTCGCCAGATATAGATCCGCCGCACGATGCGACACGTGTCACCGGGTCACCATGATGCTCAGAACGCCGGCGCGCACGCCACCAGAAGTGTTGACGCCATGTTAGATGCGTCACTTCCGCCCACCATATGCAAGGAGGCTCAGAACGCCGAAGCCCATGCCACCGGAAGTATTGACGCCATGTTAGATGCGTCACTTCCGCCCACCATATGCAAGAAGTCCAGCATGTGTCAGGTACCGGGAATATCGGCGCCATTTTGTGTGCGCCGATATTGTAGCCATATAAAATATAGAAGCGCAAGAAATAGCCCCCTCTGTTAGAGGGACCTCCTCTAGGGGCCGATATAAAGGAAGGGGAAGTGGACACCGTAGAGGGGATAGATACCAACCCTCTAACCCGAGGACCGTTTTTTTAGACCGGCCGTATCAACTTCGGAGTCATAATCCCTTCAACAGGGAGGAGAGTCACAGGTTCTAAACTTATCTGGTAGACAATTGACCACGGTGGAGATGTCAGTATTGTGGAAGGGACTCTCCTACGTCCCTAGCACAGATTTTAAGATTTTTGACATGGTTAAGGATCTCAGTCTGTTTGTTAGAAAATTGAGATGGCTTAAATTTTTTAAACAAAAGGACAGGAAAACATGCTATGAATTAAATATCCCACACGATATGCTATCTGATGTATGCCTGCTAGCGGACCTTGATGTTATATCTGATACTAGCGGCAGATATGGTCCCTTTACCCGGTTGAAAAACCCAAGTAAAAAAATGGCACCTGTGGGGGGAGATCTCTCCGCTATAGATTTTTTTTTAATTTAAGTATCAATGACATTAAAAAATCTGCTGAAAAACAGTCTAGACACAATCTCATGAAAGAACAGATGGTGGCCCTCCGTACGTTGGAGATGGATAAGTCCCTAGTTTTTAAATGTTCCGATAAGGGAGGAAATGTGGTTGTGATGGACGTAGCTAAATACAAGGACATGTGCTATTCGCTGCTGAATGATCGCACCACGTATGCACGGGTGACACAAAATCCCACCAGTGATTGTCTTAAAACTTTAGGGACCATCCTCACAAAAGCCAAAAGCGACAAACTGATTAATGAGGATGAACAGGCTTTTCTTCTGCCCCGTTATCCTGTGATGGCCACATTTTATGCCCTGCCTAAGGTCCACAAAGTCCTGGATCCTCTGAAGGGGAGGCCCATCGTGTCAGGCATAGGCAGTATTGGGCAGAATGTTGGCATTTACCTTGATGATGTCCTTAGACCATTCGTAACCTCACTCCCATCCTATGTCAGAGACACGATGGACCTTCTCCGTAAACTAGAAGGAATCTCTCTTGAGCCTGGTACCTTTTTGGCAAGCATCGATGTGGAGGCTCTGTACTCCTCGATCCCGCATGACTGCGGTATTCGGGGGGTGCAGCATTTCCTCGGCACCAGGGGTTGTCAGTATAAAGCCCACAATGAGCTGATTGTGTCCCTCCTGAATTTTGTACTTAATAATAACTACTTTGTATTTGACAGCAAAATCCTCCACCAGCTCAGGGGCACCACTATGGGGAGTCCCTGCGCGCCCACCTATGCAAATTTGTTCCTGGGCTGGTGGGAGGACAGCATTGCCTTTTCAGAGGTTCACGCAAATTTTCTGGCCCACATTGATTTATGGGTCAAATATATTGACGACATTTTTGTATTATGGAGGGGCACCAAAGATGAGTTCGGTCAATTCCTGATATCTTTGAACAATAATGATATCGGGCTAAAATTTACATTTGCTATACAGGAGTGTAAGTTACCTTTCCTGGATGTACTGATTACCAAGTCAGAGAGTGGTGACCGTTTGGAAAGCACTATATACAGAAAGCCTACTGCAACTAATTCATTATTGAGGTGGGATAGTCATCATCCCTATCCCCTCAAAAGAGGTATACCTAAGGGCCAGTATTTAAGATTGCATAGGAATTGTTCTAATCAGAGAGATTTCAAAACAAAGGCCGATGACCTTAGGCAGAGGTTTTTGGCCAGGGGCTACCCGGATCGCATTTTGAGGGAGGCTTTTCGACATGTCAATAAACAGGATAGAGAAACTCTCCTCACACCCCGGAATGGGGAAGAGGACACTCCCAAGGAAACAAGACTTATCTGTACATACGATAATGGGGCATCATCTGTTAAAAAGATCATACGGAGATTTTGCGGATGGATGAGGATCTTAGGCTACTTTCACACTAGCGTCGTACGATGCACGACGAATTGCGTCGTTGTGACGTACCGACGCAAGCAGTGAAAGCGCCGCACAACGGGGGCAGCGGATGCTGTTTTTCAACGCATCTGCTGCCCCATTGTGATGTGCGGGGAGGCAAGGGCGGAAAAGATGTTCTCGACGCACCAAAAAACGTTACATGCAACTTTTTTGGTGGTGACGGACCGACGCAACACGACGCAACCGTCGCACGACGGTTACGACGTGTGGCAATGCGTCGCGCTGCGTCGCTAATGCAAGTCTATGGGAAAAAACGCATCCTGCAAGCACTTTTGCAGGATGCGTTTTTTTCTACAAAACGACACATAGCGACGTGCAGTGCACAACGCTAGTGTGAAAGTAGCCTTAGGGATACTCTAAAGAGTGAACCAACTATCACCTATCGTAGATCCAAGACGCTGAGTGAAAGACTTGTACATAGCCACTTTAACATGCCCAAAGAGGGAACGTGGCTACCGCAGAGACCAGCAGGATGCTACAAATGCGGCGGCTGCATAGCATGCGGATCGATACGTACTGGGAAGAAGTTCTTTAATGACAACACACAACAAATGTATAAGCTTGATAAGTTCATTAATTGTAGAACCACAGGCGTTATCTATAGGGCTACCTGTGAATGCGGTATCACCTATGTTGGAAAGACAATGAGGGAGTTTAGGAGGAGAGTGGGCGAGCACTTGGGCGATATATGAAACCGGAGGGATACTCCCATCGCCAAACATGTTAATGGCCTGCATGGGGGGGACAGTAGGGTTATGCGGTTTATGGGAATCAACAAAATTGACATGCCAGCTAGGGGAGGTGACCTCGACAGGTTATTACTACAAAGAGAGGCCAGCTGGATATTTACACTGGACGCATGTCATCCTCGGGGTCTTAATGATCAGATCAATTATGAATGTTTTCTATAGAGGGATAATTTTCCACCGAGACCCTCTCTTTTTCCTTCCCCCCCTCCCTCTCCTCTTCCCCCTTTCTCCTTCCCTTCTTCTGCTCCTTCCCCTCCCCCCCCTCTTCCTTCCCCCTTTCCTCCCATTATTACTCCTATTCTTGACTTTCTAATCAGCTTGTCAAGTTTATTGGTTCAGCATTATTCATTTTCTCTCCCCTGTCTTTGCTCTTTCTTCGAATCGGGTGTTTTTACCATTTTAGTTAGCGCTGTTACGGGCCTCTATCCATAGAGACGGCCAAAGAAAACAAAATGAAATAGAACTTGTGAATCTTACCATATAGGAAAACAGCCACTACTTTTTTCTATGACAGCTTTCAATATATGAACACAGTGGGGACTCTAATCTAGAGCTGTACCCACCTTTTTATTATATATGTTGAAAGGTCTTTGTTATCTGGAACCTAACTTTTATTTCACTTAGTTGGTCCTCAAGGAAATGTATGTCTTTACTAGTCTACGTGTGTAGTCCCTGGCCTTATATGAATTTTTGTGTTAATATCCTTTAATTGGATTTACATATCTTTACGCTATTGGGTAACTTGTCTCTGAGTGCCTAGCCACTGCGGGACCCACACTATACGGACTTATACGGACTCTGTTCTTGCAACTGTGCCCATTGGCACTTAAGCATTCTGAAAAACTCCCCTGATGATCCTCCTATAGTGGAGTTGAAACGCGATGGGAGAAGAGATACACTTTGGGTTTACAGGTTGGATGGTGGGTGTCCATAGAAGGGCTCACTTGGGGCCTGTCCTTGTCAGGACAGGAGCTCTACAAGGGTGCTACAGGGAAGATAGAGGATACATCCTCACCCCCACTCTATGCCCGTGACTTTGGGACCACCACTCTCAAATTTTTGAGGTTGAGAGGCAACTTATCATTACGTCCGTTCAGATTGGTAAGACCGATCCAATTTTTTATCTTGAGCACTGGTTCACATGAGCACGTTTTCTTTGGTCTATGTCTGTGTTTTTGTTGGGATCCAGTATTTTAACTTGTTTATATTAAAGGTTATGTTTTATCTAGTGGGATATCCTCCATAGCTATTTTTGTATTTGTTAGCCCTGAGGGTGTTTATATGGTGCGGCCTATTGCACACCTTAGCTATTTCTAGCCAATGTTGAGTCCACAAAGACCTTTACGGCTGCGTCTAACACAACGACATATAAGATAACATTCCCCATATCTTGCAACACAGTGGACGTTATCTACGTAGGAGAACCAGAGAACATGTTTTGGACATAAAAGCAGTAAAAGAGACTAATGATATTGCATAACTTAAAACTTTACCACATCATTTAAAGAGGTTCCACGACTGCAATTCATCATAACTTAAGGTTAATGGTATTGCCAAGGTCTGAATGGACATTAGAGCTAGCAAATGGAAGAAATATTTAGCACAAAAAGATGCACGGTAGATTACTTTTTTGCACACCGTGAAGGAGTTTGCCAAAAATGTCACCGGTGTGTGTTGCACAAACCCCCGGAACAGAGGTATCCTATCCAGGCTTTCTGAATCCCTGCGCCTTTGGAGGTCCTGATGGTCAACTATCTGATGATTGGAGCTTCATACAATGGCTACGGGTATTGAGAGATGACTGATCACTTTATCAAGTTCGCAGAGGTGACTCCCAGCCAGGATCAGACAGCCGAAGCTGCAGCCAGAAACATCTGTCAGGACTTTATTTGCATATATAGATGCCCGAAGCGAATTCACTCTGACCAAGGGGCCTACTTCCAGGGGCGAGTGATGGATGAACTGTACCGTATGTATGGAATCAACAAATCCCGAACCACGCCATACCACGTACCACGGACCAGGAACCACAGGGGAACGGAGCCTGTTAGCACTTCAACCGAACCCTGGAAGAGGACAATAGGATGAAGTGGCCCAAATTCGTATCCCGAGTTGGAGTGGGTTTACATTAATCGAGTCCATGCGACTACCGGTTACACCCCTTACATGCTGCTGTTTGACCGAAGCGGCCGAGAGATCACTAAACTGGACCTCTAGGTAGCGGATTCCTCTCTGGGCAGTAGTCCAAGTGCCAGGATCCGAGAACACAGACGCCAACTTCAAACGGTAAGGAAGCTGGTTAAGCAGAAGTTTCGGGAAGTGGAACATTTTAGTCGATCCCCATTGTCAGGTGAACAACTTCAGACAGGGGATCGTGTGTTGGTGTGGGACAAACGACCCGGGAACAAGCTGAATCATCAATGGGAGGCGGTGCCCTACCGAGTGGTGAGGAAGATTCACCCAAATAACCCAGTCTACAAGGTTAGACCTGAGGGAGATTACACCATGGCACCTCAGGTGTTGGGCAGCAGTAAGCTGCGATCCTGCTCTTCTGAAGCAGAAAACCATACCAAGGGAGGGCCCCCAACAGAAGTGGCTGAGGTCCCACACAGGGTAGTCTTGGAGGAAGAAGAAGAATGGCTTGCAGGGCTGATGAGTTCACCGGAGATGCCGTTGCAGCTCTCGAGTGGGGCAGAAAACAAACTCGGAGTCAACTTACCACCTCCAGTGCTTGAGTCTCAAAGTATCCCAGACACACCTCTGCAGGAAGAGCTCTGCAAGAGTGAGCAGGCCAACGCCGGGATTCCCCCTAACCGTATGGTCAGGATGAATTCGTCTGGTCCCATATACAGCAGAAGACCCAGGAATGCATGTGACAGTGGGCTGAACTCGGCCTACTTGTGGGAAAACTTCAAACTCCAAAGAGTTTCACTTGGGAGCAAAAAGGGAGGAGGAATGTAACAAAAAGCCACTGGAAAATTAGTGCAGGATGTGCCATTAATGAGGAGAGACTGCCATCTGCTAGCCAGCCGAAATCAAGCGGAACCAAAGTGTGCTGGAAGATTTGCAGTCAGAAGGACCTTGTGTGCTCAACCGGATTAGGTGACCCTCAGTAAGACTTCCCGGATGTAAAAATCCTGCGTGCTCAACTACGAGGGATTTTGGCGCCATTGAAGAGAGCGGGGCAGACGTGCTGCAGAGAGACCGCTGGGACCAGCGTGACAGGCCTCAGTGGGAAGTCTGTGCTACCCAGGTGTCGGTCACCACCTGGCCAGGTCCGGATCCCCTGGAAGATATCTCCTAGTATGGCTTTTGCTGGTCAGAGCCGGGATCTTCTTGATTATACTCCGAGGAGGCTGCATTATACTCTGAGGGGGGCTGCAATATACTCTATGAGGGGGGCTGCATTATACTCTATAAGGGGGGCTGCATTATACTCTACCAAGGACCATTGAGAGTGCATTCCACTATATGTACTATATGGGACCTGCATTATACTGTATCGAGGACTACCTGTACCAATCATTCTTCCTCAGCCGGAGTAAGGGTGGGTGCGCACGGTCAGTAAATGATGCGGGGTTGGACGTTGCGTACTTGTGCAGTGTCCAGATGTTACAGCATAGTGGCTGGGATTTAAAGACATCCCATGCCCACGATGCGTGCACTGACGCCCGCAGCTCACCCGCTGAGACAGACATGGGGGGCGTCTCTCCAGACTGAAGCATGTCAATTTATCTTTGTCTCTGCAAGATAACTTTCACCAATACAATGTACTGGACGTGAACACATGCAGATTCACCTCAGTTCAATAGTCAGCAGCAGACATGTGCTGCGTCCAGAGGCGTAGCTAGGGTTTTGGTCCGGGGGGGGGGGGGTGAAGCTTCTGAATGGGCCCCTAACCAGGTAACCTGGATTACAACTCGGTGACGCCCCTAATACTGAAGGAGAACCTCAGCAGATGATCGCGCTGTTACTGAAGATAATCTCTATATAAAGACCAATATGGATATTACCGCCATAAGGTCAGTGGTAGATACCAGCCCTACAGAACATATAACAGATCACTGCACAGTTACAGATAATGTCTTACCGCTGAAGTCCTTTCTGATGGAATCATTCATGTTTCCCGTCTTTTCCATCTGGCCCAGACCGACATGACAACTTCTTCCAACAACGACTCACCTGCAGAGAATACAACAAAGACATATTTAACTTCTCATATTCCAGCCATCACCATCTATTCCCAACCTGCACAAACTCATCCTGCTTATACCCCAATACTGAGCAGCTGCTGCTGTATGTGACCCTATTACTGCCCCTGATACCCCAATACTGAGCCGCTGCTGCCATATGTGTCCCTATTACTGCCCGATACCCCAATATTGAGCCGCTGCTGCCGTATGTGTCCCTATTACTGCCCCTTATACCCCAATACTGAGCCGCTACCGTATGTGTCCCTATTACTGCACCTGATACGGCAGCCCCCATAGGCAGTCACTGTAATAAGTTATCACCCCCATATAGGCAGACCCTGTAATAAGGCAGCACCCCCATAGTCAGACCCTGTAATAAGGCAGCCCCCATAGGCAGACCCTGTAATAAGGCAGCCCCCCATAGGCAGACCCTGTAATAAGGCAGCAGCACCCATTAAAAAATACTCACCTCTCTTCTTCCTGGTTCCTGCGCTGCTCCCGCTGATCTCCTGACAGCGGGTGCCGGGCACTGACGTCATCGCGCCCGCTGTTAGTGTCGGCGACGTCAGACGCCGGCACTGACAGGGGGATGATGGGAGAAGGAGCGCAGCGCTCCTTCTCCCATCATTGCGATCAGCTGTATCGGCTAAATGCCAGTACAGCTGATCTTCCCATGACGGCGGGGGGCCCACTGCTGGCACCGGTCCCCCCCCCCCCGCCTGCTCAGGGGCTGCACAGCGGTCGGACAGCAGAGCAGGGAGATCGATTCTCCCTGCTCTGCCGCAGAAAGTAACTGTATTGGCGCGCTGCATAGCTCCGGGTGGGCCCCCTCAGAGCACCGGGCCCAGGGCGCCCACACCCTCTGCCCCCCCCGGTAGCTACGCTACTGGCTGCGTCCAAAGCGCTGCCGATTACTGAACCTACCCTAAAGAGGAGGGGAAACAAGGGTTGAACAACTTCAATATTGTCGGTTGCACTCATTTAGCGGCCTGGACTTAGCACTTGTAAATACATCAGAAATGTTTCTGTGTGATGGTGCGATATATTAGCATTTGGGGCCCCACTTTAAATTTTTGCCCAGGGTCCCACTTTGTCTAAAACTGGCCCCGTGTATGTCATACTACTACCACAGTGTGTAAACCATTCTACCATAGTGTGTACCCCATTCTGCTACCACAGTGCGTACACCATACTGCTACCACAGTGTGTACACCGTACTGCTACCACAGTGTGTACACCGTACTGCTTCCACAGTGTGTACACCGTACTGATTCCACAGTGTGTACACCGTACTGCTTCCACAGTGTGTACACCGTACTGCTTCCACAGTGTGTACACCATACTGCTTCCACAGTGTGTACACCGTACTGCTTCCAGTGTGTACACCGTACTGCTCCACAGTGTGTACACCGTACTACTTCCACAGTGTGTATACCGTACTGCTACCGATGTGTTCAACATTCTGCTACCACAGTGTGTACATCATTCTACCACAGAGGGTACACCGTACTGCTTTTTGCCCAGGGTCCCACTTTGTCTAAAACTGGCCCTGTGTATGTCATACTACTACCACAGTGTGTAAACCATTCTACTACCATAGTGTGTACCCCATTCTGCTACCACAGTGCGTACACCATACTGCTACCACAGTGTGTACACCGTACTGCTACCACAGTGTGTACACCGTACTGCTTCCACAGTGTGTACACCGTACTGATTCCACAGTGTGTACACCGTACTGCTTCCACAGTGTGTACACCGTACTGCTTCCACAGTGTGTACACCATACTGCTTCCACAGTGTGTACACCGTACTGCTTCCACAGTGTGTACACCGTACTGCTCCACAGTGTGTACACCGTACTACTTCCACAGTGTGTACACCGTACTGCTACCGATGTGTTCAACATTCTGCTACCACAGTGTGTACATCATTCTACCACAGAGGGTACACCGTACTGCTACCATTGTGCATACACCGTACTGCTACCACGGGGCGTACACTGTACTGCTACCAGTGTGACACCATACTACCACAGTGCATGCACCATACTGCTACCAGTGTGACACCATACTACCACAGTGTGTACACCGTACTGCTACCACAGTGCATACACAGTACTGCTACCAGTGTGACACCATACTACCACAGTGCGTACACCGTACTGCTACCACGGGGCACACCGTACTGCTACCACAGTGCATACACCGTACTGCTACCAGTGTGACACCATACTACCACAATGCGTACACTGTACTGCTACCATGGGGCTTACACTGTACTGCTACCACAGTGCATACACCGTACTGCTACCAGTGTGACACCATACTACCACAATGCGTACACTGTACTGCTACCATGGGGCTTACACTGTACTGCTACCACAGTGCATACACCGTACTGCTACCAGTGTGACACCATACTACCACAGTGCGTACACCGTACTGCTACCACAGGGCTTACACCGTACTGCTACCACAGTGCATACACCGTACTGCTACCAGTGTTACACCATACTACCACAGTGCGTACATCATACTGCTACCAGTGTGACACCATACTACCACAGTGTACACCGTACTGCTACCAGTGTGACACCATACTACCACAATGCGTACACTGTACTGCTACCATGGGGCTTACACTGTACTGCTACCACAGTGCATACACCGTACTGCTACCAGTGTGACACCATACTACCACAGTGCGTACACCGTACTACCAGTGACACACCATACTACCACAGTGTGACAACGTACTGCTACCACCGTGTATGCACCGTACTACCACAGTCCACAGTGCATATATCATACTGCTACCGCAACCTGCTCTGCTCCAGACAAAAAGAATCCCATGGAAACACAACAAAAACACATGCAGCAGGGGGCGTGGAAATCAGCTGACTCCGCCCACCCAACGCGATGTTGTGGAAACTACAGAGGAGCACACTGCACACACGAATCATAACAAATAAAGAAGAACTCGGCCACTGCGCCTGCGCACATCCAGCCCCCGTGACCGGCCAAAACATCACTAGGAAAAGGCTTCCGAGTGTCAGCTAATGTCTGATTCACTGTTACCAGCAGCCCACGCGTGTTCACAGCAAAGTTCTCAGTCATGCGGCCCCTGCTGTGCCCGGAATCAGTGCTGCCTCCTGTAGATGATGGCGTCAGCGGCCCCACAGCCTGCACGGCTTCCGTGTACTTTGTAGAGCGGACCTGTGATCAGTAACTTTGTATTGTTGTGTGGTGCGGCTTCTCCCCTCAGCACAATGCACTGCGGACTGTCGGCCCTGTAGAGAGGAGCCCGCAGCACTTTATACCACTGCTCCATCACTAACATGGAGGCAAAGAGAGCGACAAGAAGAAGATTGGTGTGTACACCTGGTTGTGGGGGCAGTCAGTGCGGTCCCTGTCCTGTGGGGGGCTGTGTGTCAGTGTGCTCGCTGCTGCTGTGCTATGGGGGACTGTGTCAGTGTGTTCATTACGACTGTGGGGGGCTGTGTCAGCGTGTTCATTACTATTGTGGGGGGCTGTGTCAGTGTGCTCTGTGTTGATATGCTGTGAGGAGCTGTGTCAGTATTGTCACTGCTGCTGTGGGGGGGAGGGGGCTGTGTCAGTGTGCTCACTGTTGCTTTGCTGTGGGGGGCAGCTGTTGCTGTGTTTGTGTGTGGGGGGCTGTCAGTATTGTCACTGCTGCTGGGGGGGGGGCGCGCCTGTGTCAGTGTGCTCACTTGCTTTGCTATGGGGGGCTGTGTCAGTGTGCTCACTGTTGTTGTGCTATTGGGGGGCTGTGTCAGTGTGCTCACTGTTGTGCTATTGGGGGGGGCTGTCAGGCTGCTCACTATTGCTTTGCTATGGGGGGCTGTGTCAGTGTGCTCACTTGCTGTGCTATGGGGGGGGGCGTGTCAGTGTGCTCACTTGCTTTGCTATGGGGGGCTGTGTCAGTGTGCTTACTGTTGCTGTGCTATTGGGGGGGGCTGTCAGTCTGCTCACTATTGCTTTGCTATGGGGGGGGCTGTGTCAGTGTGCTCACTGTTGTGCTATTGGGGGGCTGTGTCAGTGTGCTCACTGTTGCTGTGCTATTGGGGGGGCTGTCAGTCTGCTCACTATTGCTTTGCTATTGGGGGCTGTGTCAGTGTGCTCACTTGCTGTGCTATGGGGGGGCCGTGTCAGTGTGCTCACTTGCTTTGCTATGGGGGGCTGTGTCAGTGTGCTCACTGTTGCTGTGCTATTGGGGGGCTGTCAGTCTGCTCACTATTGCTTTGCTATGGGGGGCTGTGTCAGTGTGCTCACTTGCTGTGCTATTGGGGGGGGCTGTGTCAGTGTGCTCACTATTGCTTTGCTATGGGGGGGGCCGTGTCAGTGTGCTCACTTGCTTTGCTATGGGGGGCTGTGTCAGTGTGCTTACTGTTGCTGTGCTATTGGGGGGGCTGTCAGTCTGCTCACTATTGCTTTTCTATGGGGGCTGTCAGTCTACTCACTTGCTGTGCTATTGGGGGGCTGTGTCAGTGTGCTCACTATTGCTTTGCTATGGGGGCTGTGTCAGTGTGCTCACTTGCTGTGCTATTGGGGGGGCTGTGTCAGTGTGCTCACTATTGCTTTGCTATGGGAGGGGCCGTGTCAGTGTGCTCACTTGCTTTGCTATGGGGGGCTGTGTCAGTGTGCTTACTGTTGCTGTGCTATTGGGGGGGCTGTCAGTCTGCTCACTATTGCTTTTCTATGGGGGGCTGTCAGTGTGCTCACTGTTGCTGTGCTGTCAGTCTGCTCACTATTGCTATGGGGGGAGCTGTGTCAGCGTGCTCACTTTTGTTTGCTATGGGGGGAGCTGTGTCAGTGTGCTCACTATTGCTTTGCTATGGGGGGCTGTGTCAGTGTGCTCACTGTTGCTGTGCTATGGGTGGAGGCTGTGTCAGTGTGCTCCCTGTTGCTGTGCTATGGGTGGAGGCTGTGTCAGTGTGTTCCCTGCAGTGGGAGGCTGTGTCAGTGTGTTGCCTGCAGTGGGAGGCTGTGTCAGTGTGTTCCCTGCAGTGGGAGGCTGTGTCAGTGTGTTCCCTGCAGTGGGAGGCTGTGTCAGTGTGCTCCCTGCAGTGGGAGGCTGTGTCAGTGTGTTCCCTGCAGTGGGAGGCTGTGTCAGTGTGCTCCCTGCAGTGGGAGGCTGTGTCAGTGTGCTCCCTGTTGCTGTGCTATGGGTGGAGGCTGTCAGTGTGCTCCCTGTTGCTGTGCTATGGGTGGAGGCTGTCAGTGTGCTCCCTGTTGCTGTGCTATGGGTGGAGGCTGTCAGTGTGCTCCCTGTTGCTGTGCTATGGGTGGGGGCTGTGTCAGTGTGCTCCCTGCAGTGGGAGGCTGTGTCAGTGTGCCGCTGCCCTTTGTGAGTGGGCTCTGCCGGCTGCTCGCATGGCTTTGTTATGGTCTGTGCCGTAGCTGTGTGTGTTGTCCCCTGCTGGCGGCTGAGGAAGGAACAGCTGCTCTCCGCGCCCCCTGGAGACAGGCCCTGGCGCACAATGCTCGGAGCTCCGGCAGGCTCACATTACCGCTCGGCCCCTCTCCCTTGTTTAGCAGCTCGCCTCCAGCTGCACGTGGCATTTAAATGTCCTTACGTCACCCGCGCGGTGCCTGGCTGCTGTGCTCATTGCTCCAGGCCTGGGCGCACGCTTCATATCAGGCCCCTCACTGTACTGTGCACATAGTGGGCTGCACTCCTATGTCATTTATGCTAATCTGCATCTCCCAGTGGGTGACTTTTGTGTCTGAGCTCGTCCGTGTCTGTTCTCCCCACAGAGGACCATTGGCCGGACACAGTACGCAGAGAACGAGCTGTCTGACGTGGAGGACATGGTCAGCATCCGCGGCTTCAGCCTGGAGCAGAAGCTGAGCAGCAACAACTACCGAGGGGACTTTGTGCAGTACATGGACGGCAGAGGTATAATGGCTGCCGGCGCAGTCCCGGAGGACCGTTATGTGCCGCTCTTTACCTCAGCGCTGCCCGCACGTGTCACATTGGAGCGGGTGTAAATTTCCCGCCAGAAATTTGCACTGTAATGAGTGAGACGTGAGCGGCGCAGGCGCAGAGCTGAGGGAGGCCAGCAGATATGCGGCCATACAGGGAGTGGCCGGGGGCTAGTGTCACGGTGTCGCCAGTGCTGAGTGCTCACTCACACTTGGGCACTGATGTTTCATGGGCGCAGAATTGCCACCGTCCACAAATTCCAGGACAGTAGTGACAATAGGGCACTTTATTGTCCATGTCCCATAAAAAATAATGTGAGGCGTCCCTGATATTTTTTGATGCTGAAGTAACTTGTACAGGTAATTTTGACAACTATTTTACAGTAAATGCAGCTAATGACGTAATATCAGAATTAGGCTACGTTCACATTTGCGGTCGGCGCCGCAGCGTCGCCGCATGCGTCATGCGCCCCTATATTTAACATGGGGGCGCATGGACATGCGTCGCACTTGCGTTTTGCGCCGCATGCGTCCCTGCGGCGCCCGCGTCCGGGCGCAGAGGACGCATCAAGTTGCATTTTTGCTGCGTCCAAAATCAATGAAAAAAAGGACGCATGCGGCGCAAAATGCAGCGTTGTGCATGCGTTTTGCTGCGTTTTTGTTTGCGTTGTGCGTTGCGGCGCCGACGCTGCGGCGCACAACGCAAATGTGAACGTAGCCTAATGTGCTGTAGACTTGTTTTCTGCCCGATTTTTTTTTTTTTTTTTTTTTTTTTTATTATATAAACTGTTCAGAAACAAAGTTGAAGTTGGCACCCCGGGGTTATTGTTTTTAAATCATTTTTTCCGCAATTAAATTGGTACAAATTAGCATTTTGTGCCTGTATTTAGTGCACCATAGTCATGGAAAGCTGCAGTAATGTGTCATCCTAGAGCAGCGGTGGGGAACCTCAGGCCCCAGGGCCATTTACGGCCCTCGATGACCTTTTATCTGGCCCCCGGGTAGATTCTCAGGGACCGCACTCTTGGGCAGGGAGCTGTATTTTGTTTACAACCAGCTCATTAATTTTCTCTTCTCTGTTAGCACACACATGCAGTGTTCACTACTGAACACTGAAGGGCATGCAATGAAAGATCACGTCCTGACACCAGGAGTTTGTACGGCCCCCGAAGGATGGTATAAATATCCAAATGGCCCTTGGTAGAGGGAAAAAAAAAGATTCCCCACCCCTGTCCTAGAGAGAGAGTCCCATAGTCGTCCTATCACAGGCCTGCTGGTGTTGGGTTCTTACTGGCACATCTCTAGTCTCTGTGGAAGTTGTGCTATGGCTGCTCTGGGGCAGTGCTGTCTGTTATACACCGGGGCACTGCAAGGACCATAAGGCCATGTTCACACTTTGCGGGTGACCTCTGCGGGTTCTCCCGCAGCAGATTTGATAAATCTGCAGGGCAAAACCGCTGCGGTTATCCCTGCAGATTTATCGCGGTTTGTTCCGCGGTTTCCGCTGCGGGTTTCCGCCTATACTATTGATGCTGCATATGCAGCAATATGCAGCATCAATAGTAATGTTAAAATAAAAAAAAAAAAGTTTATATACTCACCCTCTGACTTCCCGATCTCCTCGGCGCTGCACCCGGCGGTCCGGTTCCAAAGATGATGTGCGAGAAGGACCCTTCGTGACGTCACGGTCATGTGACCGTGACGTCACCG
Organism: Ranitomeya variabilis; assembly: GCF_051348905.1. NCBI lineage: Eukaryota > Metazoa > Chordata > Amphibia > Anura > Dendrobatidae > Ranitomeya > Ranitomeya variabilis. The sequence goes on along the minus strand of NC_135232.1, from coordinate 222,330,070 downwards.
CAGGTCCTGTTCACACAGCAACTCTGACCGGCCGGCCGCGTGCAGCGCTGAGAGGTGAGTATAACATGATTTTTTATTTTAATTCTTTTTTTTACCCCAAATATGGTTCCCAGGGCCTGGAGGAGAGTCTCCTCTCCTCCACCCCGGGTACCACCCGCACATTATCCGCTTACTTCCCGCAACGTGGGCACAGCCCCATGCGGGAAGTAAGCGGTTCAATGCATTTCTATGGGTGCAGAATCACAGCGATTCTGCACAAAGAAGTGACATGCTGCGGGTTGTAAACCGCTGCGTTTCTGCGCGGTTTTTCCCGCAGCATGTGCACAGCGGTTTGCGGTTTCCATAGGGTTTACATGTAAATGTAAACGCAATGGAAACTGCTGCGGACCCGCAGTATCAAAATCGCGGCGGTTCCGCGGTAAAAACCGCAAAGTGTGAACATGGCCTAATACCACTTGCTGTGCGGATAAGACATGATGGAAACGTCCCTCAGGATCACTCACCAGCTCAGCCTCTGAAGCATTTCCATAGATCCTCTCACCCAAATGTGTCAAAAGTTTCAGAACTAAATTTAAGGGGAATCGGTCACCAGAAAAATTGCTATCAACCTGCAGATATGCGGTTAATCTGCAGGGTAATAGCGTTAACCTACCCACACTTAGCCAAACATTGCGGAGAGAAAATTAACTTTATTCTCCCCAGCAGCATTCGGGTTTCAGTCACGGGGGCGGCACTAATGCGGGTTCAGTCACCACTCTGTGTATGGAGAGCAGTGGCTGTAACTGCGCCCTGTCACTGACTGACAGCCGGCCTCAATGCAGAGCTGCTGTCAGTCAGGGCCGGAAGCGCAGTTACAGCCACTGCTCTCCATACAGAGTGGTGACTGAACTGGCGCTGCCCCCATGACTGAAGCCGGAATGCAGGGTTCAGTTAAGTGCATGCACCTGGCAGATTAACCCCATATCTGCAGTTGAATACTGCTATTAATCTGCAGGTTAACCCCTTAGTGACCACCAGTAAGTTTTTTTGTTTTTTTTTACCTAACCTGAGCTATAAGAGACTAGCATCCCCTGACGGGTAACAATCCAGCAGCTATCAGCTGTACACTATAGCTGACAACTTGCTGCATCAGCCACGATCAGTGTTGGCACAAACTGTGGTCGTTTAACCCCTTAAAGGGAACCTGTCACCACTTTTCTGTACTACCAGCTAAAAATATATAATTCAATAGCTACGCATTCCCTAAATACTTATGTAACCCCCTGACTCCCCATGTATCACCCATAACAACCTTTTATATTTCTCCCGTGATGTATGCTAGCAGGGTCCGTCCGGTCCGATGGGCGTGACTTCGGTTCTCACTCCACCCCTCCTCGGCTGCGGCACGCAGACTTTGACGTGGATGACTCAGAAATATAAAAGGTGATACATGGTGAGTCAGGGGGTTACATAAGTATTTACGGAATGCATAGCTGACACTGAATAAAATTATACTTTTAGCTGGAAGGACAGAAAAGTGGTGACAAATTCCCTTTAACCCGTTAACGACCAGGGGTATTTTTGTTTTTGCATTTTCATTTCTTGCTCCCCTTCTTCCCAGAGCCATAACTTTTTTATTTTTTGGTCAAAATAGCCATGAGAGGCCTTGTTTTTTGAGGGTTAAGTTGTACTTTTGAATGACGCCATTGGTTTTACCATGTCGTGTAATAGAAAACAGAAAAAAAATGCCAAGTGCCCTCACCCGGCCCAGATCCCGAAAAACAGAGAAGCTACGGGTCTCGGAAAATTGCAACTTTTTTTTTTTTTTCATCACTTAGATAAAAAAGAACCTAGACATGTTTGGTGTCTATGAACTCGTAATGACCTGCAGAATCATAATGGCAGGTCAGTTTTAGCATTTAGTGAATCTAGTAAAAAGCCAAACAAAAAAGTGTGGGATTGCATTTTTTTTTTTTGCAATTTCACCCCACTTTGATTTATTTTTTCCAGTACATGATATGTTAAAACCAATGGTGTCGTTCAAAATGACAACTCGCCTTGCAAAAAGACAAGCAGTCACATGGCATGTGTTTCGAAAACCTGTCTCAAAATCAATGGGATATGTGGAAGCATTCCAGAGTTATTACTATGTAAATTGACACTGGTCAGATGTTAAAAAATTGGCTCGATCACTAAGGGGTTAATAGCTTCTTTTTTTTTTTTTTCTTGGTGACCTGTTCTCTTTAACCCCTTCGCGACATGCGCCGTACTAGTACTGCGCTGCCGGCACTGCATTTGTGCCAGCCGCAGTACTAGTACGGCGCACCGATCACCGCGGTCTCGAGCTGAGCGCCGCGGTGATCGGGTGCGGGTGTCAGCTGTATATGACACAAAAAGGAAACAAAAAAAAAAAAAAAGGCATGAACCGCACCTCCAAAATTCATAAATTGATCTAAAGCCGCTAGGCAAAAATTTATATAACTGAATATGAGGTTTTCAGTTTAACATTCTGATCAGACTGTATGAAGCCCACTGCCACGTCACGGCAAACCTCGTAGTGGGTCCTAACGGAGCGGAGCCGTGCGGCGACAACCGCCACCGCGGCTCCGCTCCGTTAGGACCCACTACGAGGTTTGCCGTGACGTGACAGTGGGCTTCATACAGTCTGATCAGAATGTTAACCCCTTCACCCCCAAGGGTGGTTTGCACGTTATGGACCGGGCCAATTTTTACAATTCTGACCACTGTCCCTTTATGAGGTTATAACTCTGGAACGCTTCAACGGATCCTGGTGATTCTGACATTGTTTTCTCGTGACATATTGTACTACATGATAGTGGTAAAATTTCTTTGATATTACCTGCGTTTATTTGTGAAAAAAATGGAAATTTGGTGAAAATTTTGAAAATTTCGCAATTTTCCAAATTTGAATTTTTATGCAATTAAATCACAGTGATATGTCACACAAAATACTTAATAAGTAATATTTCCCACATGTCTACTTTACATCAGCACCATTTTGGAACCAAAATTTTTTTTTGTTAGGGAGTTATAAGGGTTAAAATTTGACCAGCAATTTCTCATTTTTACAACACCATTTTTTTTTTTAGGGACCACATATTATTTGAAGTCATTTTGAGGGGTCTATATGATAGAAAATACCCAAGTGTGACACCATTCTAAAAACTGCACCCCTCAAGGTGCTCAAAACCACATTCAAGAAGTTTATTAACCCTTCAGGTGTTTCACAGGAATTTTTGGAATGTTTAAATAAAAATGAACATTTAACTTTTTTTCACACAAAATTTACTTCAGCTCCAATTTGTTTTATTTTACCAAGGGTAACAGGAGAAAATGGACCTCAAAAGATGTTATACAATTTGTCCTGAGTACGCCGATACCCCATATGTGGGGGTAAACCACTGTTTAAGCGCATGACAGAGCTCGGAAGCGAAGGAGCGCCATTTGACTTTTCAATGCAAAATTGACTGGAATTGAGATGGGACGCCATGTTGCGTTTGGAGAGCCACTGATGTGCCTAAACATTGAAACCCCCCACAAGTGACACCATTTTGGAAAGTAGACCCCCTAAGGAACTTATCTAGATGTGTGGTGAGCACTTTGACCCACCAAGTGCTTCACAGAAGTTTATAATGCAGGACCGTAAAAATAAAAAATCATATTTTTTTCACAAAAATGATCTTTTCGCCCCCAATTTTTTATTTTCCCAAGGGTAAGAGAAGAAATTGGACCACAAAAGTTGTTGTGCAATTTGTCCTGAGTACGTTGATACCCCATATGTGGGGGTAAACCACTGTTTGGGCGCATGGGAGAGCTCGGAAGGGAAGGAGCGCCGTTTGACTTTTCACAGCAAAATTGACAGGAATTGAGATGGGACGCCATGTTGCGTTTGGAGAGCCACTGATGTGCCTAAACATTGAAACCCCCCCCACAAGTGACACCATTTTGGAAAGTAGACCCCCTAAGGAACTTATCTAGAGGTGTGGTGAGCACTTTGACCCACCAAGTGCTTCACAGAAGTTTATAATGCAGAGCCGTAAAAATAAAACAAAAATGTTTTCCCACAAAAATTATATTTTAGCCCCCAGTTTTGTATTTTCCCGAGGGTAACAGGAGAAATTGGACCCCAAAAGTTGTTGTCCAATTTGTCCTGAGTACGCTGATACCCCATATGTGGGGGGGAACCACCGTTTGGGCGCATGGGAGGGCTCGGAAGGGATGGAGCGCCATTTGGAATGCAGACTTAGATGGAATGGTCTGCAGGCGTCACATTGCGTTTGCAGAGCCCCTAATGTACCTAAACAGTAAAAAAAAAACACAAGTGACACCATTTTGGAAAGTAGACCCCCTAAGGAACTCATCTAGATGTGTTGTGAGAGATTTGAACCCCCAAGTGTTTCACTACAGTTTATAACGCAGAGCCGTGAAAATAAAAAAAATAAAAATTTCCCCCCAAAATTATTTTTTAGCCCCCAGTTTTGTATTTTCCCAATGGTAACAGGAGAAATTGGACCCCAAAAGTTGTTGTCCAATTTGTCTTGAGTACGCTGATACCCCATATGTGGGGGGGAACCACCGTTTGGGCGCATGGGAGGGCTCGGAAGGGAAGGAGCGCCATTTGGAATGCGGACTTAAGGCCCTGTCTCACTTAGCGATTTACCAACGATCACGACCAGCGATACGACCTGGCCGTGATCGTTGGTAAGTCGCTGTGTGGTCGCTGGGGAGCTGTCACACAGACCGCTCTCTCCAGCGACCAACGATCAGGGGAACGACTTCGGCATAGTTGAAACTGTCTTCAACGATGCCGAAGTCCCCCTGCAGCACCCGGGTAACCAGGGTAAACATCGGGTTACTAAGCGCAGGGCCGCGCTTAGTAACCCGATGTTTATCCTGGTTACCAGCGTAAATGTAAAAAAAACAAACAGTACATACTGACCATCTGATGTCCGTCAGGTCCATCGCTGTCTGCTTCCTGCTCTGACTGAGCAGCCGTACAGCGAGAGCGCAGCGGTGACGTCACTGCTGTGCTGTGCTCTCGCTGTACGGCCGGATCTCAGTCAGAGCAGGAAGCAGACGGCAAGGGACCTGGACACCGAAAGGCGAGTATGTACTGTTTGTTTTTTTTGGTAACCAGGGTAAACATCGGGTTACTAAGCGCGGCCCTGCGCTTAGTAACCCGATGTTTACCCTGGTTACCAGTGAAGACATCGCTGAATCGGTGTCACACACACCGATTCAGCGATGTCAGCGGGGCCTCAACGACCAAAAAAAGGTCCAGGCCATTCCGACACGACCAGCGATCTCGCAGCAGGGGCCTGATCGCTGGTACGTGTCACACATAGCGAGATCGCTATGGAGGTCGCTGTTGCGTCACAAAACTTGTGACTCAGCAGCGATCTTGCTAGCGATCTCGCTATGTGAGACGGGGCCTTTAGATGGAATGGTCTGCAGGCGTCACATTGCGTTTGCAGAGCCCCTAATGTACCTAAACAGTAGAAACCCCCCACAAGTGACACCATTTTGGAAAGTAGACCCCCTAAGGAACTCATCTAGATGTGTTTTGAGAGCTTTGAACCCCCAAGTGTTTCACTACAGTTTATAACGCAGAGCCATGCAAATAAAAAATATTTTTTTTTTCCACAAAAATTATTTTTTAGCCCCTAGTTTTGTATTTTCCCAAGGGTAACAGGAGAAATTGGTCCCCAAAAGTTGTTCTCCAATGTGTTCTGAGTACGCTGATACCCCATATGTTGGGGTAAACCCCTGTTTGGGTGCACGGGAGAGCTTGGAAGGGAAGGAGCACTGTTTTACTTTTTCAACGCAGAATTGGCTGGAATTGAAATCGGACGCCATGTCACGTTTGGAGAGCCCCTGATGTGCCTAAACAGTGGAAACCCACCAATTATAACTGAAACCCTAATCCACACACACCCCTAACCACACCTCTAACCCACACACCCCTAACCCTAATCCCAACCCTATTCCCAACCGTAAATGTAATCCAAACCCTAACCCTAACTTTAGCCCCAACCCTAAATGTAGCCTTAACCCTAGCCCCAACCCTAGCCCCAACCCTAACCCTAATCATAACCCTAACCCTAGCCCTAACCCTAACCCTAGCCCTAACCCTAATGGGAAAATGGAAATAAATACATTTTTTAAATTTTTTTAATTTTTCCCTAACTAAGGCTACGTTCACATTAGCGTTCTGCGCCGCAGCGTCGGGCGCCGCAGCGTCGCCGCATGCGTCATGCGCCCCTATATTTAACATGGGGGCGCATGGACATGCGTTGCACTTGCGTTTTGCGACGCATGCGTCACTGCGGCGCACGCGTCATGGCGCAGAGGACGCAGCAAGTTGCATTTTTTGTGCGTCCAAAATCAAGCAAAAAAAGGACGCATGCGTTGCAAAACGCAGCGTTGTGCATGCGTTGTTCTTGCGTTGTGCGTTGCGTCGCCGACGCTGCGGCGCACAACGCAAATGTGAACGTAGCCTAAGCGGGTGATGAAGGGGGGTTTGATTTACTTTTATAGCGGGTTATTTAGCGGATTTTTATGATTGGCAGCCGTCACACACTGAAAGACGCTTTTTATTGCAAAAAATATTTTTTGCGTTACCACATTTTGAGAGCTATAATTTTTCCATATTTGAGTCCACAGAGTCATGTGAGGTCTTGTTTTTTGCGGGACGAGTTGACGTTTTTATTGGTAACATGTTCGGGCACGGGAGATTTTTTGATCGCTTTTTATTCCGATTTTTGTGAGGCAGAATGACCAAAAACCAGCTATTCATTAATTTCTTTTGGGGGAAGCGTTTATACCGTTCCGCGTTTGGTAAAATTGATAAAGCAGTTTTATTCTTCGGGTCAGTACGATTACAGCGATATCTCATTTATATCATTTTTTTATGTTTTGGCGCTTTTATATGATAAAAGCTATTTTATAGAAAAAATAATTATTTTGGCATCGCTTTATTCTGAGGACTATAACTTTTTTTTATTTTTTCGCTGATGATGGTGTATGGCGGCTTGTTTTTTGCGGGACAAGATGACGTTTTCAGCGGTACCATGGTTATTTATATCCGTCTTTTTGATCGCGTGTTATTCCACTTTTTGTTTGGCGGTATGAGAATAAAGCGTTGTTTTTTGCCTCGTTTTTTTTTTTTTTTTTTTTACGGTGTTCACTGAAGGGGTTAACTAGTTATGTAGTTTTATAGGTGGGGTCGTTACGGACGCGGCGATACTAAATATGTGTACTTTTATTGTTTGATTTTTTTTTATTTAGATAAAGAAATGTATTTATGGGAATAATTTTTTTTTTTTCTTTATTTATTTAGGAATTTTTTTTTTATTTTTTTTTTTACACATGTGGACATTTTTTTTAAACTTTTTTACTTTGTCCCAGGTGGGGACATCACAGATCGGTGATTTGACAGTGTGCACAGCACTCTGTCAGATCACCGATCTCACTTAGAGTGCAGCAGGCTTACCAGCGTCTGCTCTGAGCAGGCACTCGGTAAGCCACCTCCCTCCCTGCAGGACCCGGATGCCGCGGCCATCTTGGATCCGGGACCTGCAGCGAGGAAGGAGGTAGGAGACCCTCGGAGCAACGCGTTCACATCGCGTTGCTTCGGGGGTCTCAGGGAAGCACGCAGGGAGCCCCCTCCCTGCGCGATGCTTCCCTATACCGCCGGTACACCGCGATCATGTTTGATCGCGGTGTGCCGGGGGTTAATGTGCCTGGGGCGGTCCGTGACCGCTCCTGGCACATAGTGCCGGATGTCAGCTGCGATAGTAAGCTGACACCCGGCCGCGATCGGCCGCGCTCCCCCCGTGAGCACGGCCGATCGTGCTGGACGTACTATTCCGTCCTTGGGAAGTAGGGCCCACCCCACATGGACGGAATAGTACGTCCAATGACAGAAAGGGGTTAAACTGAAAACTTCATATTCAGGTATATAAATTTTTGCCTAGCGGCTTTAGATCAACTTATGAATTTTGGAGGTGCGGTTCATGCCCTTTTTTTTTTTTCCTTTTTGTGCACAGCTGTATATGACAGCTGACACCCCGCAGCAATGCCCATCGCGGGCATTTAACCCCTCTGATGCCGCTGTCAGTAGTGACAGCGGCATAGAGGGGGATCGCGCAGGGACCGGGGCTCCCTGCGCTCTCCCACCGGAGCAACGCTATGAGATCGCGTTGCTCCGGTGATCCGGAAGGAGTCCCCGGATCCAAGATGGCCGCGGGACTCCTTCCGGGTCATGAAATGACGTGGCTAGCCGGCGCCTGCTGAGAGCAGGCGCCGGAAAGCCTCCTGATCTTGCCTGTCAGATCGCTGATCTGACAGAGTGCTATGCACACTGTCAGATCAACGATCTGATCTAATACAGTGATGTCCCACCCTGGGACAATGGTAGAAAGTAAAAAAAAAAAAAAAAAAAAAAAATATAGAAAGTATAAAAAATAAAATAAAAAAATCCCCAAATAAAGAAAAAAAAAAACATTTCCAAGTAAATCCATTTATTTATGTGAATAAAAAAAACAATAAAAGTACACACATTTGGTATCGCCGCGTCCGTAACGACCCGCTCTATAAAACTATCCCACTAGTTAACCCCTTCAGTGAACACCGCAAAAAAAAAAAAAGAAAAAACAAGGCAAAAAAACAACGCTTTATTATCATACAGGCGAACAAAAAGTGGAATAACACGCGATCAAAAAGACGGATATAAATAACCATGGTACCGCTGAAAACGTCATCTTGTCCCGCAAAAAAAGCCGCCATACAGCCGCCATAAAACAATAAAAGTACACACATTTGGTATCGCCGCGTCCGTAACGACCCGCTCTATAAAACTATCCCACTAGTTAACCCCTTCAGTGAACACCGCAAAAAAAAAGAGAAAAAAGGCAAAAAAACAACGCTTTATTATCATACAGGCGAACAAAAAGTGGAATAACACGCGATCAAAAAGACGGATATAAATAACCATGGTACCGCTGAAAACGTCATCTTGTCCCGCAAAAAAAAAGCCGCCATACAGCATCATCAGCAGAAAAATAAAAAAAGTTATAGCTCTCAGAATAAAGCGATGCAAAAACAATTATTTTTTTATATAAAATAGTTTTTATTGTGTAAAAGCGCCAAAACATAAAAAAATTACATAAATGAGGTATCACTGTAATCGTACTGACCTGAAGAATAAAGCTGCTTTATCAATTTTACCACACGTGGAACGGTATAAACGCCCCCCCTAAAAGAATTTCAGGAATTGCTGGTTTTTGTTCATTCCGCCTCCCAAAAATCGGAATAAAAAGCGATCAAAAAATGTCATGTGCCCGAAAATGGTACCAATAAAAACGTCAACTCGTCCCGCAAAAAACAAGATCTCACATGACTCTGTGGGCCAAAATATGGGTAAATTATAGCTCTCAAAATGTGGTGATGCAAAAACTATTTTTTGCAATAAAAAGCGTCTTTTAGTGTGTGATGGCTGCCAACCATAAAAATTCGCCAAAAAAAGCTATAAAAGTAATTTAACCCCCCTTCATCACCCCCTTAGTTAGGGAAAAATAATAAAATTTTTAAAAATGTATTTATTTCCATTTTCCCATTAGGGTTGGGGCTAGGGTTGGGGTTAGGGTTTCAGTTAGAATTGGGGAGTTTCCACTGTTTAGGTACATCAGGGGCTCTCCAAACGCGACATGGCGTCCGATCTCAATTCCAGCCAATTCTGCTTTGAAAAACTAAAACAGTGCTCCTTCCCTTCCGAGTTCTCCTGTGCGCCCAAACAGTGGTTCCCCACCCAACATACGGGGTATCAGCGTTCTCAGGACAAGTTGGACAACAACTTTTGGGGTCCAATTTGTCCTGTTACCCTTGGGAAAATAAAAACGTGGGGGCTAAAATATCATTTTCGTGGAAAAAAAAATGTTTTTTATTTTCACGGCTCTGCGTTATAAACTGTAGTGAAACATTTGTTGGTTCAAAGTTCTCACAACACATCTAGATAAGTTCCTTGGGGGGTCTAGTTTCCAATATGGGGTCACTTGTGGGGGGTTTCTACTCTTTAGGTACATCAGGGGCTCTGCAAATGGAACATGACACCTGCAGACCAATCCATCTAAGTCTGCATTTCAAACGGCGCTCCTTCCCCTCCGAGCTCTGCCGTGCGCCCAAACAGTGGTTCCCCCCCATGTATGAGATATCTTGCGTACTCAGGACAAATTGGACAATAACTTTTGTGGTCCAATTTCTCCTGTTACCCTTGGGAAAAAAAAAATTGCGGGCTGAAACATCATTTTGTGGAAAGAAAAAATGATTGTTTAATTTTCACAGCGCTACATTCTAAACTTTAGTGAAACAATTGGGGGTTAAAAGTGCTCACCACACATCTAGATAAGTTCCTTAGGGGGTCTTCTTTCCAAAATGGGGTCCATTGTGGGGAGTTTCCACTGTGTAGGCACGTCAGGGGCTCTCCAAATGCGACATGGGTTCCGATCTCAATTCCAGCCAATTTTGCATTGAAAAGTCAAATGGCGCTCCTTCCCTTCTGAGCTCTGCCATGCGCCCAAACAGTGGTTTATCCCCATATATGAAGTATCAGCGTACTCAGGACAAATTGCACAACAACTTTTGGGTCCAATTTATCCTGTAACCCTTGGGAAAATAAAAAATTTGGGGCAAAAAGATCATTTTTTGTGAAAATTAATATGAAATTTTTTTTACGGCTCTACATTATAAACTTCTGTGAAGCACTTGGAGGTTCAAAGTGCTCACCACACATCTAGATTAGTTCCTTAGAGGGTCTACTTTCCAAAATGGTGTCACTTGTGGGGGTTTCCACTGTTTAGGCACATCAGGGGCTCTCCAATCGCGACATGGGTTCCGATCTCAATTCCAGCAAATCTTGCATTGAAAAGTCAAATGGCGCTCCTTCCCTTCCGAGCTCTGCCATGTGCCCAATCAATGGTTTACCCCAACATGTGAGGTATTGGCGTACTCAGGACAAATTGTACAACGACTTTTGTTGTCCAATTTCTCCTGTTACCCTTGGTAAAATAAAACTAATTGGATCTGAAGTAAAAATTTTGTGAAAAAAAAAAAAAAAAGTGAAATGTTAAATTTTTTTTAAACATTCCAAAAATTCCTGTGAAGCACCTGAGGGGTTAATAAACTTTTTGAATGTGATTTTGAGTACCTTGAGGGGTGCAGTTTTTAGAATGGTGTCACTTTTGGGCATTTTCTGTCATATAGACCCCTCAAAGTCACTTGTGAGGTGGTCCGTAAAAAAAATGGTTTTGCAAATTTTGTTGCAAAAATGAGAAATCGCTGGTCAACTTTTAACCCTTATAACTCCCTAACAAAAAAAATTGTTTCCAAAATTGCGCTGATGTAAAGCAGACATGTGGGAAATGTTGTTTATTAACTATATTATGTGATATAACTCTCTAATTTAAGGGCATAAAAACTGAAAGTTTGAAAATTGCTAAATTTTCATAATTTTCGACAAATGTTTGTTTTTTTCACAAATAAATGCAAGTCATATCGAAGAAGTTTTAGGCCATGTTCACACTTTGCGGGTTTTACCGCGGATCCGCAGCGTTTCTGCAGCTGCGGGTCCGCAGCAGTTTCCATTGCGTTTACATTTACATGTAAACCCTATGGAAACCGCAATCCGCTGTGCACATGCTGCGGGAAAAAACGCGCAGAAACGCAGCGGTTTACATTCCGCAGCATGTCACTACTTTGTGCAGAATCGCTGCGATTCTGCACACATAGGAATGCATTGATCCGCTAACTTCCCGCATGGGGCTGTGCCCACGATGCGGGAAGTAAGCAGATCATGTGCAGATGGTACCCGGGGTGGAGGAGAGGAGACTCTCCTCCAGGCCCTGGGAACCATATTTGTGTAAAAAAAAAAAAAAAAGAAATAAAAAAAAAAAATAATGATATACTCACCTCTCAGCGCTGCACGCGGCTGTCCGGTCGCAGGGTTGCTGTGCGAGCAGGACCTGCGGTGACGTCGCGGTCACATGACTGTGACGTCGCGGTCACATGACCGTGACGTAACGAAGGTCCTTCTCGCACAGCATCTTTGTAACCAGACCGCCGCGTGCAGCGCCTTGGAGATCGGGACGTCAGAGGGTGAGTATAACCATTTTTTTTAATTATTTTTAACATTACTATTGATGCTGCATATGCAGCATCAATAGTATAGGAGTAAACCCGCAGCGGAAACCGCAAAACAAACCGCGATAAATCTGCAGGGATAACCGCAGCGGTTTTGCCCTGCAGATTTATCAAATCCGCTGCGGGAGAACCCGCAGAGGACCCGACCTACGTGTGGACATAGCCTTACCCCTATCATGAAGTACAATATGTCACGAGAAAACAATGCCAGAATTACCAGGATCCGATGAAGCGTTTCAGAGTTATGACCTCATAAAGTGACAGTAGTCAGAATTGTAAAAATTGGCCCTGTCACTTAGGTGAAAACAGGCTTCGGGGTGAAGGGGTTAAGGGTGTTGTCCTGCTTTAAAGATTATTGCTCCACAAGCTTAGAGTTGGTGGAGGGCATCCTGGACACTGTCCCCATTGCTACAGTCTTTGCTGATCGGGTGCAGTGGTGACGTCACGGTGACAGCGCTGCAGCCAAATTGCTAAACTCCTTTGCCCTGCTGATGTACGGTACAAGTCACTGAACTCATTCATTGGCTTCATCCTTGTGGATATGTCATCATGAACAAAGACCAGCAAAAATATGGAGAAGCAGTGCCAAAGCTGGGCAGGGTGAAGTTCACGTGGCTCTGGTTTGGCTACCACAGACTGCCAATGTGGCCACTAGACAAGGGTACTGGAAAACTTTTTGCTCAAATCTACTATGGAGTAATAATCTTTGAAATGGGACAAATCCTTCTTGTCTTTATTTTAAAAGATGTTTTAAGATATGTTCTCCTGCAGTTAGTCCAGCTTTCCTCATAGACTGCACATCTCTGTGTCCATACAATGGCAACTGATGGAGAAACGTGAGCAGACTTGGGCAAGGACTGTCACATACTTCTCCATCTACTGCTATTCTGAGACGAGGAGAGCGGAGCGTGCTGCTACAAAGGATGCACTAACAACTGCAGGAGAACATGTAATCTTTATGTATTAGTAACTGCCACAACATTTTGTATCCATCACATTTTATAAAATGTAACATGTAATGTGCACACGTTGCATAATTCCTGCAGAACTACAGCATTTTTTTTTTTGTGCGCAGAAATGCTACAGATCTGCAAGTGATTTACAGTACAATGTAAATCAATGGCAAAAAAAATGCTGTGCTAATGGTGCAGAAAAATCTGCACGGAAAACGCAGCAGATTAAAAAAAGGACCATGTCACTTCTTTTGTGCAGATCTGCAACATTTCTGCACCCATTCCATTATAGAAATCCGCCGGGGTAAAAACGCATGAAATCCGCAGGAAAACCTCACAAAATCCGTAAGAAAAACGCATCAAATCTGCACCTGCATTTTCTGCTAAGACATGCAGATTCCGCACAGAAAATCCCAGAGGCAAATCTGCAATGTGTGCACATGCCCTATAGTAAAAAAATGCTTTCACGCACCCCGTTTTTTTATGAGCAAAAATTACAAGATATTTTTTTAATGCATTCTTTACAAGCCCCAAAAATTTGCAAGAAAACTCTGTAGAGGTGTTACTTATTCAAGTATGTTATGTATTTTGGGCTATGTCCATGCTTCAGAGTTTCCATTTATAGAGGAAATAGCTACGTATGCTATCACCTTCTGATGCGCCCCACTGACTTACACTGGGGTTGTTCGCTGGTTCCTATTCTTTTAGTTGAAATGATAGTGCTGCTTGCAGCTCATTTCTTCCGATAAAATCTGCTGGGACTGCAAATCATAGAACTAACTATTCACATCTGATAAGGTGATTGCATCTTGCCCTAAAATAAAGGGGCTGCAGTGTGGGTCTGGATCTGTAGCTCCTATTGAAAGGGAATTGTATTGCAGATTCATTAACACCTTTATCCCATATGATGTACTATCCCGTCAAGGTGACCTGGGACTTAATTCCCAGTGACTGGATAGTACGTCATAGTCGATCGGCCGCGCTCACGCTCAGCTGACTATCGTGGCTGGCATCCGGCACTATGTGCCAAGAGTGGTCACGGACCCCTCCTGGCACATTAAGCCCTGGGACACTGCGATCAAAGATGATTGCAGCGTTCCGGCTGCACAGGAAAGCATCGTGCAGGGAGGGGGCTCCCTGCGTGCTTCCCTGAGACCCTCGGAGCAACGCAATGTGATTGCGTTGCTCCGAGGGTCTCCTACCTCCTCCTCCCTGCATTTGTAAATAAAAAACTAAAAAAAAGTCCTATAGAAAAAAAAAAGTATTGTTCCAATAAATAATTTCTTTATCTAAATAAAAAAACAAACAATGAAAGTACACATATTTAGTATCGCCGCGTCCTTAACAACCCGACCTATAAAACTGTCCCACTAGTGAACCCCCTTCAGTGAACACCGTAAAAAAACAAAAAACCGAGGCAAAAAACGACGCTTTATTATCATTCCGCCGAACAAAAAGTGGAATAACACTCGATCAAAAAGACTGATATAAATAACCATGGTACCGCTGAAAACGTTATCTTGTCCCGCAAAAAACGAGCGGCCATACAGCATCATCAGTGAAAAAATAAAAAAAGTTAGTCCTCAGAATAAAGCGATGCAAAAATAATTATTTTTTCTATAAAATATTTTTTTGTTTTATTTTTAGTTTTTATCGTATAAAAGCACCAAAACATAAAAAAATGATATAAATGAGGTATCGCTGTAATCGTACTGACCCAAAGAATAAAACTGCTATATCAATTTTACCAAATCTGGAACGGTATAAGCGCCCCCTCCCCTGAAAGAAATTCATGAATAGCTGGTTTTTGTTCATTCTACCTCACAAAAGTTGGAATAAAAAGCGATCAAAAAATGTCACGTGCCCCAAAAATGGTACCAGTAAAAACGTGAACTCGTCCCGCAAAAACAGGACCTCACATGACTCTGTGGACCAAAATATGGAAAAATTATAGCTCTCGAAATGTGGAGACGCAAAAACTATTTTTTGCAATAAAAAGCGCCGTTTAGTCTGTGACTGCTGCCAATCATAAAAATCCGCTATAAAATTAAATTAAACCCCCTTTCATCACCCCCTTAGTTAGGGAAAAATAATAAAATTTAAAAAAATTTATTTATTTCCTTTTTCCCATTAGGGTTAGGGCTAAAGTTAGGGTTGGGGCTAAAGTTAGGGTTTGGATTACATTTACAGTTGGGATTAGAGTTAGGGGTGTGGTTATGGTTGGGGTTAGGGGTGTGTTTGGATTAGGGTTTCAGTTAAGGCTGAGTCACACATAACGATATCGTTGCAATGACACGCTTTTGGTGACGTAGCAACGATCCCCGCTAACGATCTCGTTATGTGTGACAGCGACCAACGATCAGGCCCCTGCTGGGAGATCGTTGGTCGATGGGAATGATCGGGACCTTATTTTGGTCGCTGATCACCCGCTGTCACCTGCTGGATCGGCGTGTTTGACGCCGATCCAGCAATGTGTTCACTTGTAACCAGGGTAAATATCGGGTTACTAAGCCAAGGGCCGCGCTTAGTAACCCGATATTTACCCTTGTTACCATTGTAAAAGTTAAAAAAAACAAACAACAGTACATACTCACATTCTGATGTCTGTCACGTCCCCGGGCGTCCACAGGGTTAAAACTGCTTTCGGCAGGAGCGCTGGTAATGCACGCGCTGCTGCCGAGAGCTTCCCTGCACTGAATGTGTCAGTGCCGGCCGTAAAGCAGAGCACAGCGGTGAAGTCACCGCTGTTACTGCCGGCGCTGACACATTCAGTGCAGGGAAGCTCTCGGCAGCAGCGCGTGCATATTACCAGCGCTCCTGCCGAAAGCAGTTTTAACCCTGTGGACGCCGGGGGACGTGACAGACATCAGAATGTGAGTATGTACTGTTTTTGTTTTTTTACTTTTACAATGGTAACCAGGGTAAATATTGGGTTACTAAGCGCGGCCCTGCACTTAGTAACCCGATGTTTACCCTGGTTATTCGGGTGCTGCAGAGGGACTTCGACATCGTTGAAGACAGTTTCAACGATGCCGAAGTCGTTCCCCTGATCGTTGGTCGCTGGAGAGAGCTGTCTGTGTGACCGCTCCCCAGCGACCACACAACGACTTACCAACGATCACGGCCAGGTCGTATCGCTGGTCGTGATCGTTGGTAAGTCGTTTAGTGTAACGGTACCTTTAGAATTGGGGGGGTTTCCACTGTTTAGGCACATCAGGGGCTCTCCAAACACGACATGGCGTCCCATCTCAATTCCAGTCAATTTTGCATTGAAAAGTCAAATGGCGCTCCTTCCCTTCCGAGCTCTGCCATGCGCTAAAACAGTGGTTTACCCCCACATATGGGGTATCAGCGTACTCAGGACAAATTTTACAACAACTTTTGGGGTCCAATTTCTCCTGTTACCCTTCGTAAAATAAAAGAAATTGGAGCTTAAGTACATTTTTTGTGAAAAAAAAGTTAAATGTTCATTTTTTTTTTTTTTAAACATTCCAAAAATTCCTGTGAAACACCTGAAGGGTTAATAAACTTCTTGAATGTGGTTTTGAGCACCTTGAGATGTGCAGTTTTTAGAAAATACCCAAGTGTGACACCATTCTATCATATAGACCCCTCAAAGTGACTTCAAATGTGGTGTGGTCCCTAAAAAAAATGGTGGTGTAAAAAGGAGAAATCGCTGGTCAACTTTTAACCCTTATAACTCCCTAACAAAAAAAATTTTGGTTCCAAAATTGTGCTGATGTGAAGTAGACATGTGGGAAATGTTACTTATTAAGTATTTTGTGTGACATATCTCTGTGATTAAAATTCAAAGTTGGAAAATTGTGAAATTTTTGCCAATTTTCCATTTTTTTTTTCACAAATAAACGCAGTTAATATCAAAGAAATTTTACCACTATCATGAAGTGCAATATGTCACGAGAAAACAATGTCAGAATCATCAGGATCCGTTGAAGCTTTCCAGAGTTATAACCTCATAAAGGGACAGTGGTCAGAATTGTAAAAATTGGCCCGTCATTAACGTGCAAACCACCCTTGGGGGGTTAAGGGGTTAAAGTACTCCTCCCATCAAAGTTTTTATCATCTTAACCCCTTAATCCCATATGACGTACTATACCGTCGAGGTGGGGTGGGCCTTAATTCCCGGTGACGGTATAGTACGTCATACGCGATCGGCCGCGCTCACGGGGGGAGCGCGGCCGATCGCGGCCGGGTGTCGGCTGCATATCGCAGCTGACATCCGGCACTATGTGCCAGGAGCGGTCACGGACCGCCCCCGGCACATTAACCCCCGGCACACCGCGATCAAACATGATCGCGGTGTACCGGCGGTACAGGGAAGCATCGCGCAGGGAGGGGGCTCCCTGCGGGCTTCCCTGAGACGATCGGTACAAGGTGATGTACTCACCTCGTACCGAACGTCTTCTCCCTGCAGGCCCCGGATCCAAAATGGCCGAGGGGCTGTATCCGGGTCCTGCAGGGAGCACTTCCGGGTCGGAGCAGGCTGCAGATGAAAGCTGCAGCCTGCTCCGATGAAAGTATGATCGCAGATCTGATAGAGTGCTGTGCACACTATCAGATCTGCGATCTGTGATGTCCCCCCCTGGGACAAAGTAAAAAAGTAAAAAAAAAAATTTCCACATGTGTAAAAAAAAAAAAAAATAATTCCTAAATAAATAATAATAAAAAAAAAATATTATTCCCATAAATACATTTCTTTATCTAAAAAAAACAAACAAAAACAATAAAAGTACACATATTTAGTATCGCCGCGTCCGTAACGACCCAACCTATAAAACTGGCCCACTAGTTAACCCCTTCAGTAAACACCGTAAGAAAAAAAAAAAAGAGGCAAAAAACAACGCTTTATTACCATACCGCCGAACAAAAAGTGGAATAACACGCGATCAAAAAGACGGATATAAATAACCATGTTACCGCTGAAAACGTCATCTTGTCCCGCAAAAAACGAGCCGCCATACAGCATCATCAGCAAAAAAATAAAAAAGTTATAGTCCTCAGAATAAAGCGATGCCAAAATAATTATTTTTTCTATAAAATAGTTTTTATCGTATAAAAGCGTCAAAACATAAAAAAATGATATAAATGAGGTATCGCTGTAATCGTACTGACCCGACGAATAAAACTGCTTTATCAATTTTACCAAGCGCAGAACGGTATAAACGCCTCTCCCAAAAGAAATTCATGAATAGCTGGTTTTTGGTTATTCTGCCTCACAAAAATCGGAATAAAAAGTGATAAAAAATGGTCACGTGTCCGAAAATGTTACCAATAAAAACGTCAACTCGTCCCGCAAAAAACAAGACCTCACATGACTCTGTGGACCAAAATGTGGAAAAATTATAGGTCTCAAAATGTGGAGACGCAAAAACTTTTTTGCTATAAAAAGCGTCTTTTAGTCTGGTTTCACACTTGCGTTTTTATCTGCATGCGTTTTTTAAAAAAACCGCATGTGTGAAAAAATGCATGTAAACACGGTAAAACGCATGCGTTTTTATAGAAAAACACAAGAAAACAAGAAAAAAACAAAAAACCCTAACCCTACCCCTAACCCTACCCCTAACCTGAAATACGTGGCACTGAAATACGTGGCACTGAAATATACGTTTATATACGTATATAAGTGCCACGATATTTCAGTGGCCACGTATTTAAGTGCCACGTATTTAAGTGCCACGTATTTAAGTGCCACGTATTTAAGTGCCACGTATTTAAGTGCCACGTATTTAAGTGCCACGTATTTAAGTGCCACGTATTTAAGTGCCACGTATTTACGTGCCACGTATTTACGTGCTACGTATTTACGTGCCACGTATTTACGTGCCACGTATTTACGTGCCACGTATTTACGTGCCACGTATTTTTCAGTGCCTGAAATACGTGGCACTGAAATACGTGGCACTGAAATACGTGGCACTGAAATATCGTGGCACTGAAGTATTTACGTGCCACGTATTTTTCAGTGCCTGAAATACGTGGCACTGAAATACGTGGCACTGAAATACGTGGCACTGAAATACGTGGCACTGAAATACGTGGCACTGAAATACGTGGCACTGAAATACGTGGCACTGAAATACGTGGCACTTAAATACGTGGCACTTAAATACGTGGCACTTAAATACGTGGCACTTATGACTGTCAGAAAATGTTCAGTAAACGGTTAGGGGTAGGGTTTCAGGTAGAATTGGGGAGTTTCCACTGTTCAGGCACATCAGGGGCTCTCCAAACGCGACATGGCGTCCAATCTCAATTCCAGCCAATTCTGCGTTGAAAAAGTAAAACAGTGCTCCTTCCCTTCCGAGCTCTCCCGTGCGTCCAAAAAGGGGTTTACCCCAACATATGGGGTATCAGCGTACTAGGGACAAATTGAACAACTTCTGGGGTCCAAGTTCTCTTGTTATCCTTGGGAAAATAAAAATTTGGGGGGCTAAAAATCATTTTTGTGGGAAAAAAAATATGTTTTATTTTCACGGCTCTGCGTTGTAAACTGTAGTGAAACACTTGGGGGTTCAAAGTTCTCACAACACATCTAGATAAGTTCCTTGGGAGGTCTAGTTTCCAATATGGGGTCACTTGTGGGGGGTTTGTACTATTTGGGTACATCAGGGGCTCTGCAAATGCAACGTGACGCCTGCAGACCAATCCATTTAAGTCTGCATTCCAAATGGCGCTCCTTCCCTTCCGAGCTCTGTCATGCGCCCAAACAGTGGTTCCCCCCCACATAGGGGGTATCAGCGTACTCAGGACAAATTGGACAACAACTTTTAGGGTCCAATTTATCCTGATACCCTTGTGAAAATACAAAACTGGGGGCTAAATTTCATTTTTGTGAAAAAAAAAAAAAAATTATTTTCACGGCTCTGCGTTATAAACTGTAGTGAAACACTTGGGGGTTCAAAGTTCTCACAACACATCTAGATAAGTTCCTTAAGGGGTCTACTTTCCAAAATGGTGTCACTCGTGGGGGGTTTCAATGTTTAGGCACATTAGGGGCTCTCCAAACGCAACATGGCGTCCCATCTCAATTCCAGTCAATTTTGCATTGAAAAGTCAAATGGCGCTCCTTCCCTTCTGAGCTCTGCCCTGTGCTCAAACAATGGTTTACACCCACATATGGGGTATCAGTGTACTCAGGACAAATTGCACAACAATTTTTGGGGTCCAATTTCTTCTCTTACCCTTGGGAAAATAAAAAATTGGGGGTGAAAAGATCATTTTTGTGAAAAAATATGATTTTTTATTTTTACGGCTCTGCATTATAAACTTCTGTAAAGCACTTGTTGGGTCAAAGTGCTCACCACACATCTAGATAAGTTCCTTAGGGGGTCTACTTTCCAAAATGGTGTCACTTGTTAGGGGTTTCAATGTTTAGGCACATCAAGGGCTCTCTAAATGCAACATGGCGTCCCATCTCAATTCCAGTCAATTTTGCATTGAAAAGTCAAATGGCGCTCCTTTGCTTCCAAGCTCTGCCATGCGCCCAAACTGTGGTTTACCCCCACATATGGGGTATCAGCGTACTCAGGACAAATTGTACAACATCTTTTGGGGTCTATTTTCTCCTGTTACCCTTGGTAAAATAAAACAAATTGGAGCTGAAATAAATTTTGTGTGAAAAAAAGTTAAATGTTCATTTTTATTTAAACATTCCAAAAATTCCTGTGAAACACCTGAAGGGTTAATAAACTTCTTGAAAGTGGTTTTGAGTACCTTGAGGGGTGCAGTTTTTAGAATGGTGTCACACTTGGGTATTTTCTGTCATATAGACCCCTCAAAATGACTTCAAATGAGATGTGGTCCCTAAAAAAAAATGGTGTTGTAAAAATGAGAAATTGCTGGTCAACTTTTAACCCTTATAACTCCGTCACAAAAAAAAATTTTGGTTCCAAAATTGTGCTGATGTAAAGTAGACATGTGGGAAATGTTATTTATTAAGTATTTTGTGTGACATATGTCTGTGATTTAAGGGCATAAAAATTCAAAGTTGGAAAATTGCGAAATTTTCAAAATTTTCGCCAAATATTCGTTTTTTTCACAAATAAACGCAAGTTATATCGAAGAAATTTTACCACTAACATGAAGTACAATATGTCACGAGAAAACAATGTCAGAATCGCCAAGATCCGTTGAAGCGTTCCAGAGTTATAACCTCATAAAGGGACAGTGGTCAGAATTGTAAAAATTGGCCCGGTCATTAACGTGCAAACCACCCTCGGGGCTTAAGGGGTTAATATATTGCGGTCATCACATTGTATAACACTGTGTACTTACAATTGTTCATTTTGTTTTTCTAATCCACTAATTTTTCCTTTTCTGTGCTCTATGTAGTAACAGGAAATCTCTTGTCCCTGCATTTATCATTCCCCCTCTTCATCCCCTGACCCAGCTGCTCCACCCCTGCCATTAACTTTTCCATTGACTTAGGGTATGCCACCCCTGCCATTAACTTTTCCATTGACTTAGGGTATGTTCCCACGGTCAGTAAACGCTGCAGGTTGGACACTGCGTACTTCTGCAGTGTCCAACCCGCAGCGTCCAGATGTTACAGCATAGTGGATGCGATTTCAAGAAATCCGTGGATCACCTGCGGACACGGACATGCGGCGCGTCTTTCCAGACCTCAGCATGTCAATTTATCTTGCAGAGACGCGAGTCTCTGCAAGATAAATATCACCCATACAATGTATTGGATGCAGTGATTCCGCACGGTTCAATGAACCCATGCGGTATCTCATGCATTCAAAAACCGGCAGAGCTTTGGACGCAGCGGATATGTGCTGCGTCCAAATTGCAGCCGATTACTGACCGTGGGAACTTAGCCTTATGACTCATACAGGGAAAATAAAACTCCTGTTTCTACACAGAGCTTAGAATGATTCAGCTAGTCCATTTTTAATTGTAATGCTATAAACCTAATGAAAAAGAGAAGAATTGGCTCAATAGGCAAAATGAGCAATTGTAAGTACACAGTGCTATATAATATGATTGCAATTTCTTAGTAGGATACAAATTTGATGGCAGGGCAGGGCTGTCTGCTAGAGATGAGCGAGTGTACTCGTTGCTCGGATTTTCCCGAGCACGCTCGGGTGGTCTCCGAGTATTTGTAACTGCTCAGAGATTTAGTTTTCCTTGACTCAACTGCATGATTTACAGCTGATAGACAGCTTAAATACATGTACACAGGCTGGCTGTCAGCCGTAAATCATACAGCTGCGTGAACAAAAAACGAAATCTCCCAGCAGTCATAAATACTCGGAGGTCACCCGAGCGTGCTCGGGAAAACCAAGCAATGAGTACACTCGCTCATCACTACTGTCTGTAGTTTACTGCATTGATTTTTGGCCAATGCTACAGAGCTTAGCTTTGTGTCCCTCTTCATCCTTCTTTGGTATCGAAACTCTTGGATTACCTTCATCCTAGCGATCATAAAGTGACAGTATATCAAAGCCCGTATGCCATTATTATATGAGATTAAATTCCCCTTTAACTAAATCTATCTGTCCATGGTTTTAGACTATGTAAATGTTAGGTCTATGTAAAATAAAGATACATGACCTAAAGTTTACAGTGAGATTTACCAGTGCTTTTTTTATTACAGATTTTACCTATGCATATGCTCAGAGAGAAGCCCTCAAAGTCCCTCTTCTTTTTCACACTAAGGAAGGATTGGGTATTAAGTAAGTGCATGCATTTTTTCATACTATTTATTCTTGTAATAGGATTTGGAAAACTTGCCCTCAGCTCTGGCACACCCAAAATTCATCAAGGCATTTAATTGAATACCTTCATGCTTTAGCACGTACTAAACATGTAAATCTGAGCCAGAAAGTGTTTCTTTTATCTTGACATATTTGTGTAGTACATTCTAGTGATGGAACTTATTCATGGCCAGGTTGTGAGCTCCTTAATATTTTAGGCTTTATGCACATTGCTATATGAAGGTTATTCTGGAGGCTAAAAATGGCAAATTTATTCCCATAATAGAAAAGCAAGAACGGTAATTTTTTTTAGACCTTTCCTTTTTGGATTTTCAAATATACAGCTTTTGGTACAGTTTTCCAAATAATTCTGCAGGACTATTTTTTTTTTTTCTTATGTAGCTAAAGCCTAATTTTGTTTCCCATTTTTGACTTCACAAAACATTAAAATTTAGAATTGTTTGGTGGGGGCCTTACACTCACCTCTTTAAAGCAGGGAGGCATATGTATGAATGCCTTGACTCTCGAAAACCTGGACGGGATTAAAGGCCCCGTCTCACACAGCGACGCTGCAGCGATACAGACAACGATGCTGATCGCTGCAGCGTCGCTGTGTGGTCGCTGTGTGGTCGCTGGGGAGCTGTCACACAG
The DNA here is from genome assembly GCF_051348905.1 of Ranitomeya variabilis. Classification (NCBI taxonomy): domain Eukaryota; kingdom Metazoa; phylum Chordata; class Amphibia; order Anura; family Dendrobatidae; genus Ranitomeya; species Ranitomeya variabilis. The sequence goes on along the minus strand of NC_135232.1, from coordinate 222,306,549 downwards.
ACAGCTCTCTCCAGCGACCAACGATCAGGGGAACGACTTCGGCATCGTTGAAACTGTCTTCAACGATGCCGAAGTCCCCCTGCAGCACCCGGGTAACCAGGGTAAACATCGGGTTACTAAGCGCAGGGCCGCGCTTAGTAACCCGATGTTTACCCTGGTTACCAAAAAAAAAAAACCACTACATACTCACCATCTGATGCCCGTCAGGTCCCTTGCCGTCTGCTTCCTGCTCTGACTGAGCCGCCGTACAGTGAGAGCAGAGCGCAGCGGTGACGTCACTGCTGTGCTCTCACTTTACGGCGGCTCAGTCAGAGCAGGAAGCAGACGGCAAGGGACCTGACGGGCAACAGATGGTGAGTATGTACTGTTTGTTTTTTTTTTACATTTACGCTGGTAACCAGGGTAAACATCGGGTTACTAAGCGCGGCCCTGCGCTTAGTAACCCGATGTTTACCCTGGTTACCAGTGAAGACATCGCTGGATCGGTGTCACACACACCGATTTCAGCGATGTCAGCGGGACCTCAACGACCAAAAAAAGGTCCAGGCCATTCCGACACGACCAGCGATCTCGCAGCAGGGGCCTGATCGCTGGTACGTGTCACACATAGCGAGATCGCTACTGAGGTCGCTGTTGCGTCACAAAACTTGTGACTCAGCAGCGATCTCGCTAGCGATCTCGCTATGTGAGACGGGGCCTTTAAGCCCATTTCTTCCTTTCCCTTCTTCAGCAACCAGGCCATATGAATATGTTTTCAACATAAGACATTTCCTGTTTGCCAAACAAAAAAATACTTGCAAATCTCTTATTTCACCCTTTAAAATTATTCTTAGAGTATGTTCTAAAAAATGTCCGCTGTCACATATTTTAAGCTGCATCCCATCCTAATTACCTCTTAGGACATGATGCAGCTTAAAGAAAACACTTTGAGACAGTGTGTCTCAACTATCAGAGTAGCAGCATCTTTTAGCAAACATAACTGACCTTCTCACTCAGCTGCGGAACAGAGGTGTAAAAGGGAAAATAAAGCAAAACCTCTCGACAGACTGAGCATAACTTTTTTTTTTTCCGCTCTAACTTCATTTCTGCTTCGTGCTCCGTCAATCTCTTTGCCATGCTGTGAACCTATATAAAATTTTAAAAAAATGGAAGAAAGACTGCTACTCTTATACCTTTCAATAAATTATTATGCAAAGTAGCGTTACCTATCAAGGGGGTTCTCTGCTTTAAATAGTTTTTATCAGCGTATCACACAGTGTTACCGTGGTACAGGTAAAAGTAGTGACTGCTGATGCCTTTCGTCTACTGGCATGCCAACCTTTCTCCAAAGGAGTTAGACTGTCCAACAAACAATAATATGTATGCACATAGTAGAAAAAAAGACTATGACACTCCAGCAGAAAGTAGCATTGAGTCAAAGATAGGGAAAGATTCTTTTGTGTTTTTTTTTTTTTTTTTTTTATCTTGTTTTTTAAATCAGTGTTTTAAAAGCTGTATACCTGCTGTAAAGCTGTCAGATTCACTCAACAAAATGGGTTTTCAGATGAGCACGTTACAGTATGAAGCTGGAGAAGAAAGCCCTCTTTGCTCAGTCATCCGAGGATTTTTTTTCTTGCTACAACACTGCTCTGTGGCTGAGTGAGTGGATCAGGTATGTCTGTCCACAATAATGCTCTTCTGTCATTTGAGACACATGTCTTGAGCAGTGCTTCTTAAGGTTACAACTAGTGATGAGCGAACTTGCTCAGATAACGTGTTACCTGAGCATTCTCAGGTGTTAACCAAGTGTCTTGGGCGTGCTCGGATAATATATTTGGGTCCCTACAGCTGCATGTTTTACTGCGGTAGACAGCTGCAACACATGCAGGGATTGCCTGTTTGGCAATACCCGCAAATGTTGTGGCTGTCTACCGACGCAAAACATACAGCATCAGGAACTTTAACCCCTTCATGACCTTGTCATGTTCTGTTTTTCCGTGTTCGTTTTTTGCTCCCCTTCTTCGCAGAGCCATAACTTTTTTTATTTTTCTGTCAATATGGCCATGTGAAGGCTTATTTTTTGCAAAACAAGTTGTACTTTTGAACAACATCATTGGTTTTAGCATGTCGTGTACTAGAAAACGGGGAAAAAATTCCAAGTGCGGTGAAATTGCAAAAAAAGTGCAATCCCTTACTTGTTTTTTGATTGTTTTTTTTACTAGGTTCACTAAATGCTAAAACTGACCAGCCATTATGATTCTCCAGGTCATTACGAGTTGAGTTCATAGACACCAAACATGTCTAGGTTCTCTTTTATCTAAGTGGTGAAAAAAAAATCCCAAACTTTGCTAAAAAAAAAAAGAAAAAAAAAATTGCGCCATTTTCCAATACCTGTAGCGTCTCCATTTTTCATGATCTGGGGACGGGTGAGGGCTTATTTTTTGCGTGCTGAGCTGTTTTTTTTTTTTTATTGATAGCAATTTGGGGCAGATACGTTCTTTTGATCGCCCGTTATTGCATTTTAATGCAATGTTGCGGCAACCAAAAAAACGTAATTCCGGCGTTTAAATTTTTTTTTATCGCTACGCCGTTTAGCGATCAGGTTAATCCTTGTTTTTTATTGATAGATCGGGCGATTCTAAACGCGGCGATACCAAATATGTGTAGGTTTGATGTTTTTATTTTTTTTTATTATTGATTTATTTTGAATGGGGCGAAAGGGGGGTGACTTAAACTTTTATATTTTATTTTTTTCATATTTTTTTAACTTTTTTTTTTTTTACTTTTGCCATGCTTCAATAGCCTCCATGGGAGGCTAGAAGCTGGCACCACTCGATCGGCTCTGCTACATAGCAGCGATCATCAGATGTGCTATGAGCGCCGACCACAGGGGGGTGCTCACAGCAGGCCGGCATCAGTAACCATAGAGGTCTCAAGGACCTCTATGGTTACCATTCTGATGCATCGCTGACCCCCGATCATATGACGGGGGTCGGCGATGCGCTCATTTCGGCCGCCCGGCCGGAAGCGCCGGTTAAATGCCGCTGTCAGCGTTTGACAGCGGCATTTAACTAGTTAATAGCGGCGGGTGAATCGCAGTTAATATATTATCCGAGCACGCCCAAGATACTCGGATAACACGTTATCCGAGCACGTTCATTTATCACTTGTTCCAAGCCATTCTGACACGTCACTAGGATGTGTTGCAGCATGTAATAAGTGACGTTAGCTATATATATATAGCAACCGCCCCAAGGGTTTTCACGAAGATCATGGCGGCGCTGATGGCCATCTTGAGGGTCAGAGGCCTGGTTCTATTTCCATACCTCGACGACATCCTCATCAAGGCTCCGTCCTTTTCTCAGGCCCACAAAAGCCTGTCCATCGTTCTCGACACCCTAGCCCGTTTCGGGTGGCTGGTCAACCGGAAGAAGTCCTGTCTTATTCCTTCTCAGCGCAACATCTTTCTGGGCATGCTCTTCGACACCCGTCAGACCAAGGTCTTTCTTCCCGAAGTCAAGAGATCCATTCTTTGTCGGGACATACGCGTGCTCCAGGGCCTAAGGTCTCCCTCCTTCCGATCGGCCATGAAGGTTTTGGGGAGGATGGTAGCAACATTGGAAGCGATTCCCTTCGCCCAATTTCACTCGCTACCTCTTCAGCAAGCCATCCTGTCTCAGTGGAACAGGTCTGTTTTCTCCCTGGACCGCCCGATCCGACTCTCCCCGGGTCAAACGGGCTCTCAACTGGTGGCTCACCTCACCTCTCGTCTCCCAGGGCAGGTCCTTCCTTTCCAGTTCACTGGCAAGTGGTGACGACGGATGCCAGCTTGCTCGGCTGGGGTGCGGTTTTTCGCCACCTGACTGTACAGGGCCGCTGGTCGGCGCAAGAGTCAACCTTGCCGATCAATGTCCTCGAGATCCGGGCCATTTTTCTGTCCCTTCGTCACTGGGAAGGGATTCTCAGAGGCCTTCCTATCCGTATCCAGACAGACAATGCCACGGCGGTGGCATATGTCAACCATCAAGGGGGGACTCGGAGCTCCTTGGCCGAGGTATCCAAGATCCTTCTCTGGGCAGAGGCAACGGTTCCGGTGATATCCGCAGTGCATATCCCCGGCGTGGACAATTGGGCCGCTGATTTTCTCAGCTGCGAGGGTCTCGCGGCAGGGGAATGGTCCTTGCATCCGGACGTCTTCCATCAGATTTGTCTTCGATGGGGGACTCCGGACGTGGACCTTACGGCGTCTCGAATGAACAGGAAGGTTCCGCAGTTCGTCTCCAGGTCTCGCGATCCTCTCGCAGTGGGCGTCGACGCTCTGGCCATTCCTTGGTCACAGTTCGTGCTGCCCTACCTGTTCCCACCCCTTCCTTTACTTCCCAAACTGTTGGAAAAGATCAAAGTGGAAGGGGTGCCCGTCATTCTGATCGCCCCGGATTGGCCCAGGAGAGCTTGGTTCGCGGAGCTTGTCAATCTTCTCGCGGACGCTCCCTGGCGCCTTCCAGACAGGCTCGATCTGCTGTCTCAGGGTCTGATCTGCCACCCGAATTCTCGGTCGCTCAGTTTAACGGCGTGGCTGTTGAGACCGCAGTTCTAAGAGCGTCCGGCCTTTCGGACCGGGTGATTCACACCATGATTCAGGCTTGGAAGCCTTCATCTTCCAGGATCTACTATCGTACCTGGAAGGCTTATTTCCGTTGGTGCGAGTCCAACAACGTTTCACCCATGTCTTTTTCCCTGCCTTCCATTTTGGCCTTCCTTCAGGCAGGACTGGATTCGGGCCTGGCTGTTAGTTCCCTGAAGGGCCAGGTCTCTGCGCTTTCCATCCTTTTTCAGAAGACTTTATCTTCCCGACCACAGGTCAAGACCTTCCTTCAAGGAGTAGCCCACGCTGTCCCTCCTTACAGGGCCCCTGTGGATTCATGGGATTTAAACCTGGTACTGGACGTTCCGAGGGTTTCCCCCTTTGAGCCTCTCAGGGAGGTTCCCCTGTCGGTTCTATCTTGGATGGTGGCCTTTCTTGTGGCCATCACTTCTATCCGCCGCGTTTCCGACTTGGCGGCCCTGTCTTGCCGTCCTCCGTTCTTGGTCATCCACCAGGACAAGGTGGTCCTCAGGCCTCCGCCTCCTTTTCTTCCTAAGGTGATTTCCACCTTCTACCTCAACGAGGACATCGTTCTACCTTCTTTTTGTCCATCTCCGACTCATCCTCTGGAGCGATCGTTGAACAAGCTGGACCTCGTCAGGGCAGTGTAGATCTATCTGGATAGAACGTCCACTTTACGGAAGACTGATTCTCTTTTCGTCATTCCTGATGGCTCGCGCAGAGGCCAACCGGCTTCTAAGGCGACTATTGCTCGCTGGATCAGAACGGCTATTCTGGAAGCTTACCGGGTCAAGAACAGAGTGCTTCCTCCTGGGATCAAGGCTCACTCTACCCGGGCAGTCGGCGCCTCCTAGGCGGTGCACCACAGGGCTTCCGCCCTACAGCTTTGCAAAGAGGCAACCTGGTCTTCCATCCACACGTTCGCCAAATTTTACAAGGTCCATACCTACGCTTCGGCGGACGCCAGCCTAGGCAGAAGGATCTTGCAGGCGGCAGTGGTGAGTCCGCTGGCCTGATGGAAGTCTGTTTCTTTCCGCCCTTGGGACTGCTTTGGGACGTCCCATGGTTCCTGTGTCCCCCCAATGAGAGGCGATAAAGAAAACAGGATTTTTGGTTGCTTACCGTAAAATCTGTTTCTTGGAGCCTCCATTGGGGGACACAGCACCCTCCCAATGTTTCTCAGTTTCTGTTGTTTTATGTTCTATGACTGCTCTCACGTTTACCGTTCTCAAGTTTGTGGTTATGGTTTTCAACCTTGTTAATTATCTACTGCTTTCTCACTAACTGAAGAGTATAATGCCAGTCGGTGGGGTGTACACTGCAGAGGAGGAGCTAACTTTTTTTATTTGCATAGTGTCAGCCTCCTAGTGGCAGCAGCATACACCCCATGGTTCCTGTGTCCCCCAATGGAGGCTCTAAGAAACAGATTTTACGGTAAGCAACCAAAAATCCTGTTTTTCATAGTCATGAAAATACAGAAAAATCTCTAAATAAGGTGTGTCCAAACTTTTGGTCTGTACTGTGTGTATATGTGTGTGTGTGTGTGTATGTATATATATATATATATATATACACACACACACACACACACACACACACACACACACACACACACACACACACACACACACACACTTTTATCCATTTGATTGTAATCTAGTCAGAAGTTCCCTGCTCCTTTAGTTCAGCTAAATATTCAAAATAGTTTTGAACCCGATGAGTCCTATTTGTTTATAGATCAAGCAGCTTTTGATGCATACTTTGACTACCATACATTTGAAAAAACTGACCGTCACATCCAAACATAGATTAAGTGTGAACAGGTGCTGAACCTTAGAGTCACCAACTCTTATACAGTCAATAAGAGAATAAGCGCCTCCTTCTGAATGGGTACCTATGAAAACCTCTTCTTAGACAACATTCTCTCTCTCTGTGGAGGGGTATTGGACCTGCTGCAATTAAAACACCTGTGACTAGGAGGCGGAGTGCTCGGTCAGAAGGCTAAATAATACATTTGAAAAAACTGACCGTCACATCCCAACATAGATTAAGTGTGAACAGGTGCTGAACCTTAGAGTCACCAACTCTTATACAGTCAAGCAAAAAAGGCAGCACACTGCAGCGCTAACACATGCAAACACAAAACACGGAAATTCAACGGCATTACTGCACTAGAAATATGAAAAATGAGAGCGTTTAGCGCATAAAAAAGGCCAATTTTATGTGTACCTGGTAGCCACTTTACGACATCTCTCTTATACCAGGTCCTACGCTTTCCTTTCCTCGCTGAGAATAAACGCCTCCTTCTGAATGGGTACCTATGAAAACCTCTTCTTAGACAACATTCTCTCTCTCTGTGGAGGGGTATTGGACCTGCTGCAATTAAAACACCTGTGACTAGGAGGCGGAGTGCTCGGTCAGAAGGCTAAATAATACATTTGAAAAAACTGACCGTCACATCCCAACATAGATTAAGTGTGAACAGGTGCTGAACCTTAGAGTCACCAACTCTTATACAGTCAAGCAAAAAAGGCAGCACACTGCAGCGCTAACACATGCAAACACAAAACACGGAAATTCAACGGCATTACTGCACTAGAAATATGAAAAATGAGAGCGTTTAGCGCATAAAAAAGGCCAATTTTATGTGTACCTGGTAGCCACTTTACGACATCTCTCTTATACCAGGTCCTACGCTTTCCTTTCCTCGCTGAGAATAAACGTCTGCATCTGAATGGGTACCTATGAAAACCTCTTCTTAGACAACATTCTCTCTCTCTCTGTGGAGGGGTACTGGACCTGCTGCAATTAAAACACCTGATTTGATTGTAATCTAGTCAGAAGTTCCCTGCTCCTTTAGTTCAGCTAAATATTCAAAATAGTTTTGAACCCGATGAGTCCTATTTGTTTATAGATCAAGCAGCTTTTGATGCATACTTTGACTACCATACATTGTTAACTTACACTAATGCAGTACATAACCACCCTATATGACGAAACACATACAGCTATCTTCATTATATGTTCAGTATGAAATATATTCTGTTTCTGATTGTAGGATGCCAGAACATGATTTCACTGTCAGAGATGTGAAACTACTGGTGGGTAAGTTGGTTCTTTTTGTTTATCCTGGTGGCTTTTAAAGACTTTAATTATTGATTTAGATATGTGAAATATGATCCTGCTCCATGACATGCCTAACTTTACTACACTGGATGTCTTAACGCTTATGGAGACCAATTTAATCAACTTGTATATTATGAAAGCACTAATGCGCATATTACTGATATCACCAGTACTTCTAGTATTGACGACCTCCTGTATCCTCCTACGCCATCCCTGTCTTTTTAACTTTTTTTTTTTTTTTTGTGCTGGATTATTTTACATTGAGGAGGTATGGGTAGTAACCCGAACGGATTCCCTATAGTTTACTCCAGAAAGTGGTATAAATCGCTGCAGAAATCTACTGCAGCCACAAGCTGGTGTAGATTTCAGATACTGGTAAGAAGGAGCCATAAAATTACACCAAATTCAGTTGATTCATACCGCCTGAACTAGAGGCAAGTGCTTACAAGTAACGTAAATAGGATATAGAACCTTTGTTGTACGCCAGAAAAATACCTGGATATTATAAACTCTAAACCTTTCTTTAAAGGGAACCTGTCACCCCGTTTTTTTCAAGATGAGATAAAAATAGCGTTAAATGGGGCAGAGCTGTGCTTTACATTAGTGTATTTTTTGTGCCTTTATTCCCCACCTATGCTGCCGAAATACCTTTGTAAAGTCGCCGTTTTGGGCTGTCACTCACGCGGGTCTGGTCATAAGGGCGTGGTGACATCGCTGTTTCTGCCCCAGATCCTGCTCATCTTTCCGTTGGTGGCGTAGTGGTGTGCGCATGCCCAACAGGCGAATCCACTGCGCAGCTGAAGGAAAAGAGCGTGATCTGCGCTATTCAGCGGTTTATCAGTGGGCGCGGCCATCTTCCTGAGGCCGCGCGTGCGCAGATGGTAGTGCTTTGCTTCCCGGGGCTTCAGGAAAATGGCCACGGGATGCCGCGCGTGCGCAGATGGAGATCGTGGCGGCCATTTTCCTGAAGCCGAGATGTGAACTGCCCCTATTTAACGCTATTTTTATCATCTTGAAAAAACGGGGTGACAGGTTCCCTTTAATGTACTATCAATATTATATACAGTGGGGGAAATAAGTATTTGATCCCTTGCTGATTTTGTAAGTTTGCCTACTGACAAAGACATGAACAGTCTATAATTTTAAGGGTAGGTTAATCTTAACATTGAGAGATAGAATGTCAAAAATAAAATCCAGAAAATCACATTGTATAAATTATATAAATGGTTGTCATGGAGTGTGAGACCTGGTGCCGTGGAAGATTCCAGAGCAGAGGCCAGGTCATTGATGTAAATATTGAAGAACATTGGACTTGGGGTGCAGCCTTGTCTGGCTCCACGGATCTGCTGGATATCAGCCGTTCTTCTACCGTTCACATTCACGCTGCAGCGGTTCTTGGTGTAGGAGCTTCTCATGACATCATAAGTCTCTGCTCCTATTCCGCTCTCCAGCAGTTTCAGTAACAGGCCCGGGTGCCACACTGAGTCTCAAAAGCCTTTCTATAATCCACAAAACAAGTGTACAACTTCCCATGCTTTGTATTGTAGACATGGCTCTGAATGACCCTGTACAGGGTGTAGATGTGCTTGGCTTTTGCTGAGGATGTTATGCTCGGTAAGGAAATTAAGGATCCTTTTGTTTAGGATGCTGTTGAACAGTTTTCCCAGGTTGCTGCTGACACATATCCCTCTGTAGTTGACCAGGACGTACCTGTTCCCACTCTTGTGAATGGATGTGATTAGACCTTAGTTCCGGGTACGAGGGAAGTAGCCAGCACTCAGCACAATATTGAACAGTTTAACCATTGTTGTCTGTATTTCCGGTGGGCTGTATTTCAGCATTTTTGGTGGGATTCCATCCTGGCCACTCGCTTTTCTACACTTTATGGAAGAGATTCTCTCTGTAACTTCCTGTAATGTGATTGGTATATTCAGTGGGTTTTGAAAATGTTTGACTTTATTTCATTGCCTTTAGTTTTTCTGTTATGTTTTTCTGTTCTTGGTTTAGTTCTTCCTTTGGGATGTCTTTGTAGAGGTCTTTTAAGTACTGAAGCCAGATATTGCTATTTTGGATATGGATATTGTTTTTCTTGCTTTTTGTGCCCATGTGGTTCCATAGTTCCCAGAAGGAGTTGCTTTAGAGGGCGTCTTGGAGTTGGTTAAGTTTGGTGGAGATGTAACTGCTTCTTTATCCTGAGGATGGTTTTGTATTGCCTTTGTATGGTGTCATAGACATCCCTCAGACCCGAATGATTGGGGTCTTTTTGTTTGTTGTTTGAGGCTGTTTTCAGGTTCTTCCGTAAGGCTTTACATTCTCTGTCAAACCAGCTATTGGTCTTTTTTTCTTTTGGCCTTTTATAGTTGACTTTAAGGTAGGACAATCTGGCCATAGTCTACAGTATCATTGAGTTTTTTGCAGCTTGGTTCACTTCTTCTGCATTAGGCTTGGAAGTTGTAGAACTGGTGGAGTATCTCCTGTATTTTGGGTCTGCTTGGAGCCTCTTGATATTTTATTGCTGTTGTCTTGGACCATTTTTATAGGATGGATGGAGGTGATCTATCTCCTCCATCCTAAAAATGGTCCAAGACAACAGCAATAAAATATCAAGAGGCTCAAGCAGACCCAAAATACAGGAGATGCTCCACCACTTGTACAACTACGAGCCTAACCCAGGAGTGAACAAAGCTACGTTAGAGCACCCCTGGTCAAAATTAGTTATTGTAAACAGTTAAGCAAGTTGAAAGTATATTTCCATCTTTTATAAAAAAAAGGGAAAATGGGCAGATTCAAAAGTTTACGTATCCTGCATGGTTAGCATCTAGTAGCACCCCCTTTTGAAAGTATCACGGCTTGTAAACGCTTTTTGTAGCCAGCCAAGAGTCTTTCAATTCTTGTTTGAGGGATTTTCATCCATTCTTCCAGTTCTATGAGATTCCTGGGTGGTTTTGCATGCACTGCTATTTTAAGGTCTAGATACAGATTTTCAATAATATTCAGATCAAGGGACACTGATGGCTATTGTAAAACGTTCAGGTTGCGCCTTTTAAGGTAATAATAATCTTTATTTTCTCTAGTAGCCTTCCACGACAGCCACCAGGAGGTTGTCTCCATACCCTAATGGGGGACAGGAAGCACAAGAGGTTAAAAACCCCTCCCACCTCCCATTAACCAGTGTCTTTCCTGTCCCCCATGGGGCATGGAGAGGTTACTGGTGCGCTGCAGCGGCGGCTCTAGCAGTGTACCTGTGTTTCATTTCTTCTGCCGGGCACTAATGGTCGGGTCCCTCGGGGCTTCCTCCTGCGCTGTGCCTCCCGTCTCCTCTGGATTCTGGGACCACGTTCCCGGTCCTCCTGCGTCCTCTTGCGGGGACAAAGCTGGCCGGTGAGCCCATGTTCGGCAACCCGGAAGTCAGGTGATACTCCACTTCCGGGTCGGCGCTCCTGTACAGGAGCCACACAGACCAGCGCAATGGATCACCGAACGGCGTGCGAGGCATGCTGCATCCTCGCACGCCTGCCTGGGACTGGGGAGGGGCGGCGAATTGCCTCGCGCTGGTGCAGGCTTATTTTCTTTATAAGCTGCGAAGACGTCTCAGGTAAGCCTGCTGTAAGCATGGATTCGTCTTGCCCTGCAGCTGCAGAGCCCAGCGCTCCTCAAGCCCTAGTAAGTGTGGCAGAGATGGCTCCCATTTAAAGGTAGTTTTATCTACACCTTCTTACACCGCTTCCTCTCTCTTTGCAGGGAGTCAAGTCTGGCCCTAAAAACATTACCAAACGTAAATGTGCTACCTGTAATGTGAAAATGCCACTAGATTGGGAGAAAAAGTTGTGCCAACCTTGTACAGATAAAATTGTCCGGGCGGAACACCCTTCATTGATTGAGGAAATCCGCTCCCTGGTTAGGCAGGAGGTTCAAACCTCTCTGGCCACGCTCGCCCCACCTCCACCGCCACAGTCACCACCATCCTCACCTGGTCCATCTCTCCCCAAAAAGAGAAAAATCCAGGAGTATTCTGAGTCAGAGTCTGAGGGATCTTATATGTCTTCTTCTATCAAATGGGAAGATGTGTTACCCCATAAATCTGCGGAAATTAGGAAATATCTTTTTTCCTCTGAATACATTGAGGAATTGGTGTCTGCAGTGAGGAACACCATGGGGCTAAAAGAGGAATCAGTTCCTCAGTCTATACAAGACGAACTTTTCGGTATACATACTGAAAAACAACCTGGGTTTCCCGTCCATAAAAGCATAATAGATATGATTAATAATGAATGGGAATTGCCTGAGAAGCGTCTAACAACTCCTCCAGACTTTAAACATCGGTTTCCTCTTGATGAGGACGCAATAAAATGGAACATCCCAAAAATTGATGTTCAGGTGGCTAGAGTGGCTAAAAAAACGTCTCTGCCATTTGAGGATTCCTCCCAGTTGAAAGACCCCTTAGATAGGAAGATTGAGAGCCTTCTCAAAAAATCCTGGGAAACATCTACCTCAGCCCTAAGATTCAATATTGCATCCACCTGCGTGGCCCGCTCTCTCTTCCGCTGGATAGAAGAGCTAGAAAACCACATCTCTCAGGGTACTCCGAGAGAGGAAGTTCTGGACTCCCTGCCTGTGCTGCATAGAGCAACTGGGTTCCTCGCAGACGCCTCACTGGAATCTATCCGGGTGGCAGCCAGATCCTTGGTCCAGACAAATTCAGCCAGAAGAGCTCTCTGGTTAAAAATGTGGAGCGGAGACGTCACTTCCAAAATAAAACTATGTTCCATTCCCTTTAAGGGTGACTGTGTTTGGGCCCTCGTTAGATGACATCTTAGAGAAAGCCACAGACAGAAAGAAAACTCTTCCTGAACAGAGGCCTCCCAGGAAGCGTTTTTTTCGAGCCTCCCAGTCCCAGCCCTCCCAGGGTAAAGGAAAAGAAAAAACCGGGAGGTGGAGTTATGCTAAGGGGAAGCCTAAAAACATCCTTATTCCCCAGCAAACTCCACAAGAAAAACAATGACTCCAATCCGGTGGGGGGGAGGCTTTCGAACTTCGTTCACAGTTGGCAGAATATCTCCAACAGCCCCTGGGTGGTCAGTGTTATACAACAGGGGCTTCTGATAGAGTTCGATGCACCTCCCCCAGGATCGTAAGAGTCACCTCCCCGTCATCTCGGGAGACTCTAAAGTTGATGATGGCTGGAATTCAGGACTTGCTAGACTCAAGAGCTATCTCCATGGTCCCGGTGAACGAGCAAGGGAAAGGGCACTATTCCCGTATCTTCATGATAAAAAAGCCTTCCGGGCAATCTCAGATTATAATAAATCTGAAAGATCTCAACAAATATATAACTTACCGCAAGTTCAAGATGGAGTCAGTAAAAACAGCCATCCCTCTAATCACTCCTCATTCATATATGGCAACAATAGACCTCAAGGATGCCTATTTCCATATTCCAATGCATCCTCGTCACAGGAAATACCTAAGATTTGCGGTCCAATTCAATCAAAAAATCTTACATTTCCAATACAATGTTCTCCCCTTCGGGATCTCCTCAGCCCCAAGGGTGTTTTCCAGAGTCATGGCGGAAACGGTAGCCCATATCAGGAGCCAAGACATCGCTATAGTGCCGTACTTGGACGACCTTCTAATAATTGGTCCTTCCGCCGAAATTCTCAATCAGAGAATTTCCAAAACTCTGAACATCTTACAGCTTTTGGGTTGGATACCAAATCTAAAAAAGTCTCAGCTATCACCATCAAAGGTGAGGAAATTCCTCAGGGTCCTCTTGGATTCAGAAAATCAGAAATCCTTCCTACCAGAGGAACACCGAATAAATCTAATTTCCAAGGTCTCAGACTTCAAAAGACAACGTTCTCCGACTCTACGGGCCGCAATGTCTCTCCTGGGGTCGATGACGGCCTGTATACAATCAGTCCAGTGGGCTCAGAGCCACTCAAGAGTACTGCAGGCACACATCTTAGGGAACGGGAATTCAAATTCCCTGAACAGGAGAGTGTACACTCCTGGGAAGGTAAAGGTTTCGTTAACCTGGTGGGCGATCCAATCAAACCTGCTAAAAGGAGTAGACTGGGTACAAGATCCACTGATCACGGTGACAACGGATGCCAGTCAAAAAGGTTGGGGAGCAGTTGTCTCGCAGATCCCATTCCAGGGTCACTGGAATCAGAGAGAAAGCTCCAGTTCCTCCAACTCCAGAGAATTGATGGCAGTGGAGAGGACCCTTCTGGCGGCCAGCAGTCTCATTATAGGTCAACATGTCAGAATTTACTCGGACAATATGACGACTGTTGCGCATCTAAAACACCAGGGAAGTCCGAAGTTCAACCAGTTGAGAGCAATATCAAACAGAATATTTTGCTGGGCAGAGAAACAACTCCTCTCACTATCAGCAATACACCTCAGGGGGTCAGTGAACGTTCATGCGGATCTCCTAAGCCGTCGCGACTTGCATCCAGGAGAATGGAGCCTGAAGGCAGACATTTTCAGAATGTTGACGGACAGATGGGGACTTCCCGATATAGACCTTCTAGCGTCAAGTCAGAATGCACAGGTCGAGAACTACTTCTCCCTAAATCCCAAAGACCGGTCTCGAGGAGTAGACGCCTTCGCTCATGCATGGAGGTTTCATCTAGCATACGTGTTCCCTCCAATACCGTTACTTGCGAAGACCCTCCGGAAGATCCGGGACGATCAAGTCCAGACTATTCTAGTAGCTCCGGCATGGCCGAAAAGAAGCTGGTACCACCTCATAAAAGAACTGAAGGTGAATGGTCCAGTTTTTCTTCAAACATCAGAAGATCTTCTCAGCCAAGGCCCCTTTTATCATCCGGAACCACAAAGGTTCAATCTAGCAGCCTGGCTATTGAAGCCCAGGTACTAAGAGCTAAAGGTCTTTCAGAGTCAGTAATCTCTACCCTACAGAAGTCTAGAAAACCTATCACCAATGCCATATTTGGCAAAATTTGGAATAGATTCTCCTCGTGGTGTCATCCTCATAATCCTGACCCTTTCCATCCTAATATCTCACAGGTATTAGATTTTTTTACAAAAAGGTTTGGAGTTGGGGCTGAAGCCAAGTACCTTGAAAGTTCAGGTGTCAGCCTTGAGCTCTGTCTTCGATCAAGACCTTGCAGGTCATCGTTGGATTAAGAGGTTTATGGTCGCAGCATCAAGGCATTGCCCAAGAAAACACATTTTTGTACCATCATGGGACTTAAACATAGTTCTAAAGGGCCTTATGGCTCCTCCATTTGAACCATTATCATCCTGTTCCTCGCAACTTCTGTCCTGCAAAACGGCTTTCTTGGTTGCAATTTCTACTGCAAGACGAGTGGGGGAAATACAGGCCCTTTCAACTAGAGAGCCTTATCTTACCATAAGAGATGACTCCATCGTGTTCCGACCAGATCCATGTTTTCTTCCAAAAGTAGTGTCAGAATTTCATCGATCACAGGATATAGTCCTCCCATCGTTCTGTCACAATCCTTCAAATCCGGAAGAACACAGATTTCATACTTTGGATGTACGTCGTATAGTGTTGTACTATTTAGAACATACTAAATCGTTCAGAATAGACAAAAATCTCTTCATTCATCTTTCTGGCAGAAACAAGGGCAAGAAGGTAGCGAAGAGTACCATTGCCAACTGGATAAAGAAGGCCATTGCTGAAGCATACCTAACTCAGAATATAGCTGTTCCTGCGGGCCTAAAAGCCCATTCCACCAGATCTACTTCTGTCTCTTGGGCTGAAAGGGCTGGTGCTTCAACAGAGCAGATTTGCAGGGCAGCAACATGGTCTTCCTTGCACACTTTTACTAAGCATTATAGATTGGACTTCTGGTCCAACCGGGATCTTGCCTTTGGCCGAAAGGTTCTTCAGGCTGTGGTCCCTCCCTAAATACAGAATTGGTTGGCATTCCTCCTGGTGGCTGTCGTGGAAGGCTACTAGAGAAAATAGAATTATTCTTACCGTTAATTCGGTTTCTAGGAGCCTTCCACGACAGCATTAATTCCCTCCCGATGTTCTTGGATAATTTTTTTTCTGAGAACCTAAAAGGTAACCGGTGCTATGGGTTCATTTGTAAGTCACTGGTTTTTAACCTCTTGTGCTTCCTGTCCCCCATTAGGGTATGGAGACAACCTCCTGGTGGCTGTCGTGGAAGGCTCCTAGAAACCGAATTAACGGTAAGAATAATTCTATTTTTTTATATAGCGCATATTCCGCAGCGCTTTACAGTTTGCACACATTATCATCATTGTCCCCGATGGGGCTCACAATCTAAATTCCCTATCAGTATGTCTTTGGAATGTGGGAGGAAACCGGAGAACCCGGAGGAAACCCATGCAAACACGGAGAGAACATATAAACTCTTTGCAGATGTTGTCCTTGGTGGGGTTTGAACCCAGGACTCCAGCGCTGCAAGGCTGCTGTGCTATCCACTGCGCCACCGTGCTGCCCAGTCTATTGTGGATTTTGATGTGTGTTTTGATTTATTATCCATATGTAGAAGCCATCGTCTTTTCAACTTCAGCTTTTTTACAGCTGGTGTTATGTTTGCATCAAGAATTTGTTTTAATTTAATTGAATCCATTCTTCCCTCTACTCTTGAAATATTCCCGTGCCATTGGCTGCAACGCAACCCCAAAGCATGATTGATCCACCCCCATGCTTAATGGTTGGCAAGATGTTCTTTTCCTGAAATTCTTTGCCCTTTTTTCTCCACACATACCTTTGATCATTGTGGCCAAAGAGTTCTATACATCAGGCTTGTTTAGATGTTCTTATGCATACATCTATAGCTGAATTTTTTTAGTTTTCTTTTGATAACTCTTCCATGAAGGCCATATTTGTGCAGGTGTATCTGAACAGTAGAACAATATACCACAACTCCAGAGTCTGCTAAATCTTTCTGAAAGTCTTTTGCACTCAAGCGAGGGTTCTTATTTGCCTCCCTGGCATTCCTACAAGCAGCTCACTGCTTGGTCTTCCAGAACTTATCTTGATCTCCACTGTTCCTGTTAACTGCCTTTTCTTAACTTTTCATATTGAGGAAAGGTCAACTTGAAAATGCTTTGCTATCTTCTTATAGCCTTCTCCTGCTTTGTGGGCCTCCACCTTTTTAATTTTCAGAGTGCTAGGCAGCTGCTTGGAAGAATCCATGGCACCAGGTTAGAGAAGGCTGGGTTTTTTATAAAGCTGGGAAATTTGCATCAACTGGCCTTTCCTAACAATGATAGTGAACAAGCCATATCCCTAAGAGCTCTTTCACACGTTCTGATATTTTCTTTACCGGTAAAAACAGTATTGGAGATATCTGTGTATATGTGTGTGTGTGTAACATTGTGGCATCCATGTGCCGCATCAGTACCACAATTACCATCCTCTGGGAAGCAGTGGTTCTGTTCGCGATGTTCCCCGGCGCCAGGTGCTGAAGACAGCTCTCATCATTCTCCCTTGCTCGCTCTGCGATCAACGCTAGCAGAGGAGAATGTTAACAGTTGTATTCAACTGATAACAGCGAGAGCAAGCGACGGCTGATGGGAGTATTCATCAGCCCCTGCCTGTGATAGAAATAAAAAAAAAAAAAAAAAACAGTTTAAAAAATAAATAACAAAAATCCAGGGGAACCTTCACCATTTTCTTTTTTTTTTTTCTTTTTTTTTTTTTTTAACAGCGAGGCAAAAGTGACAGCTGCAGGCTGTAACCCCCAGCTGTCAGCATTAGCAAGCTTGCTTATCAAAAATAGAGGGGTTCCCATGCAATTTTTATTTTTTTCAATTATTGAAATAAATGAAACGAGGTTAAGTCCCCCCCAGCTTTGCCTGGCTCTTTCCAATTGCCCTGTTGCTGTGGCAAGTGGGGTTCATACTTGTGGGATTGATGTCACCTTTTTGTATTGTCCGCTGACATCAAGCCCACGGATTATTAAGGACTTTCACACCTCAGCGTGTACAGTACTTTGGGTGACCGTTTTCACACGTACTGGAGACACTTAAGTAGGTAGACCCATTCAAGTGAATGAGTCTGTACACATGTCAGTGGACCCTGTGTCCCTGGGCAAAATACGCTGACATGTCTGTTTCTTAACAGCACGGGCCGCAAAACGTCCCGCACACGGATGACATCCATGTGTTATCTGTGTGACACGTTCCGGCTCCTGGGAATCAGTGGTACTGTTATCACAGTTTCACGGTCCCCGGGTGTTGAAGACCTGTCTTCATTTTCCATCTGAGATCAACGCTAGCAGGGGAGAATGTTGAGTTATATTCAACTGATAACAGCTTAAGCAGGCGGTGGCTGATGGGAGTGTTCATAAGCTGCCGCCTGCGCTCTAAATCAATTAATAAAACTGCTTGGATTCCTCTGTATTTTTGATAACCAGCCATGCAAAACTCACAGCTGTGGGATGCAACCCTCAGCTGTCAGCTTTAGCAAGGTTGGTTATCAAAAGAGTTTTTTTTCGCCATACGTTTAATTATTTAAATAAATTAAAAAATGGCGTGGGGTCCCTTCCATTTTTGACAACCAGCCAAGCTAAAGCAGACAGGTGGGGCAGGTATTCTCAGGCTGGTAAGATAAATATTTTGCCCCAGCCTAAAAATAGCAGCACGCAGCTGCCCAGAAAAGGCACATCTATTAGAGCTTTGCCTGGCTCTTTCCACTTGGTCTGTGGTGGTGTCGAGGGGTTCATATTTGAGGGGTTAACCCCTTTACCCCCAAGGGTGGTTTGCACGCTAATGACCGGGCCAATGTTTACAATTCTGACCACTGTCCCTTTATGAGGTTATAACTTTGGAACGCTTCAACGGATCCCGGTGACTCTGGCATTGTTTTCTCGTGACATATTGTACTTCATGATAGTGATAAAATTTCTTTGATATTACCTGCGCTTATTTGTGAAAAAAACGGAAATTTGGCGAAAATGTTGAAAATTTCGCAATTTTCCAACTTTGAATTTTTATGCAATAAAATCACAGAGATATGTCACACAAAATACTTAATAAGTAACATTTCCCACATGTCTACTTTACATCAGCACAATTTTGGAACCAAAATTTTTGTTTTGTTAGGGAGTTATAAGGGTTAAAAGTTGACCAGCAATTTCTCATTTTTACAACACCATTTTTTTTTTTAGGGACCACATCTCATTTGAAGTCATTTTGAGGGGTCTATATGATAGAAAATAACCAAGTATGACACCATTCTAAAAACTGCACCCCTCAAGGTGCTCAAAACCACATTCAAGAAGTTTATTAACCCTTCAGGTGTTTCACAGGAATTTTTGGAATGTTTAAATAAAAATTTACTTCAGCTCCAATTTGTTTTATTTTACGAAGGGTAACAGGAGAAAATGGACCCCAAAAGTTGTTGTACAATTTGTCCTGAGTACGCCGATACCCCATATGTGGGGGTAAACCACTGTTTGGGCGCATGGTAGAGCTCGGAAGCGAAGGAGTGCCATTTGACTTTTCAATGTAAAATTGACTGGAATTGAGATGGGACGCCATGTTGCGTTTGGAGAGCCCCTGATGTGCCTAAACATTGAAACCCCCCACAAGTGACACGATTTTGGAAAGTAGACCCCCTAAGGATCTCATCTAGATGTGTTGAGAGCTTTTAACCCCCAAGTGTTTCACTACAGTTCATAATGCAGAGCCATGAAAATAAAAAATTATTTTTTTTTCCACAAAAATTATTTTTTAGCCCCCAGTTTTGTATTTTTCCAAGGGTAACAGTTGAAATTAGACCCCAAAAGTTGTTGTCCAATTTGTCCTGAGTACGCTGTTACCCCATATGTGGGGGGAAACCACCGTTTGAGCGCATGGCAGAGCTCGGAAGGGAAGGAGCGTCATTTGGAATGCAGACTTAGATGGATTGGTCTGCAGGCGTCACATTGCATTTACAGAGCCCCTAATGTACCTAAACAGTAGAAACCCCCCACAAGTGACCCCATATTGGAAACTAGACCCCCCAAGGAACTTATCTAGATGTGTTGAGAAGTTTGAACCCCCAAGTGTTTCACTACAGTTTATAACGCAGAGCTGTGAAAATAAAAAATCTTTTTTTTTTTCCACAAGAATTAATTTTAGCCCCCAGTTTTGTATTTTCCCAAGGGTAACAGGAGAAATTGGACCCCAAAAGTTGTTGTCCAATGTGTCCTGAGTATGCTGATACCCCATATGTTGGGGTAAACCCCTGTTTGGGCGCACGGGAGAGCTCGGAAGGGAAGGAGCACTGTTTTACTTTTTCAACGCAGAATTGGCTGGAATTGAGATCGGACGCCATGTCGCGTTTGGAGAGCCCCTGATGTGCCTAAACAGTGAAAACCCCCCAATTTTAATGGAAACCCTAATCCAACCACATCCCTAACCCTAATCCCAACGGTAACCCTAACCACACCCCTAACCCTGACACACCCCTAACCCTAATCCCAACCCTATTCCCAACCGTAAATGTAATCCAAACTCTAACCCTAACTTTAGCACCAACCCTAACCCTAACTTTAGCCCCAACCCTAACTGTAGCCTTAACCCTAGCCCTAACCCGAAAATGGAAATATATACATTTTTTTAATTTTTCGCTAACTAAGGGGGTGATGAAGGGGGTTTGATTTACTTTTATAGCGGGTTTTTTAGCAGATTTTTATGATTGGCAGTCGTCACACACTGAAAGACGCTTTTTATTGCAAAAAATATTTTTTGCGTTACCACATTTTGAGAGCTATAATTTTTCCATATTTTGGTGCACAGAGTCATGTGAGGTCTTGTTTTTTGCAGGACGAGTTGACGTTTTTATTGGTAACATTTTCGGGCACGTGACATTTTTTGATCGCTTTTTATTCCGATTTTTGTGAGGCAGAATGACCAAAAACCAGCTATTCGTGAATTTCATTTTGGGGAGGCGTTTATACCATTCCGCGTTTGGTAAAATGGATAAAGCAGTTTTATTCTTCGGGTCACTACAATTACAGCGATACCTCATTTATATCATTTTTTATGTTTTGGCGCTTTTATACGATAAAAACTATTTTATAGAAAAAATAATTCTTTTTTGCATCGCTTTATTCTGAGGACTATAACTTTTTATTTTTTCTTTGATGACGCTGTATGGCGTCTCGTTTTTTGCGGGACAAGATGACGTTTTCAGCGGTTCCATGGATATTTATATCCGTCTTTTTGATCGCGTGTTATTCCACTTTTTTTTTAAATTCGTTTATTTTCAAACACAAATAAAGTATAGCATACATATTTGTCCTTGTCATTAATCTGCATGGTTACATTTACAAAGGATGGTAAGGACAGCACATACATATGCCAATTATTTCACAGAGGAAAAACACATGTGTATAATTATAAAACAGTCAAATATAAAGTTATAAACATACAACTCTTAAGCTACAACTAGTGTTGAGCGATACCTTCCGATATCGGAAAGTATCGGTATCGGAAAGTATCGGCCGATACCGTCAAAGTATCGGATCTAATCCGATACCGATACCCGATCCCAATGCAAGTCAATGGGACGAAAATATCGGAATTAAAATAAACCCTTTCTTAACTTGTAGGTTCATTCTACATGAAGGAAAACAACTAAGAATAATGTAGGATGTATTGGGGGTGGTGACGGAGACATTAAAGGCACAGAGGTTTAGCCCAATCAAATAGAATAGCAGGATTTTTTTTTTTTTTATGATGTTCGGCGTTAGAAAGATTTTGACTATGTTAATTTTTTTTTTATTTTGTCAGATATTGATGTTTCACTACTTCCACGCCCTTCACCTTCTTTTTTACTTCTCCCACACTTTCTTCTTCATTATCCTCATCATCAGCTTCTTTGACATCAACTTCTTCACCTTATTCATCTTCTTCTTCATCTTCTACCTATTATTTTTTTTGTTACATTGTTCATATTCTTTTTATTTTACTATTATCTGCTTCATATTCAACTTCTTCATCATATTCTTATTTGTGACAGGCATTCCCGTAGTTGTTATCTATAAAAGTTTGAAGATTACACCTTCCGTTCTGCCTGTCACAAAAGAGTTACATTTGTCCGCGTTCAGTTTGGCCTGCAGCATAAGGCTTTATCCAGGGGCACCACAAGGAGGAACGGACTCACCCCCATACACTGCTTAGTCTTCTTCTGCTTATAATTTAGATAATATCTTTTGCTCTGATATTTAGTGTTATGCTTAATGTTCTTCTGCTCTTTGTTCTGCAGCCTCTTGTTCTTCTGCTTCTCGGTCTCCCATGTCGTCGTCGTCGTCGTCTCCAGGGTCGTCGTCTCCAGGGTCGTCGTCTCCGGGGTCGTCGTCATCGGGGTGGTCTTCAGGGTCATCGTCTCCAGGGTCGTCGTCATCTCAGTGGTTGTCGTCTCTGGTGTCGTCGTCATCTTAGGGGTGGTCTTCCGGGTCATCGTCTTTAGTCTCTTGAACTTGGAAATGTAGCAGAAGGTACAAGAAGACTGAGAAAATGCCGAGAAACAGCTGATGGAACTGGAACTCGGATGGCTACCCGAATGTCCAAGAGCCAATGGAACTACCGAGGACCAGCTGACGTTACTGGAACCCGGTTACTAAGCAGGAGGTACCCGTGCCTGAAAGCACAACCAAGGACCACCTGACGTTGGTGGAACTCGGATACCCAGAGGGAGGCACCTAAGCCAAAGGCTCTGCCCGGAACCAGCTGACGGTACTGGAACCAGGATGGGGAGCAGAAGGTACAAGAGCAAAAGACACTGCCGAGAACCAGCTGACGGTACTGGAACCCGGATGGGTAGCCGAATGTCCAAGAGCCAATGGAACTACCAAGGACCAGCTGACGTTACTGGAACCCGGTTACTAAGCAGGAGGTACCCGTGCCTGAAAGCACTACCAAGGACCACCTGACGTTGGTGGAACTCGGATACCCAGAGGGAGGCACCTAAGCCAAAGGCTCTGCCCGGAACCAGCTGACGGTACTGGAACCGGGTTGGGGAGCAGAAGGTACAAGAGCAAAAGACACTGCCGAGAACCAGCTGACGGTACTGGAACCCGGATGGGTAGCCGAAGGTCCAAGAGCCAATGGAACTACCGAGGACCAGCTGACATTACTGGAACCCGGTTACTAAGCAGGAGGTACCCGTGCCTGAAAGCACTACCAAGGACCACCTGATGTTGGTGGAACTCGGATACCAAGAAGGAGGCACCTAAGCCAAAGGCTCTGCCCGGAACCAGCTGACGGTGCTGGAACCAGGATGGGGACCTATTCAAGCTTGTCTTCCTAGAGCCCCAACTAGCAGTGTTGGAGCAAAGGGTCAGCAGGGGGAGCAGAGTGTAGGCCGAAGCCTGCTCTGGCGTCAGCTTTGGGTCTGTTGTGTCTGCGTGGCGTTTGCAGGACACGTTGCCGGCTACACAGCAGGGGAACAGCTGGCGGTGCTGAACCCCACTGACAGAGTGGCGTGTGTTTTGCTCTGTGCAGCCAGCACTTCCGAACAGCAACTAGCGGTGTTGGAGCCCGGGCTCTGCAGGTGGAGCAGAGTGTAGGCCGAAGCCTAATTGAACCGATTTTAAAGGTAACCTTTAACCCCCCCTCAGGGGTTACAAACTACAAGAGCCACAGCTTGGGCAGCAGTAATGCTGCACAAGTCAAAGGTTGCTCTTTTAATTTTGCTCCTTGCACACGCAGAAAGAAACACGTATAACATTTAGGCCCTTAAGCAGTCAAACTGTTTTGGAGGCGTGAGTTCCCTTTGTAATGAGACGCAGCACAGCTGTCAAAAATCCCACCTTGGTGCTGGGCGCGGCCTCCTGAGCGTCGTTATTTGCTGCACAGGAGTCTGCGCTGTCGTGTTATCCCTTGGCCTTGCGCTGTTAGCGCTGCCCATCTTCTGACATCATTTAATGTTGGCCGGTGCGGTTCGCGATGACCATGAATCCCAGCCCCGCAGTGTCTTTACATTGTTAAAAAACTGCGGGGCTGGGATTCATGGCCTGGTGCAGTACATATGTTTTCCTCTCACACTCGGGTCCTTACACCTGCTTCAGACTGTGTGGCGTCAGCTGATCCCTTGTCGCATGCCACGGCCATGAAGCAGCACAGTCTGAAGAAGGCTGAAGGAGATGAGGGACAGGCGAACATATGCACTGCTCATGCCCATCAATCACACCCTCGCAGTCAAAATAAATAAGACACCGAGAAGCGTTGTGTGGGCCAGGGCGGCCGCAGAGGCGCAGCCAGCCAAACAATGATGCCAGAAGACGGGCAGCGCTACCAAGGGGGTTGCAGCGTGTCATTACAAAGGAAAGTCACACCTCAGGGACGGTTTAATGGTCACAGAGGACACATTTTAGACGTATTCAGTTCCACGTGTGCAAGGGGAATAAGTTTCTGAGCCACCTTGCACACATGCAGCATTACTGCTGTACAAGGTGGCTGTGAAACATACAAACGCCTGGGGGAGGGGGGACAGGTTCCCTTCAATTTCAGTTCTTGTGTCTGCGTGGCTGTTGCAGGACACGATGCCGGCTACACAGCAGGGGAACAGCTGGCGGTGCTGAACCCCACTGACACATTGGCGAGGTGTTTGGCTCTGTGCAGCCAGCACTTCTGGGCCCCAACTGGCGTTGTTAGAGCCCAGGGTCAGCAGGAGGAGGAGAGGGAGCGGAGTGTAGGCCGAAGCCTGCACTGGTGGCAGCTTTGTGTCTGCGTGGCTGTTGCAGGACATGTTGCCGGCTACACAGCAGGGGAACAGCTGGCGGTGCTGAACCCCACTGACAGAGTGGCGGGTGTTTTGCTCTGTGCAGCCAGCACTTCCGGACAGCAACTAGCGGTGTTGGAGCCCAGGCTCTGCAGGGGGAGCAGAGTGTAGGCCGAAGCCTAATTGAACCAATTTTAAAGGTAACCTTTAACCCCCCCTCAGGTGTTACAAACTAGAAGAGCCACGCCTTATGCAGCAGTAGTGCTGCACAAGTCAAAGGTTGCTCTTTTCATTTTGTTCCTTGCACAAGCTGAATGAAACACGTACAACATTTTGGCCCTTATACAGTCAATCTGTCTTGGAGGCGGGAGTTCCCTTCGTAAAGAGACGCAACACAGCTGGCAAAAATACCACCTTGGTGATTGGCGTGGCCTCCTGAGCATCGCATTTTGCTGTACAGGAGTCTGCGTTGTTGCGTTATCCCTTGGCCATGCGCTGCCCGTCTTCTGACATCATTTCATGTCGGCTGGTGCGGTTCGCGATGCCCATGAATCCCAGCCCCGCAGTGTCTTTACAGTGTTTCACACTGCGGGGCTGGGATTCATGGCCTGGCGCAGTACATATGTTCGCCTCTCGCTCGTGTCCTTACACCTGCTACAGACTGTGCGGCGTCAGCTGATCCCTTATCGCATGCCACGGCCATGAAGCCGCACAGTCTGAAGAAGGCGGAAGGAGCTGAGTGACAGCCTGGCGAAGATATGCACTGCTCATGCCCGTCAATCACACCCTCGCAGTCAAAATAAATAAGACACCGTGGGGCGTTGTGTCGGGCAGGGCGGCCGCAGAGGCGCAGCCAGCCAAACAATGATGTCAGAAGAAGGGCTGTGCTACCAAGGGGGTTGTTGCGTGTCATTAAAAAGGAAAGTCACACCTCAGGGACGTTTTAATGGTCTCAGGGGACACATTGTAGACGTGTTCTGTTCCACGTGTGCAAGGAGAATAAGTTTATGAGCCACCTTGCACACATGCAGCATTACTGCTGTACAAGGTGGCTGTAAAACATACAAACACCTGGAGGAGGGGGGACAGGTTCCCTTCAATTTCAGTTCTTGTGTCTGCGTGGCCGTTGCCGGCTACACAGCAGGGGAACAGCTGGCGGTGCTGAACCCAACTGACACATTGGGCTCGATTCTATAAAGTTCGTTTCTTTTTTTTCCGCATGCGAGTTTCATCTCGCATGCGAGCTGTTCTCGCTTGCTCGCGTGATTCTTAGAAGCTTGCGAGTTTAATTCCCTTGTTCGAATGGTTGCGGAAGTCGTTGCGAGATTTTGAAACTCGCTTGCGGAAATCGGTGCTTTTCATGCGAGTTTGCGAGTTCCGATGCGGATTTACGTCACAAACTTGCGTATTTTTCTGTGCAGGAAGCTGCTGGAGTCTCGTGTGTGGACAGGAAGTGCCTGGTCATACTTCAAATTACAAATGGTAACGTGCAAATAGTGTGGGCAGTAACTCTGTCCACACATCTGACATCCACATTGTTCCTAAATTGCTGACCAAGATTAAACACTAGGAAGTTGTTAAACAGACATTACACTTTTTTTTTTCAACTGCAGTTGCTTATTTTTGAAAAAACAAAAAAAAAAAACACTGCTGCAGCACATAAACGTTTGGAAGGTGGGCTGTAATTCTGATGTGCAGAGCATTAACACTGTTATTTATCTTTAACTGACACATGTACATGTTTAGAAGTGGATCACCATTGGCCAATGTGATCGGATACTTTGCTCAGGGATAAACAAGGCATAAGAATTAATTTTTGGGGCCGTTTTTATACAAAAAAAAGATACTTAATAAGCAAAGAACCGATTGATCAGTTGTGCTCTTACAGAATTTCCCTGGTCATTGGCTGGTCCATCATACTGCAAGGCATGGATGTTCTCCACCATGCCCTCTTCCTCAGCAATGTAGTCCTGAACCCTGTGCTTAATTGCCAGATTGTGCAGCACCACACAGGCTCCTACAATGTCAACTACCTTGGGAGGTCTGTATTGTAAATAGCCACCGGACTTATCAAGGCACCGGAACCGTATTTTTAGTAGTCCAAAAGCCCGTTCCACCACTGCTCTGGTCTTCTTGTGGGCCCTGTTATATGTGGTTTGCGCTGCCGTGTCCTCACGCAGCATTGGCGTCATCAGCCACGGTAAGCAGGGATAACCAGAATCACCTAGAAACATATCAGGTTGTTAGCAACATTGTTTAGCACAATCGGAGAACACCACATGAATAACTTACCAAGCAGCCATCCTTCAGGGAGATTGCCATCCTCAAACTTGGTATATAGGCCAGAGTTCCGCAGAATGTGGCTGTCGTGACAGGATCCTGGGAACCCTGCCACTAGGCTCATGATCTGCAGATCAGGCCCAGCGACCATTTGAATGTTCATCGAATGGCCCATCTTCCTGTTACGGTAGATGTGTTCCTCCTCCACTGGTGGAATAAAATTGACGTGCGTACAGTCTATTGCCCCGAGGACATTGGGCATTTGTGCGATTTTATACCACTTAGTTTTCATGTGGCTAACCTCTTGCTCAGATGTGGGGAAGTACACAACTGTGGGCAGAATGCGTCGCATCCCCTTCAGAAAGTCGTCCAATGCCCGACACATTGCCGGCTGTGACATGCCCATGCACAATGCTCCCAGCCGCTGGAACGACCCATTGGCCAAAAACTGAATGCTTGCCACCATCTTAAGCATCCCAGGTAAGGCATGATTACGAGCGGTGATTGGCTCCAGGTCCTGTTGGAGAAGGCCATATAGGTAGGTGAGGGCACTGCGGTTGAGTCGGGTCAGCTCATATATGCTCCTCTCCGATAAATTAGCGATGTCCAACCTATCCCGATATATTCTGGGTCGGGGTACCGGCCGTGTTCTGGCATTTTCAGCCAGAATGCGCTCAAAATCCACACAAACAGCTAGAAAAGGCTCCATGATGCTCCTGAGGTAACTAGTTCTCTCCACAAACAACCAACTGTAATTTTCTCCCACATAACTGTCGAGATTTGCTCGCCAGAGAGAGGGGAGTTTGGTTATAGGATCGCACTAGAATTTCTCGAATTCGCATAGCCATTGTGAGTTTTTCTCGCATGCGAGTTTTTTTGCGAGTTTGCACTCGCACTTGCGAGTTTTTTTCGCAAAAACTCGGCAAAATCGAGAATGACTGTATAGGATCGCACCTACATTGTTTTCAGAGCGAGAATTACATTTTAACGCTAAAAACAGGCGAGTTTCCCATTTTCGAACTTTATAGAATCGAGCTCATTGCCTGGTGTTTTTCTCTGTGCAGCTAGCAGTACCGGGCCCCAACTGGCGGTGTTAGAGCCCAGGGTCAGCAGGAGGAGAGGGAGCAGAGTGTAGGCCGAAGCCTGCACTGGCGGCAGCTTTGTGTCTGCGTGGCTGTTGCAGGACACGATGCCGGCTACACAGCAGGGGAACAGCTGGCGGTGCTGAACCCCACTGACACATTGGCGAGGTGTTTGGCTCTGTGCAGCCAGCACTTATGGGCCCCAACTGGCGGTGTTAGAGCCCAGGGTCAGCAGGAGGAGTAGAGGGAGCGGAGTGTAGGCCGAAGTCTGCACTGGCGGCAGCTTTAGGTCTGTTGTGTCTGCGTGGCTGTTGCAGGACACGTTGCCGGCTACACAGCAGGGGTACAGCTGGTGTTGCTGAACCCCACTGACACATTGGCTGGTGTTTTTCTCTGTGCAGCGAGGCACATCTGGGCGCCAACTGGCGGTGTTAGAGCCCAGGGTCAGCAGGAGGAGCATAGTGTAGGCCGAAGCCTGCACTGGAGCAAGTTGAAAGGGGACCTTTAAACCCCCCCCCCCCCCTTCAGGGGTTTGTAGCTGAAAGAGCCATATTGTACAGCACTAATGCTGGAAAAGGTAAACTTAGCTCTTTTTTAATTATGGTCCTTGCAAACGCTGAACTTGACACTTATGAAATGTGTCCCCTCACACCGTTAAACCGTCCGGTCGGAGGGACTTTCCTTTGTCATGTGACGCAGCACAGCTGTCATTCTTACCCCCTTGGCGCCGTGCGCCGCCTCCTCAGCGTTGTTTGAATCTGTCCCGGAGCCTGCGCTGTTATGTTAGCCCTTGTCCAGGCACACATTTTGCGCTGCCCATCTTCTGACATCATTTGGTGTCAGGCTGGCTGCGCCTGTGTGGCTGCGGTGGCCAAGATCCCGCCTCGCTGTGTCATCTAATGTAATCACTCTGCGGACCTGTGATCCATGGGCATGCGCAGTGCATATCCTTGCCTCTCACTCCCCTCCTTCCAGCTTCTTCAGACTGTGCGGCGTCATGGCCGTGGCATGCTATTAGGGATCAGCTGACGGCGCACAGTCTGAAGAAGGCTGAGGGAGATGAGAGAGAGGCGGAGGTTAAGATATGCACTGCGCATGTCCATGGATCACAGGCCCGCAGTGGGATTAAATCAGAAGACACTACGAGGCGGGATCTCGTCCAGCGCGGCCGCACAGGCGCAGCCAGCCTGACACCAAATGATGTCAGGAGATGGGCAGCGCAAAATGTGTGCATGGACAAGGGCTAACATAACAGCGCAGGCTCCGGGACAGATTCAAACAACGCTGAGGAGGCGGCGCACGGCGCCAAGGGGGTAAGAATGACAGCTGTGCTGCGTCACATGACAAAGGAAAGTCCCTCCGACCGGACGGTTTAACGGTGTGAGGGGACACATTTCATAAGTGTCAAGTTCAGCGTGTGCAAGGAGCACCACAAAAAGAGCCACTTTTTCCTTTTGCATCATTATTACTGCTGAACAAGGTGGCTCTTTCAGTAACAAATGCCTTGGGGGGGGGGGGGGACAGGTTCCCTTAAATTTAAGTTGCTGTGCCTGCGTGGCGGTCGCATGACACGTTGCCGTATACACAGCAGGGGAACAGCAGGCATTACTGAACCCCACTAACACATTGGCGAGGTGTTTGGCTCTGTGCGGACAGCACTTCTGGACAACAACTAGCGGTGTTGGAGCCCAGGGACAGAAGGAGGAGGAGGAGGTGGAGGAGAGAGGAGGGATTGCCACACACACAGCTGGGGAACAGCTGACGTTACTGAACCCCAATAACAGAGGAGCGACTGTGGACTGTGCGTACAGCACTACCAGGCAACAACTAGCGGTGTTGGAGCCCAGGGACAGAAGGAGGAGGAGGAGGAGGTGGAGGAGAGAGGAGGGATTGCCACACACACAGCTGGGGAACAGCTGACGTTACTGAACCCCAATAACAGAGGAGCGACTGTGGACTGTGCGTACAGCACTACCAGGCAACAACTAGCGGTGTTGGAGCCCAGGGACAGAAGGAGGAGGAGGTGGAGGAGAGAGGAGGGATTGCCACACACACAGCTGGGGAACAGCTGACGTTACTGAACCCCAAAAACAGAGGAGCGACTGTTGACTGTGCGGACAGCACTACCAGGCAACAACTAGCGGTGTTGGAGCCCAGGGACAGAAGGAGGAGGTGGAGGAGAGAGGAGGGATTGCCACACACACAGCTGGGGAACAGCTGACGTTACTGAACCCCAATAACAGAGGAGCGACTGTGGACTGTGCGTACAGCACTACCAGGCAACAACTAGCGGTGTTGGAGCCCAGGGACAGAAGGAGGAGGAGGAGGTGGAGGAGAGAGGAGGGATTGCCACACACACAGCTGGGGAACAGCTGACGTTACTGAACCCCAATAACAGAGGAGCGACTGTGGACTGTGCGTACAGCACTACCAGGCAACAACTAGCGGTGTTGGAGCCCAGGGACAGAAGGAGGAGGAGGTGGAGGAGAGATGAGGGATTGCCACACACACAACTGGGGAACAGCTGACGTTACTGAACCCCAATAACAGAGGAGCGACTGTGGACTGTGCATACAGCACTACCAGGCAACAACTAGCGGTGTTGGAGCCCAGGGACAGCAGGAGGAGCAGAGGAACACAGTGTAGGCCGAAGCCTGATTGGAGAAAGTCGAAAGGGAACCTTTAACCCCCCCAAGGCGTTTGTAGCTGAAAGAGCCAGCTTGTGCAGCACAAAGGATGCAAAAGGAAAAGGTGGCTCTTTTTATTATGCTCCTTGCAAACACAGAACTAAACACTTATAAAATGTGTCCCCTGATACCGTGAGACCGTCCCGGAGGTGGGACTTTCCTTCGTAATATGACGCAGCACAGCTGTCATTCCTACCCCCTTGGCGCCGTGCCCCGGCTCCTCAGCGTTGTTTGATTCCGTCCTGGAGCCTGCGCTGTTATGTTATCCCTTGGCCAGGCACACTTAGCGCTGCCCATCTTCTGACATCATTTGGTGTCAGGCTGGCTGCGCCTGTGTGGCTGCGCTGGCCAAGATCCCGCCTCGCTGTGTCATCTAATGTAATCACTCTGCGGACCTGTGATCCATGGGCATGCGCAGTGCATATCCTTGCCTCTCACTCCCCTCCTTCCAGCTTCTTCAGACTGTGCGGCGTCATGGCCGTGGCATGCTATTAGGGATCAGCTGACGGCGCACAGTCTGAAGAAGGCGTAGGGAGATGAGTGAGAGGCGGAGGTTCAGATATGCACTGCGCATGTCCATGGATCTCAGGCCCCCAATGGGATTAAATCAGAAGACAGTGCGAGGCGGGCTCTCGGCCAGCGCGGCCGCACAGGCGCAGCCAGCCTGACACCAAATGATGTCAGAAGATGGGCAGCGCTAAGTGTGCCTGGCCAAGGGATAACATAACAGCGCAGGCTCCGGGACGGAATCAAACAACGCTGAGGAGCCGGGGCACGGTGCCAAGGGGGTAGGAATGACAGCTGTGCTGCGTCATATTACGAAGGAAAGTCCCACCTCCGGGACGGTTTTATGGTATCAGTGGACACATTTTATAAGTGTTAAGTTCTGCGTGTGCAAGGAGCTAAACAAAAATAGCTACCTTTTCCTTGTGCAGCATTACTGCTGCACAAGATGGCTCTTTCAGTAACAAACGCCTTGGGGGGGGGGGGGGGGGACAGGTTCCCTTACATTTCAGTTGTTGTGTCAGCGTGGCAGTCGCAGGACACATTGCCGGCTACACAGCTGGGGATCAGCTGACGTTACTGAAACCCAAGAACACTGGGTCGTATGTTTTGACTGTGCAGACGGCACTTCTGAGCCTCAACTGGCGGTGTTGGAGCCCAGGAATTTAAGTTCAGGTGGTAGAAAGATGAACACAACAGGAGACCTGGATAACGTAGACAGTCACCTAATTATTTAATCAGGAAGAGGAGTGGCAAATTCCTGCGAGATCCAGGCCTTGTTCATTTTCAGGAAAGTAAGCCGGTCAACGTTATCGGAGGATAGTCGCATGCGACGGTCAGTTAGTACACCACCTGCAGCACTAAAGACGCGTTCCGATAATACACTAGCCGCAGGGCAAGCCAGCACCTCCAATGCATACTGGCTTAGGTCTGGTCATGTATCCAGCTTTGAGACCCAAAACTTGAAAGGGGAAGAGCCGTCTGGGAGTACAGCAAGAGGGCAAGACATGTAGTCTGTCACCATCTGACGGAACCGTTGCCTCCTGCTGACTGGAGCCGTCTGTGATGGTGTAGACTTTTGTGGCGGGCACACAAAACTGTGCCACAGTTGGGCCATACTGGTCTTGCCTTGGGCAGAGGCACTGCTTCTGCTCCCTCTTTGTGCAGAGCCTCCTCCACTGCCTGGACGCACTGAGCTGCTTTGTAATGCACTAGCAGCACTTCTCTCAGTTGGAATGGAGAAGATGATGGAATTCACCAGTGTGTCTTGGTACTTCCGCATTTTTCGCTTCCGGTTCAACGGTGTGATGAGGCTTTCTACGTTGTCCCGGTAGCGAGGATCGAGGAGGGTGAACACCCAATAATCAGACATGTTGAGAATGTGGGCGATGCGGCGGTCGTTTCTCAGGCACTGCAGCATGTAATCCACCATGTGCTGCAGACTGCCAACTGGCCAAGAAACGCTGTCCCCTGCTGGAGGCGTGATCTCTGCCCGCTCGTCATCACCCCACCCTCGCTGTACACACTGAGTACTGGACAATTGTGTAACTCCCTCCTCTGGACGGATGTCTTCCTCCTCCATTGACTCCTCCTCACAAAGTGTCCCCTGCCTACGCGTTTGTGAGGAACCACGTGGCGCTGACTGTCCAGAAGATGATGGAAATGGTGAATCCTCATCCTCCATCTCTTCCACAACATCATCCCTTAGCGCTTGCAGTGATTTTTCAAGCAGGCAGATAAGGGGGACAGTCATGCTGACTAGTGCATCATCTGCACTCGCCATCCGCGTGGAATAATCGAAGGGACGCAAAACCTGGCAGACGTCCTTCATAGTGGCACACTCTGTGGTTGTGAAGTCTGAACGGCGCGGAGTGCGACTTCTTTGCGCCTGATGCAGCTGGTACTCCATTACAGCTTGCTGCTGCTCACACAACCGCTCCAACATATGTAACGTGGAATTCCACCTGGTAGGTAGGTCACATATGATGCGATGTTCCGGCAGGCGGTGTCGGCGCTGCAGAGCCGCAATGCGCGATTTTGCCATGCTGGAACGCCGCAAGTGAGCACACTCTAGGTGGACCTTGTGCAGCAGTGCATCAAGATCCGGATAGTCCCTCAAAAAACTCTGCACAACCAAATTGAGCACATGTGCCAGACATGGGATGTGAGTGAGGTTGCCGAGGCCCAGAGCTGCCACCAGATTTCAGCCATTATCACACACTACCATGCCTGGCTGGAGATTCGCTGCCACAAACCACACATCGCTCTCCTGCTTGATGGCATTCCAGAGCTCCTGCGCTGTGTGGCTTCGATTCCCCAAAGAAATTAATTTCAAGACGGCTTGTTGACGTTTGGCCACGGCTGTGCTCATGTCGGTCGTAACAGGTAAACGTTCATCACGGGTCCATGTGGAGGTGGACTGTGACTGCTCCTGCAGCGATGATTCTGAGGAACTGGTGTAAGAGGAGGAGTCAATGCGTACAGAATGGATTCCTGCAATCCTTGGAGTGGGCAGGACACGTCCTGCGCCACTCGCACGATCTGTACCCGGCTCAACGACATTAACCCAATGGGCAGTGAGGGAAAGGTATCGCCCCTGTCAATGTTGACTGGTCCACGCATCGGTGGTGAGGTGGACCTTGCTACTGACGGCGTTCAGTAGCGCGTGTTTTATGTGTCCCTCCACATGCTTGTGCAGGGCAGGGACAGCTTGCCTGCTGAAGTAAAAGCGGCTGGGCACATTGTACTGTGGGACTGCCAATGACATCGAGTCACGGAAGCTGTCAGTCTCCACCAGCCTGAATGACAGCATTTCCAGTGACAGAAGTTTGGCAATGCCTGCAGTCAGAGCCTGTGCTCGTGGGTGGTTTGACGAGAAAGGCCGCCTTTTCTCCCATGCCTGTACTACCGATGGCTGTAGACTGGGCTGGGAGTGTGTGGATGACTGGGAAAGTGGTGCTGCGGGTGGAATTACAGTGGGTCTCTGGACAACAGGGCCAGAGGTTCTTCCACGGCGATCCTGGGAGGAAGCCGAACCAGCTGCGTGTGAGCTGGAGGAAGAGGCAACACGAGCTGAAGAGGTGGTAGCTGCCACTGTTGGTTGGTCTAGCTCTTCAGTGTGTTTTTCTAACTCCGCCGCGTGTCTGTTGCGCACGTGTTTCCACATGTTGGAGGTATTGAGGTTGCTGACATTTTGACCTCTTTTGACTTTGTGATGACACACCTTGCATTTGACATAGCAAATATCATCTGCAACTGTGTCAAAAAAGGGCCAGACACTGCAAGTCTTGGGAGCGCCCTTTTTGGCTTTTGGAACAGACATGCTCCTAACGGGTGCCAAAGTGGAGGCTACAGGCTGCGCAGTCTTCCCCCTCCCTCTACCTCTTTGGCCCGTTCTAGGAATCTCTTCCTCGGAGCTGCTCCCACCACCTTCCTGTCCCTCACGCCACGATGGGTCAAGGACCTCATCATCTACACTACCCTCTGCCACCAACTGCTCCTTCTGGGTAGTCTCAGCAGCAGAGCACGCACCAGAAAGTGGCACCTGAGTGTCATCATCAGCGGATGCGGCCTGCGATGTGGTGACCGGAGGCACTGGCCCACCCGCCTCTTCAGACTCAGAGAGAAAAAGCTGTTGGGCATCACTGCACCCTGCCTCTTCTTCCATTTCTCCAATGCTGCTTGGCTGGCCCCCTGTTTCCAAGCCAAGAGATTCAGAGAACAGAAGTAGAGACGGCTCCTGTCCTGGGCTTCTCTGTCTGCCTGGCCAATTTGGCAGGTGGTGAAGAGACAGATGGCTGCTCTCCAGTGCTCTGTGTCTAAGAGGATGTGGCACTAATTGAAGTCGATGCGTTAGCTGCCATCCATCTGACAACGGCTTCAATTTGGTCTTCACGCAGCAGCGGTGTACGGCGCTCTGCGACAAAGCTGCGCATGAAGGACTGTTCTCTGGTGAAAGTGGGTGCTGATGAGTCACCGGTGCCCGCAGCAGGCACAGAATCCCCACGTCCTCTCCCTGCTCCGCGCCCACGCCCACGTGCCTTACTCCCTGCCTTCTTCATCTTGGTTGACTGATAAAGATAAGCAGAAAAGTACTAACGGCTTTGTGTGCTTATTCCTGAACAGCTCCGAGTCCTAACAGGTATAGGAAACACTAATTTTCTAAAGTGTGGACTAGACTTTAATATGAGCTAATGTGGCCTACACAAATGTAAAGTGGTGTGTTTGGTGAACTTTATTATTTATTTATTTTTGGGGGGCTGAACTGACAACAGAGAGAGCTGCTGTCACACGGAGACCGTGCAGACAGCCGTAAACGGCGCTGCAAGGCCCAAATAACCTCCTCTACTTTATCCTATGTAGTGTTTTTCCACAAGTTAGCTGGATACGGGTGGAAAGACACTAAATAGGAA
This sequence comes from Ranitomeya variabilis, assembly GCF_051348905.1. Lineage (NCBI taxonomy): Eukaryota > Metazoa > Chordata > Amphibia > Anura > Dendrobatidae > Ranitomeya > Ranitomeya variabilis. The sequence continues at coordinate 222,271,189 of NC_135232.1, read as the reverse complement.
ATTTTTGAAAAAAATGTGCAGCAGCCTGCACTACTTAAAACAAAAGGAAAATTGATTTTACGGTATGACGCAGTGAAGAACCCTGAGCTGGATACAACCAGGCTATGGCTGCTCACAGACTACAGGGCGAGCTGCAGTCACACGGAGACCGTGCAGACAGCCGTAAACGGCGCTGCAAGGCCCAAAAAACCTCCTCTACTTTATCCTATGTAGTGTTTTTCCACAAGTTAGCTGGATACGGGTGGAAAGACACTAATAGGAAATTTTTGAAAAAATGTGCAGCAGCCTGCACTACTTAAAACAAAAGGAAAATTGATTTTACGGTATGACGCAGTGAACAACCCTGAGCTGGATACAACCAGGCTATGGCTGCTCACAGACTACAGGGCGAGCTGCAGTCACACGGAGACCGTGCAGACAGCCGTAAACGGCGCTGCAAGGCCCAAAAAACCTTTTGCAGACGGGTGGTTCACTAGTGCAGGAAAATAACCATTATCCCATAGAGGCATCTCAGCCACAATGTCCCCAAATCCAATGACCCTTTTAATTTTCTTCCAAGTGGATCGCGCCAATCGTATCATGGGCAACAATCAGGGGGCATTAATTTTTTCTGACTCTAGAAGGCCCAGTGGACATTTAGCACCAACAGAACTAACTAGGTGGCTTTCCGAATTAGGGAGATAATTATGAGGCATCCACTTACAAAGTGTTTTGGCCTGTCCCGCCAGATAATATAAAAAGAAATCTGGCAATGCCGCTCCTCCCCCCTGTTTAGGTCTTTGCAGAGTCGTCAGTTTAAGTTTGGGTCTACTTTTCCCCCACACGAATGAGGCAACATAAGAATTTAAGTTAGTGAAAAAGAATTTTGGTACGGTTACTGCGCTATGCTGAAGACAATAGTTGAATTTAGGGAGCAGAATCATTTTTATGAGATTAATACGGCCTGCTACAGACAGTGGAAGTTTACTCCAGGATGTAAATTTCGATTTGGCATATTCTAGCAGGGGGAGGACATTGAGTTGTAGATCCGATCCGCTACATCGGGACATATAAATACCCAAATATTTAAATTCAGACACTACAGGTAACGGGGAAAGAGCGTTAAGATTAGATATTGGGGATTGGGACAGAGGCAATAGAGCAGATTTATCCCAATTAATATATAGGCCTGAGAACCCACTAAATTTGTCTATGGTATCTATTACCTTTGGCAACGTTTCTTCTACCTTATCCATGAATACTATCATGTAATCAGCATACAGACCAATGATGTCGGTACGGGCTATTTTGATACCATCAATATCGGGGGCAGAACGTAGACGTATAGCTAATGCCTCTATCGCTAGTGCAAACAAGGCTGGGGAGAGGGGACACCCCTGACGGGTTCCCCTATGCAGTGAAATTGACTCAGACATGGAGCCATTTACGATTATGCGGGCTTTAGGTTTCACGTATAATACACCAACCCAATTCAAAAATTTTTCCCCAAAGCCATACCTCTGCAGACAAGAAGGGCCACTCAAGAGAGTCGAACTCCTTAGCCAGCGCCCAACTGTTATCTGGTAGTAAAGAGCTATATTGGATCACTGATTGAACCCGTCTAATGTTTATAGATGTACTTTTACCAGGCATAAAGCCTGTTTGATCTGGATGTATGATATCTAATATGATGGAGTTCAGCCTGGTAGCCAGTATCTTAGTAAAGATCTTGTAGTCCACGTTTACCAGAGATATGGGACGATAGGATCCGCATTCCAAAGGATCTTTCCCCTCCTTCTTAAGTACGATAATATGTGCCTCATAAAAAGTATCAGGTAGACATCCACCCTCCCATATCTCTTTAAATACCTTCAGCAAAAGCGGAGCCAGTATCTCCTGGTATCTCCTATACAGCTCTACAGGGAAGCCATCCGGCCCAGGGGCCTTCCCAGAAGCCATATCCGTTATAGCTTGCTCCACTTCCTCCAGAGTAAACTCAGCGTCCATAAAGGCCTGCTGGGTGGGGTTCAGTGTGGGGAACGCTATATCGGATAAATAACCTAGACAATCAGAAATGCTAAAACCACTCTTAGACTCATACAATCCTTTTATAGTAATTATAAAAACATTGAAGAATTTCCTTAGTAGTGGAATTTAATGAGTTATCTGGTGAGCGAATTTGTATTATCATGTTAGATGCGTTGTGTTGACGCACCAAATAGGCCAAATTTTTTCCCGCCTGATTCCCCATTTCAAAGTATGATTGTCACGTGAAAAAAAGTTTACGCTTAGATTTAGTGTCCAAGTGCTGGGTATATAGTCTTTGTAGAGTCAGCCATTCAATCCTATTGTTATTAGTCTGATCAGCTGTATATGCGGCCTCAGCATTTCTCAAACGCTGCTCAACCTCATCGTCCTCCCTTGACGGTATCTTTTTGATGTGAGAGATTGTAGAAGACAGACAGCCCCTTAAATATGCCTTAAGTGCATCCCAAAATAAATTAATATTTTGAAGATCCGAGTGGGATTGGATGTAATAGTTCAACTGATCAACCGTCCTATCATCTGAATTTATTAGTTTGAGCCAGAAGGGATTTAACTTCCATATTCTACCATTATTCATCTTCCCAAACACGAGTTTAAGTATAATTGGGCTGTGGTCCGAGACTCCCCTATTACCGTGTTCCACCTTATCCACCCACTGCACTAAGTTGCCAGATCCAAAAATATAGTCTATACGTGAGAGAGAACGTTTAGTGGATGAGTGGCAGGTATATCCCCTCTCCTCCTGATGGCGCACCCTCCACAGGTCTACCCAGCCGCTATTTTCTATGAACAGTGCCAGCGCAGTCGGGGCCGAAGAAGAGGGGAAGGGCAGGGGATCCCCAGGAGATCCATCTCCCAATCTCATTCTATCAAGATCACTGTCCATAATTAGGTTGAGGTCAACCATACAAATAACATGTGCGTCTGGGTAATTTAACACAAAGCTCATTGCCATCTTAAGTATTGAGGTACTGGCCGGAGGAGGGTTGTAAATACACAATATGACATATTCGCGGGAATCAATTAATGCATGGACAAAAACAAAACGCCCCTCCAGATCCCGTCGAGTCGTCTGGGCCTCCCATCTGACATCTCTATGTACTAACAATGACACCCCTCTCGAGTAACTAGTGTGAAATGCGTGAGCATGCCATTGTACCCAAGGTTTCTGTACACATCTGGCCGTGTCTCTGGTCAGATGTGTCTTCACCAGGACCACGATATGGGGATGGTACCGCCTTATCTGAGAAAACACCTTAATTTTCTTTCGGGGTGTTTTAATACCCCGTATGTTCCACGTCATACATATTAGCTCAGACCCCATATCCACCCGTTAAAGACATGATATGTATTGACAATAATAAGAGTCCACATACTACGCATAGAAGGTTGTAACAGTGTCGAAGGCGGCTTTTACCTAAATACCTACTGAGGCTAGTTAAATTTAACAAGAAAAAAAAACAACTTAACAAGAACTGAATAATCCAGGAGCTTAATTCAATGCTCCCATTCTTGAAGAAACCTGGGGATACCCCCGCTGATTCCAGCGTCCGGTATTGTTGGTACATTAAACGCTCATAGGGAGAGCTCCAATTCGACAATTGAATAGTTGTAGATCGGCTTAGAATCTATCAGGGTTCTGCTCCATTAGACTTCCCACGAGAGCGCAGCCAGTCCGCCGCCTCTGACGGGTCAGTGAAGAACAGGGAGGAACCATTGCTGACAACCAGCAGACGCGCCGGGTAGATCATGGAGTAAATAATGTTCTTATCTCTAAGTTGCTTCTTGACATCTACGAATCTTGCCCGCTGCTTCTGGAGCTCAGCGGAGAAGTCTGGAAATATTGAGATTGTAGCATCGTCGAACTTGATGGGACTCTTTTGTCGTGCCAGCCGCAGGATAGCATCTCTGTCCTTGCATTGAGGATATGTGCCAGGAAAGGTCTAGGCGGAGCTCCAGGAGGAAGAGGTTTGGTGGGAACTCTATGGGCTCTTTCCACCGAGAACATTGGGGAGAATGCGTCTCCCAACGAGGACTTAAGCCAATCCTCCAAGAATTTTTCAGGCTGCTGGCCTTGCGCACGTTCCGGCAGACCTATGATGCGAATGTTATTGCTACGAATTCTGTTCTCTAAATCATCAGCCTTTTGCTTCCAGGCATTCGTGGAGCCAGCAACTTTTGCCAACTTTGCCTCCATAGGTTTAATGGTGTCTTCTACCTGAGACACCCTTGTCTCTACTTCCGCCATACGACCCTTCATGGCTTGCATGTCTTGTCTTAGACGTCCCACCTCAGTGTGCACATCCTCTATTTGCTCAGAAAGGGACGTTCTAGTCAGAGATATAGCTTGCATTAATTGTGCAGATGCTTGCGTAAGAATCAGTTCATCTTGCTCAACCTCGTCAACATTATCAGAAGGACGGTTTTTCCCCCGCTGGGCTTGTGAGGAGCTATTCCTAAGAGATCTTGCATTATCTTGGGCATCACTCCTAGCAAACTCTTTAAGTTTGTCAGCTGCAGATGTATTCTTTGTGCGCTGCATGATTGACCAGTGAGTGACGCAGCAGGGTGGTCCAAATCAGAATCACAGCAATGCCTAGCGGCCACACCAGAGTTATTGTATATAGTATGTAATGTTGCTGGGAGCCTCTATGACCAGAAGCCGCGCTGATGTATTATCCAGAGATATATGTTGAAAATTAACGGCAGTCCCTGCAATAGGGAAAGTCCCAAGTAGCGGCAATAACGGCTAAGAGGGGGCCCGGAGGTCTCCAATTAGAGGTACAGCCGGCTGAGTTATTTATGGGGGAACGTGGGGCTCAATCTTTCAGAGCTCACACCACGTTGTCCCTGAGTCTATGGAAAACTGATATGCGCTGCTCAGCCGCGCTGTGGTGATGAGAAGCTGCGCTGCCCCCTCTGCTGCAGAGGCACGCGCGATATTCCACTTTTTATTTGGTGGTATGATAACAAAGCGTTGTTTTTTGCCTCGTGTTTTTTTTTTTTCTTTTTTACGGTGTTAACTGAAGGGGTTAACTAGTGGGACAGTTTTATAGGTCGGGTCGCTACGGACGCGGCGATACTAAATGTGTACTTTTATTATTTTTTTTTTATTATTATTATTTAGATAAAGAAATGTATTTATAGGAACAATATATATATTTTTTACACATGTGAATTTTTTTTTTTTTTTTACACTATAACATTGCCCCAGGGGGGGGGGGGGGGCATGATGTTATAGTGTAAGATCGCCGATCTGACACTTTGCTGTGCACTGTGTCAGATCGGCGATTTGAAGTGCACAGATCCTGGAGGCTTCCCGGTGCCTGCTCTGAGCAGGCGCTGTGAAGCCACCTCCCTGCAGGACCCGGATGCCGCGGCCATCTTGGATCCGGGCCTGCCGCAGGGAGGAAGTGGTAAGAGACCCTCGGAGCAAAGCGATCACATCGCTATACCGCCGGCACACTGCGATCATGTTTGGTATGATGTATGGTAAATAAACACACAGCAAGAATAAAGTCTTTTATTTGAAATAAAAGCAATACACACCTTTCCTTTTTTATTTAAAAATAACAAACACCATGATACTTGCCTAATGCCCATTGCATTGAAACCATCGTCTCCTTTATTAAAATAGAAAACAATAATATCCCTCACCATTCCAACGTTCTGTCCCACGCTGTAATCCATGTCTGAGGATAAATAATTTTCAACCTGGATGGTGGGTGCCAAGATGTGACTGTCCAGGCTGAGAACCACTGATGAATGAGCTGCTGCATGCGCAGCATCAGTGAGCATCGGTGACCTTGAGGTTACCGCCAGTCACTGAGGCTGCGTTCCCAGCTAAACTGCGGTAACCTCAGCACCGTAGGAAAAATTCAGTGAGTTCACCACAGATCACTGTGAGAAATTCGAAAGAATTTTTTTTATACCTATCTAATTTATATTTGTTTGTAAAATACATAGGAAATGTCATCTTTAACTTTAGGCCTTTTTAGAGATCTTTTCATCTTCAACTTGCTTAACTGTTCATAATAATAACAGTAATTTTGACCAGGGATGCCCAAACTTCTTACATGCCACTGTGTATATCTATATACATAATAAATGAATGTACAGTATATTTTCTGTAAAATGATGTTGGAGGTGAATGTATGCTTATATTGTTGTCTTTGAGGAAATAACTTTCATTCACGTTCACATCCCATGCATCTAATTCTGTGATTTGTGACTGGTGGTATGTCCTTCACACAGGCAGCCTCATTCTTTATCCTAATGATGGATCAATACTATAGATTCTAAAGTGTTGGTTTGTCACCTTATGCAACTCTAGCGCCCTCCAGTGTTTGAGAAACGTGCTATACCTGTTAGGCCGGAGACACACTGGTGCGAGATACGGCCGAGTCTCGCTGGTTAAAAGCAAGCTGTGGCACCGGCACTCCGGAGCGGAGCGTGCAGCTGCATAGCAATACATGGAGCCGCACGCTCCGCTCCGGAGTGCCGGTGCCACAGCTTGCTTTTAACCAGCGAGACTCGGCCGTATCTCGCACCAGTGTGTCTCCGGCCTTATGTGTAGTTTTCAAGGGAAGTAAAAGGAAACAATTGTAGATTATATAGAGAAGTAATTGTGCCACTGTAAATGCCATGCAAGTAACTTCAAGGTTAGCAGGCATAGCATCTGCCATGGGGCCCAGTAGCTAAGGGACAGGGGCGTAACTATAGTAGGTGCAGGGGCTGCAATCGCACGAGGCCCCTGCAGCCTATAGGGCCCAAAACATCCCTTCGCCCATATAAAAAGACCATTACTATTGAACATTTGTAATAATTTGCGGCTCCATTGGAGCTTTTGGCTCCGGGCCTATGAGCTTAAAATTTACTCCACTGCTAATGGAAGATATGTTTTGTACCGTATTAGCCAGTAGATAGAAAAATGTTTAGAATTGAGAGTCCTCAGTGGTCGATACCTTTTTAATGGCTAACTGAAAAGATGGTAGCAAATTGCAAGCTTTCGAGACTACTCTCTTCATCAGGCAAAGACTAATACAAAATCTGAAGAATCACATATTTATGCACAACACAGCACAGAAGTAATGCCATAGATAAGACACGTCACCTCACCTTCACGTCACCTGTCTTACCTATGGCATTATTTCTGTGCTGTGTTGTGCATAAATGTGTTTCTTCAGATTTTGTATTAGTCTATGCCTGAGTAGTCTCGAAAGCTTGCAATTTATCATCTTTACATTTAGCCATTAAAAGGTCTCAACCACTGAGGACTCTCAATTCTAAATATTTTTCTACTGCTAAGGGACATTACACAGGGTATGTTCCCCAAAAATTTGAAGTCACCAGAAGAATGGTAAGTACCATAAAATTTTTTAAGCCTGTTCACAACTTTAACTGCCCAAAACTGTTAATAGAAGCTTAAAAAGAGTAACAAATGCACAGAAAATATTGTTTTTACGTTGCAGTGCATACGTTCATTTGTTTTAGTATTTTTGTAAGTGCATATTAAGGTGGATTTCATGTGGAATCTGCCTGAAAAAGATTCTTGCTCATGAGTTAAAAATGTTTAAAGTTTTCAATAAAAAATAAATAAAAAATTGCTGATGAAGGGATAGTAAGGAGGTCAGAGTGGAAATCAAAATTGAAACTCTTCAGGTCATTAATTGCTTCTCCCCACAGTGAAATGGGGACTAATTCCAGGTTTTGTTATTTGATTAACATCTTCTAAAGTCACATGTATTTAGAAGAAACCTTAGACATTGAATTTAAAATGTTACTAAAGTATTGTTCTAGCACATAAATTATGGGTGCCATTCAGGAAGTCGTTTGTCACAAAGATAAAACCACACTGTTCCCAATTCATCAATAAGTTTTTACCAGCTCTCTGGTGTAATTCTACTTGAAATGTCACAATTTTTTAAATTTGAAAGTTTGCAGCTAAATAGCATCTGGCATTTTTACACCAATCATTCCCAACAAATATGTCATCATTTACACCACAAAAGGTTTAAATTAAAACAGACGTGTACTCCAGTCCCTGACTGATGCACAATTCTTGCTGTTGCGCATGGTTGATGAAAGATGCACCAAATTCATTAAGAGCTACATAGGTGTTAAAGGAAACTTGACAATGGATACATGCTGTCTGAACAGGCTGCATTTCTGACACTGGCCTATAATTTCAGCCACATACGTTTTAATAAGGAATGCTGTGGCGTTTCAGAGAGAAAAACCTACGTTTAAGAGCAGGCAGGGAAGCATACCACTGGGGTGAGTAGTCCAAGAGACCTGTCACTCAAGTGAAACTGGGTGGAAAAGAAGATACTCGGGACTGGCCTTTTGGACTAGGGACCTGAGCAGCATGTTCCTTGGTTAGCATTAAAATGCATGTTGTTGTTGTTGTTTATTTCTAAAATTCTCTGAAATGGCACTGTTAAAACTAAAACATCCCTTACTTAACCCCTTTGTGACCTCCGCCGTACTAATACTGCACAGGTCATTTCCCTCCCTTTGATGTGGACTCTGGCGGTAAGCCCATATCTTTCCCGGCACATGTCAGCTATTTTGAACAGCTGACATGTGCCCTTAACAACCGCGGGTGGAATCATGATCCACCCATGGCTATTAACTTGTTACATGCCACTGTCAAACTCTGACAACGGCATGTAATGCACGCTTCTGGACGTCGGGCCAGAAGTCCGCTTACTGGTGACCCCCGTCACATGATCGCGGGTCACCGGTGGTCAGCGCTCATAGCAAATCAGCAATTCTCGTACATACAGGCGATCTGATCATTGCCTGTATGTAGCAGAGGCGATCAGATTATGGCAGCTTCTATTGAAGCATGCTAAAAGTAAAAAAAAAAAACTTGAAAAAAATCAAGCATATACATATTTGTTATTGCCACGTTCAGACTCACCAGATCTATCAATAAGGATTAACCTGATCGCTAAACGGTGTAGCGATAAAAAAAAAAGTCAAAACGTCCGAATTAGGCTATGTGCACACGTAAGAAAAGAGGTGCAGAATTTTCTGCACAAAATCTGCATCTCCTGGCAGAATGCGCAGCTGCGTTTTTTAGTGCGTTTTTTTAGTGCGTTTTTAGTGCATTTTTAGTGCAGAAACGCTGCAGAACTGCACAAAAGAAGTGACATGCACTTCTTTGAAATCTGCAGCGTTTCTGCGCAGATTTTTCTGCACCATGTGCACAGCTTTTTTTTTTTCAACATTGATTTACATTGTACTGTAAATCACAGTGCAGTTCTGCAGCAGATCTGCACCAATTCTGCACTAAATCTGCACCAATTCTGCACTAAATCTGCATCGTGTGCACATATTACGTTTTTTTGGTCACCACGACATTGCATTAAAATGCAATAACGGGCGATCAAAAGATCTTATCTGCACAAAAATGGTAACAATAAAAACGTCAGCTCGGCACGCAAAAAATAAGCCTGCACCCAACCCAAGATCACAAAAAATGGAGACGCTACAGGTATCGGAAAATGGCGCAATTTTTTTTTGTGTGTGTTTAGAAACTTTTGCATTATTTTCACCACTTAAATTAAAAAAAAACAAAAAAAAAAAACCTAGACATGTTTGGTGTCTAGAAACTTGTAATGACCTGGAGAACCATAATGGCCTGTCAGTTTTAGCATTTGATGAACATGGTAAAAAACAAAATCCAAAAAACAGTTGTGGAATTGCACTTTTTTTTGCAATTTCACTGCACTTGGAATTTTTTTTCCCATTTTTAGTACACAATATGGTAAAACCATTGGTGTCGTTCAAAAGTACAAGTCGTCCCGCAAAAAACAAGCCCTCACATGGCCATATTGACTAAAAAATAAAAAAGTTATGCCTGAGAAGAAGGGGAGCGAAAAATAGAAACGCAAAAACGAAAAAGGGCAAGGGCTCTAAGGGGTTAAATGAACAAGCCAGTATCAGATACATGCTTCCCCAAGCACAAAAAGTGTATTAGCTGCCATGTTTCCTTTAATGAAATTAGCAGCTTACTGTTCATCAAACTGCCATACAAAACACCAGTCTTGATAAATCATATGTGTAAGAGTACGTTTTTGTGTACCAAGGTACTTTGAATGAGCACTCATGTTGTTAATAAGCTCAGAGACTTCTAGTCACAAGAATATTTTAAGCATAACTCTGCATTCACACGTCTTTGTGAAATGGCTCGTGATTTACAGCCTTGCTGTAGGTCTCTACCAAAACTCAACAGACTCATTTTTTAGGCTGTCAAGTTCTAGTCAGGAGACCACCAGTCAGTCTGTGCGGACCATAACGCACGTGTGAATCCTACCTGACGATCAGCACTATGCTAGTGATATAGAATACAGTTTAGTCTTTGGATAATAGAGATCATTTATTTATTTTCTTACATGTTGGCTTGAAACATCTTTTCTTCTGTAGGAAGCCGGCGCATAGTGGATGTGATGGATGTGAACACACAAAAGGCCACAGACATGAGTATGTCACAGTTTGTCCGATACTTCGAAACCCCAGAAACTGAAAGGGAAAAACTATACAATGTGATCAGCCTGGAGTTCAGCCACACCAAGCTAGAAAAAGTAGTCAAGCGGCCAACTGTGGTATGGTGATCTGATTAAAGTTGGGGTGTTTACATCCCAATATAAGTTCTAGGCAAATATCCGTCCCAAATGATCCAGCAGAAAAGGAGTGTGTCACCAGGACTGACTCCTACAACATTTATGCAATTTTATTAGAAAAGTCATTTATTGTAATGGGAGACCCCCATTTATAGACCATTACACCTTAAAACTTATACATTATTATTTATTATTAAATGGCAACATGTGTAAATAGGAAAGTTTTGGATTTACTAAGAGTTTTAAATGAAAAGTATTTTTCTCAATTGCATTTTCAGTGTTTTTGCAAATGTTTCACTGGTTATGACATTTAGGCTGTTCACATGTTGCCTCTGTGGTATTTTTTTTTTTTCTTTTCGATCATGGCAAAAACACTGCAGTTTCAGTTTTACCTTGATTGTGGCAATAAACCCCTCCAAAAAATACCACGTCACATCATGTGAACACCCTTACAGTAACTTCTCAACTGATTAAAACCTGCAGTAGATTACCAGATGTTATATATTATCTTATAATATCTTACATCTTATAATAAAGGTTTCTCATATTATCTGCTTACAGTTCTATCTTTGTTCAGACATTTTCAGGACCTTTATCACCACCAGCATGAATCTTCACATAATAACTAGCTGTAATAATGTTAGCTACTGGATTGCCACATCCTAGCAGATAAAGCGCTTTCTATATTTTACTTCTGGTAACTGATATAAGGAGATGACTAAATCTATCTTATGATTTACTGATATCTGGACACAACTAGGTTTTGGTTTGATTGAACTGCTGTAATATTTGTTAATATTTGTTTGTCACCACAGTTCAAAGTTACTCTTCAGACCCATATTTATAATGATACTAGCTGAAGAGCCCGGCGTTGCCTGGGCATAGTAAATATCTGTGGTTAGTTATAGCACCTCACTTCTCTTATTTTCCCATCACGCCTCTCATTTTCCCCATCACATCTTTCATTTTCCCCCTCACATCCCTCATTTTCTCCCTCACACCTCTCATTTTCCCCCTCACTCCTCTTATTTTCCCCCTCACTCCTCTCATTCCCCCCTAACACTTGTCATTTCGACGTCACATCTGTCATTTTCCGATCACTCCACTATTTTCCCTCACTCCTCTCATTTTGCACTCACACCTTTTCATTTTCACCTCACACCTCTCATTTTCACCTCAGTATATACATGTTTGTCATCTCCCTTATATATAGTATACACCTGTATGTCATCTCCTGTATATAGTATATACCTGTATGTCATCTCCCCTGTATATAGTATATACCTGTATGTAATCTCCTCCTGTATATAGTATATACCTGTGTGTCATCTCACCTATATATAGTATATATCTGTGTGTCATCTCCTCCTGTATATAGTATATACCTGTATGTCATCTCCTCCTATACATAGCATATACCTGTATGTCATCTCCTCCTGTATACACTATATACCTGTAGGTAATCTGCTCCTGTATATAGTATATACCTGTGTGTCATCTCCTCCTGTATATAGTATATACCTGTATGTCATCTCCTCCTGTATGTAGTATGTACCTGTATGTCATCTCCTCCTCTATATAGTATATACGTGTGTCATCTCTCCTGTATATAGTATATATCTGTGTGTCATCTCCTCCTGTATATAGTATATACCTGTGTCATCTCCCCTGTAAATAGTATATACCTGTGTGTCATCTCCTCCTGTATATAGTATATTTCTGTATGTCATCTCCTCCTGTATTAGACCTCGTTCACACGTTATTTGGTCAGTATTTTTACCTCAGTATTTGTAAGCTAAATTGGCAGCCTGATAAATCCCCAGCCTACAGGAAGCCCACCCCCTGGCAGTATATATTAGCTCACACATACACATAATAGACTGGTCATGTGACTGACAGCTGCCGGATTCCTATATGGTACATTTGTTGCTCTTGTAGTTTGTCTGCTTATTAATCAGATTTTTATTTTTGAAGGATAATACCAGACTTGTGTGTGTTTTAGGGCGAGTTTCGTGTGTCAAGTTGTGTGTGTTGAGTTGCGTGTGGCGACATGCATGTAGCGACTTTTGTGAGATGAGTTTTGTGTGGCGACATGCGTGTAGCAACTTTTTGTGTGTCGAGTTGCATGTGACAGGTTAGTGTAGCAAGTTGTGTGCAGCAAGTTTTGCGCATGGTGAGTTTTGCGCGTGGCGAGTTTTATGTGTGGTGCCTTTTGAGTATGTGCAAGTTTTGTGTGAGGCAACTTTTGCATGTGTTGCAACTTTTGTGCATGTGGCAATTTTTCCGCGTGTGCAAGTTTTGCGTGTGGCGAGTTTTCCATGAGGTGAGTTTTGCACATGTGGCGAGTTTTGCATGTGGAGAGTTTTGCGCGTGGCGAGTTTTGAGCGGCGACTTTTGTGTTTCGACTTTTATGTGGCGAGGTTGGTGTATGTGTGGTGAAATGTGCGCTGAGGGTGGTATATGTGTTCGAGCACGTGGTAGTGTGTGGCGCATTTTGTGTGTGTGTTCATATCCCCGTGGTGGTGTGGTGATTATCCCATGTCGGGGCCCCACCTTAGCAACTGTACAGTATATACTCTTTGGCGCCATCGCTCTCATTCTTTAAGTCCCCCTTGTTCACATCTGGCAGCTGTTAATTTGCCTCCAACACTTTTCCTTTCATTTTTCCCCCATTATGTAGATAGGGGCAAAATTGTTTGGTGAATTGGAAAGCGCGGGGTTAAAATTTCACCTCACAACATAGCCTATGACGCTCTCGGGGTCCAGACGTGTGACTGTGCAAAATTTTGTGGCTGTAGCTGCGACGGTTCAGATGCCAATCCCGGACATACACACACACACACATACACACATTCAGCTTTATAGATTAGATTTCCTTACACATGCTGATTCTGTACCATTTTTAATTGAAATTCTCTTTCAGATTTAGATTGCTAATGTCATTTTTTTTTTTGGTTAATGGTCTTGTATGTTTGTGTGTGGATCTTTATTTGCTCACTATGGTTCATACTTGTTTTCCTTGGTTAATGTATTAAATTGAAGACTTTTAAATAGAAGTATGTAAATATCAACACGAGTGGCATATAAAAAAATAAAAAGTGCCACTCGTGAACATTAACTCTTTTAGTTGCAGTTTCCAATTCTTACATTTTTGTGAACCTGGATGATGCCAATAAATAAATAAAAATAATAATAATTAGTGATGAGGAAATATACTCGTCACTCGAGATTTTGAGTATTTTTTAGTGCTCTGAGATTTAGTTTTTCTTGCCGCAGCTGAATGATTTACATCTGTTAGCCAGCATAAGTACATGTGGGGGTTGCCTGGTTGCTAGGGAGGACCCCCGAGCATGCTCGAGAAATCTCGAGTAATGATGATATTTGCTCATCACTAATAATAATTTGTAATCCACTTTTTTTTGCAAGGCTTGGAAAGCAAGCTGAAAGTTGGTGCAACTATTCAAATAAAGCGGTGCTGCTCAATGTACCCACAAAACATGGATTTCCAAATAACACTATTAGATAAGTAATCCAGGTCACTCGCCCATCTTCAAAAATAAAAAATACCTGGATGAAATGTCACATGTGCAACAGCCCTTATGCCGAGACTGTTTGACTTTTGACTAATGAAGCATTGTTTTTTGATCGGTGAGTGCCTTAGATTACTTTATATCTACTAGTTGATAACCATATGAGAGCTTTTCTTTTTTAGTTGGATGAGTCATAATTTTGTTTAACACCATTCATATTACTATATGATACAGGTACTTCTCACTAAATTAGAATATCATCAAAAATTTAATTTGTTTCAGTTCTTCATTACAAAAAAGTGAAACTCATATATTATTACGAACAGAGTGATCTATTTCAAGTGTTTATTTCTGTTAATGTTGATTATGACTTACAGCTAATGAAAAGCCAAAAGTCATTATCTCAGTAAATTAGAATACTTTATAACACCAGCTTGAAAAAAGGATTTTAAAATCTGAAATGTTGGCTTACTGAAATGTATGTTCAATAAATGCACTCAATACTTGGTAGGGGCTCCTTTTGCATCAATGCAGCGTGGCATGGAGGCGATCAGTCTGTGGCACTGCTTAGGTGTTATGGATGCCCACGTTGCTTTGCTAGCAGCCTTCAGCTCGTCTGCATTGTTGGGTTTGGTGTCTCTCATCTTCCTCTTGACAATACCCCATACTATGGCGTTAAGGTCAGGCGAGTTTGCTGGCCAATCAAGCAAAGTGATACTGTTGTTTTTAAACCAGGTATTGGTACTTTTGGCAGTGTGGACAGGTGCCAAGTACTGCTGGAGAATAACATTTCCATCTCCAAAAAGCTTGCCAGCAAAGGGGAGGCATGAAGTGCTCTAAACTTTCCTGGTAGACTTCTGCGCTGACTTTGGTATTGATAAAACACAGTGGACCTACACCAGCAGATGACATGGCTCCCCAAACCATCACTGATTGTGGATACTTCACACTAGACCTCAAGCAGCTTGGATTGTGGCCTCTCCACTCTTCCTCCAGACTCTGGAACCTTGATTTCCAAATGAAATGCAAAATGTATTTTCGTCTGAAAACGACACCTTGGACCACTGAACAACAGTCCAGTTAGTTTTCTCCTTGGCCCAGCTAAGATTCTTCTGGCGTTGTCTTGTATCCCATGTCCTGGATACGTCTGCGTGTGGTGGCTCTTGAAGCAATGACTCCAGCAGCAGTCCAACCCTTGTGAATCTCATCCAAATTTTTGAATGGCCTTTTCTTAACTATCCTTTTAAGGCTGCGGTTATCCTGGTTGCTTGTGCACATTTTTCTACCACACTTTTTCCTTCCACTCAACTTTCCATTAATATGCTTGGATACAGCACTCTGAACAGCCAGCTTCTTTAGCAATGGCCTTTTGTGGCTTACCCTCCTTGAGGAGTATGTCAATGTCTGCCTTCTGGACATCTGTCAAGTCAGCAGTCTGCCCCATGATTGTGGAGAATTCCGAAATAGACTAAGGGACCTTTTTAAACGCTTAGGAAGCCTTTGCAATTGTTTATGTTAATCTAATTTACTGAGATAATTACTTTGGAGTTTTCATTGGATGTAAGCCATAATCCTCAACATTAACAGAAATTAACACTTGAAATAGATCACTCTGTAATGACTCTATATAATGAGTTTCACTTTTTGTATTGAAGAACTGGAATAAATTTACTTTTTGATGATACTCTAATTTTGTGAGAAGTACCTGTATATTGAAAAAATTAGTTAAAAAATATTTGAGTTGGATGAAAATGATTTTTTTTTTTTTTTTAAATTTTATTTTGCTTTTATGGTGATTACTAAGCAGATCACCGTAAATCGAGTAAATAAGTACCAAAAAACAAGCATGAACTCACCGAATAGTGCTCAAATTATAGATAGTCATATAAAACGTAGCTTTTATTATAGATATATCATTTTTTATATTTTAACACCGTACACAACAAAAGGATAAGGGTCTGTAAATTATGAGGGAAGGAAGAAGGGAAGAGATGACCCTAGTTAGTATGTTACTATAAACTCCCTACCTACCAGCGGAGGTTGGCACCCTTAACCCCTTAGTGACAGGAACAAATTTTTAAAGTCTGACCAGTGTCCCTTCATGTGGTAATAACTCTGAAACGCTCCATCATATCCCAGTGATTTTGAGATTGTTTTTTGTGACACATTATATTTTATGGTAATGATAAATTTAGGTCAATTATGTATTGTTTATTTATAAAAAAAAACAACAAAAAAAACACAAATTTGACAAATGTAAAAGAAAATGCAATTTTCAAACTTTGAATGATTATCCCTTTAAACCAGATAGTCATACCACAGAAAAGCATTAATAAATAACATTTCCCACAAGTCTGCTAGAAATCAGCACCATTTGTAAAATGTTATTTTATTTTGTTAGCATTTTAGGAGGTTTAAAAATGTAGCAGCAATTTTTCATTTTTTCAAGGAAATTTACAAAATTATTTTTTAGGGACCTATCCAAGTTTGTGAAATGACTTTTTGGGGTCCTATATATTGGAACCCCCCAAATTGATACCATTTTAAAAACAGCACCCTCTGACATATTTAAAACTTCTGGTATTTTATTAACCCTTCAGTTGATTTTCAGGAATTAATGCTAAGTGGTATGACAGGAATGAAAACATTTATTTTTACCACCTGAATAACTTCTGCTAACTTCTGAACAGGCCACTGTAGCCGGCAGACTCTAAAGGCCCCGTCTCACATAGCGATTTACCAACGATCACGACCAGCGATATGACCTGGCCGTGATCGTTGGTAAGTCGTTGTGTGGTCGCTGGGGAGCTGTCACACAGACAGCTCTCTCCAGCGACCAACGATCAGGGGAACGACTTCGGCATCGTTGAAACTGTCTTCAACGATGCCGAAGTCCCCCTGCAGCACCCGGGTAACCAGGGTAAACATTGGGTTACTAAGCGCAGGGCCGCGCTTAGTAACCCGATGTTTACCCTGGTTACCAAAAAAAACAAACAGTACATACTCACCATCTGATGTCCGTCAGGTCCCTTGCCGTCTGCTTCCTGCTCTGACTGAGTGCCGCCGTACAGTGAGAGCAGAGTGCAGCAGTGACGTCACCGCTGTGCTGTGCTCTCACTGTACGGCGGCACTCAGTCAGAGCAGGAAGCAGACGGCAAGGGACCTGACGGACATCAGATGGTGAGCATGTAGTGTTTTTTTTTTTTTTTACATTTACGCTGGTAACCAGGGTAAACATCGGGTTACTAAGCGCGGCCCTGCGCTTAGTAACCCGATGTTTACCCTGGTTACCAGTGAAGACATCGCTGGATCGGTGTCACACACACCGATTCAATGATGTCAGCGGGACCTCAACGACCAAAAAAAGGTCCAGGCCATTCCGACACGACCAGCGATCTCGCAGCAGGGGCCGGGTCGCTGGTACGTGTCACACATAGCGAGATCGCTACTGAGGTCGCTGTTGCATCAGAAAACTTGTGACTCAGCAGCGATCTCGCTAGCGATCTCGCTATGTGTGACGGGGCCTTTAGGCTGCTATTTGGTCATGGTAAACATCAGGACCACACAATCATGATCTCAGGGTGTCGATAGGGATAAAGAGGGAGCCCCCACACTCTGTTAACCATTTATGTAGTCACTATTGACAGCAGCATCTAAAGGGTTAAACAGATATGGACGGTGACAACACTGATTGTGGCTGATGCAGCAAGTTGTCAGCTATAATGTACAGTTGACAGCTGCTGGATTGTCACACGTATGGGTATGCTATTCTCTTATATCGCAGGTTAGTAAAAAGATGTATTGGTGGTCATTAAGGGGTTAATCCTGCCCCCATTCAACAATGGCTCTCCCTAAACGACCCTGTAAAAGATATAGGGTATTTGCACACGTTGCGAATGCCATTGCAGATTTTTCCACGTTTTACCTGCTGATTCCCTGCAGATTTTGTGCAGATTTTGCCTGTTTTTACACCTGCGGATTCCTATAAAGGAATAGGTGTAAAACGCTGCAGAATCCGCACAAAGAATTGACATGCTGCGGAAAATAAACCGCAGCGTTTCTGCGCATAGTTTTCTACAGCATGTGCACTGCAGATTTGGTTTTCCATAGGTTTACATAGTACTGTACAAGGCATGGAAAACTGCTGCGGATCCGCAGGGCCAAATCCGCTGCGGATCCGCAGCCAAATCCGCAACGTGTGCACAGAAATTTAGCAGTAAGGTACCATATGTTAATAATCAGGTAAAAGTGGTATCCTGCTTCTGATATACCATATGGCACGTATAATATATCATAAAGGGAGGTATTGGAGACACAAAACAAACCCCAAAATCATGATTTAGCAAGAGAAGTTAGAGGATACAAGCAGATACCGTATTTTTCGGACTATAAGACGCACCGGACTATAAGGCGCACCCAGGTTTTAGAGGTGGAAAATAGGGAAAAAAATATTTGAAGCAAAAAAATGTGGTAAAATATTTAATAACATACTATTATATGTGGTGGTATTATATATAATAGTATGTTATTATGTTGGAAGCTGCGGGACCAGTGTGGTGTCTGTGAAGTACTATATGAAGATGCTGGAGGGTGAGTATAAGAATGGGGGCACAGGGCTTATATTGAAAGCACCACTCCAGCACTGCAAAAATTACACTGGAGTGCTGCTTTAAAATCCCATGGGAGAACTATAACTCCCAGCATGTCCTGCAGATCCTATGACATGTTGGGAGTTATAGTTCACTAAAGGAGTGGCAGAGTGCTTTATTGTGTTTTGGAAAGACTAACCTCTTAATTGTGGCAGCCAGCCTGTGGTGAGGTAAAAGCATCCCATGACTGCACACACAGAGCCCTCCCTCTTGTTGCCTTTCCACAGCACAGGTAATGGAAGCCAGCAGATTCTAGTGTTGGAGTCTGAAGGACCTGTGATGATGTCAAGAAGAGGGAGGGCTCTGTGCTGCCATGTGATGCTCCAGCCCGCCCACTTCTGACATCATCACAGGTCCTCCTTGTGCACACTGCACAGCACTCAGCTCCAGCCCAGGAAGGTAGGCAGCGATCTCCTCTCCCCCGGAACCTGCTGCTGCTGCCTCCTCCTCCCCCAGACACACGGATGTCCCCAGCTGCTGCAGGAATCAGCGCTGAGGAAACCATGTGTGTCCCTGCTTAAGTGCAGTATAAATTTGCTGCTCCCAGCTCACTGCTCAGCTGATAGGTGGGCGGGGAGTAGCTAATGAATATTCACTTCACTTAATCATCGGGACCACATGGTTTCCAGAGCACTGATTCCCGGCAGTGGGGCCATTTTTCTGCCTCCTGAAGTGGGATAACAGTGCGATCCCACTCGCTGCTGCCCCCCTCCCCACATGCTACATCCCTACCATAAGACGCACCCACACTTTCCTCCCAAATTTGGAGGAAAAAAAGTGCGTCTTATGGTCAGAAAAATACGGTACCTATATTGCACATATTCCCAGATCCTATATATAAATTGATGCAAACATAAATGGTATTTTGGTATAATCATCATAAAGGTTCATTGTGCAGTTTGTAGCAAGATTGCATATTTTTTTGCGCATTACCCAACAGATCTAGGATTTAAAATTTCTCCTGTAACTATTATATAAATCAAAAGCCCAGTAACACAGAAATGGGGTATCAGAATCCCAAGTAAACAGTATAGCATAAAAGGTGCTCCAATATATGCCCTCAGCTTAACCCCTTCATGACCCAGCCTATTTTGACCTTAAAGGGAACCTGTCACCCCCAAAAGCGAAGATGAGCTAAGCCCACCAGTACATAAGCCCCCGATGTATACTGAAAGAGGTTAGATTATACTCACCCAGGGGCGGTCCCGCTGCAGTCCGGTCCGATCAGCGTCGCGGTCTGGTCTGGGGCCTCCCATCTTCTTGAAGACAAGAAGAGAACGTCATCGTAAGAAGATGGGAGGCCCCGGACCGGACCGCGACGCCCACCGCAGCGGGACCGCCCCTGGGTGAGTATAAATCTAACCTTTTTTTTCTCATCTTTCAGGATACATCGGGGGCTTATCTACAGCATTCCAGAATGCTGTAGATAAGCCCCTGATGCCGGTGGGCTTAGCTCCTCTTCGATTTTGGGGGTAACAGGTTCCCTTTAATGACCTGGCCATTTTTGTAATTCTGACCAGTGTCCCATTATGAGGTAATAACTCAGGAACGCTTCAGCGGATCCTAGCGATTCTGAGATTGTTTTTTCAAGACATATTGAGCTTCATGTTAGTGGTAAATTTAGGTCAATAATTTTTGCGTTTATTTGTGAAAAAATCGGAAATTTGGAGAAAAGTCTGAAAATTTCACAATTTTCAAATTTTGCATTTTTATTCTGTTAAACTAGAGTTATGTGACAAAACAGTTAATAAATAACATTTCCCACATGTCTACATTACATCAGCACAAATTTGGAAACAACATTTTTTTTTTGTTAGGAAGTTAAAGGGTTAAAAGTTGACCAGCGATTTTCTCATTTTTACAACAAAATTTACAAAACCATTTTTTTTAGGGACCACCTCACATTTGAAGTCAATTTGAGGGATCTATATGGCTGAAAATACCCAAAAGTGACACCATTCTATAAACTGCACCCCTCAAGCTGATCAAAACCACATTCAATAAGTTTATTAACCCTACAGGTGTTTCACTGCAGCAGAAGCAACATGGAAGGAAAACATGAACATTTAACTTTTTTGTCACAAAAATGATCTTTTAGCAACAATTTTTTTATTTTCCCAAGGGTAAAAGGAGAAAGTGGACCCCAAAAGTTGTTGTCCAATTTGTCCTGACTACTCTGAAACCTCATATTGGGGGTAAACCAATGTTTGGGCGCACGGCAGGGCTCGGAAGGGAAGGAGCGCCATTTGACTTTTTGAATGGAAAATTAACTCCAATTGTTAGCGAACACCATGTCTCATTGGAGAGCCCCCGTGTCCCTAAACATTGGAGCTCCCCCACAAGTGACCCCATTTTGGAAAATAGACCCCACCAAGGAACTAATCTTGATGTGTGGTGAGCACTTTGAACCCCAAAGTGCTTCACAGAAGTTTATAACGCAGAACTGTGAAAAAAAATCAATTTTTTCCTCAAAAATTATTTTTTAGCCCGCAATTTTTTATTTTTACAAGGGTAACAGGAGAAATTGGACCCCAAAAGTTGTTGTCCAGTTTGTCCTCAGTATGCTGGTACCCCATATGTGGGGGGGTTACCACTGTTTGGGCACACGTCAGGGCTCGGAAGGAAAGTAGTGACGTTTTGAATTGCAGACTTTGAAGGAATGGTCTTTGGGCGTCATGTTACAAAATCCACAAAACCGAAGAAAATAATGGATGGCACTCACCAATGCGGTTTTCACTTGCTTTATTAGACACTGTGCGGTTCAGGCACTGGAGACATGTGCAAAGTACCGAGTGCACATTATCCATGTCTTCACACTCCATAAAAAAAGTGGTCACATTCTCCCGGCCAACCAGTAATCCATTAGAAAGGGGCAAGGCGACTGACTCCATTATGGAAGTCAGCCAGGTGTGTTATACACCTGAGTGTGGAACTATCAGGCGCTGTTCACAAAGTGCAGTGTGCCTAAACTAGAACAGGCCAAAAAAACCAATATTCGTACCTTGCACATGTCTTCCGTGCCTGAGCCGCACAGCGTCTAATAAAGCAAGTGAAAACCGCATTGGTGAGTGCCGTCCATTATTTTCTTCGCTTTTGTGGATTTCCTGCATGTTTTTTTTTTCATATGGATTGAGCACCTACAGCGGTGTTTTTGGAGGCTATATGGCGTTCATGATTTAGTGTGGTTAACCTCATTTCATCACTTTGAGGTAAAGGCGACACAGTGGTGCCAAACACTTTTCTGCTGTGTGCATCATGTTATGTTTGGAGAACCCCTGATGTGCCTAAACAGTGGAAACCCCCTAATTCTAACTACAAACTTAATCCCAACCCTAACTTTAGCCCCAACCCTAATCCTAACTTTAGCCCAACTCTAACCCTAATGGGAAAACTGGGGCAGGGGGGAGATTAGCGGGGCAGGGTGAGATCAACGGGGCGGGGAAGTGATCTGCGGGGCAGGGTGGGGCTCTCGGGTGCGGGGGGACTGGAGGGGGCTGAGGAGATGCAGCATGGAGATGGAACCGGCAGCAGCAGCAGGGGGGTGATCACTTGGGCAGGGGGAGGGAGCAGAGGTCGGGGCGGTTTAATTGGACGGCGGGGGGAGCTGAAGGGAGTACCGGATGGCAGGCAGCGATCAGGCGGCGGCAGGGCAGCGGAAGGGACATCGCTTTGCAGCTCCCACGGAAGGGATCAGGCTGCAGAGCGAGGGCAGCAATACTTCACTCCGCCCCTCCACATCTAATTGGAGGGCTAGGGTCACATGGACGTTAGCTTCAATCAGATCTGGGGGTGGTTACAAAGAGGTCACCAGAGCGATCATTGCCATGGGGGGCGGGGCAAAGCCACTCCCACCCCCTCGAGCTTAAGTACAAGTCTGCCTGTTCCTGCAGGTTGGGTGAAATTTCAGTTAACCCGTTCACCCAACCCAGAGGAATGCGATCCCGCCATGACTCATAAGCTGCGTCACAGGTCGGGAAGGGGTTAAAGAGGGATTTGATGGCTAAGTTATATATTCTGTTTTTCACATACCCCAAACAGTCATTTAAGAGATTCTGTATCCCCATATTGATCACATACATCGAAGAGTGGGCCAGTATCCTTTTGAATGGAGGACATATAAAAGATCACCAAGAAGACAGTGTGGGAGTGGTCCCCATCTGCACGTCAGGGCACCTGTATTTTGGAAAATTAAGAATGCTGCTGCTTTTCTTACATGAGAACAAAGTGTTTGATATGTTGAAATTTAGAGGAACATAGCTGTTTTCATCCAGAAACCAAATCATTCCACACCTGTCCACAGGTTGGTTGCTTTATTGCAGCCCAGTCCCATTGACTTTGAGTTGAGCTGTGGTACCAGGCATGGCCCATGGACAGATTTGACACGTGCCAGAAAAAAAGCAGCCATGTTTTTCTCATCTTGGACAACCCTTTACCTTTTTAAATGTTTGAGTCATGTCCCATTCTGGATAATCACTAACATTTTTAGAAACCCCTCTAGAAAATCATTTGCCAAATTTTTTACAAGCATTTTTCCTGCTTTTTTTTAAGTTCATTTTAGGCTTCGTTCTAGGTGTTTTTATTTTTTGTTTCAGAAAACCCCAGCTTTAGTTTGCTTTAAAACGTGTTTTGTTTTTGTTTGTTTTTACTTGCCCTCCCCATGTCCTTCATTGGAGCTATGTTGGGTCTCTTATTGCCTGTCGATGAGATGTCAGTGCTGCAGCCAATGACTCAAGAGTTTCTGCCTGAGTTGACGGCAATAGCAGCTGAGCTCATTTATTGGCCGCAGCGCTGTTGAAGTGCTACAGAAAATAATAGACACCAGTGGTGGACACTCGGCTCTGCACCCAGGTAAAAAAAAAAAAAAAAGCACAGCTTTCCCCTGGTTTGCAAAAAACATTTTACCACTGCTCTACACTACTGTTTTGTGTTTAGAAGTTTATAAAAGTGAAGTGATGAAAAATTGTGACAAATATTCCTGAAGGTATAGAAATTGTATAAATAATAAATTTAAAGACTGTTTTGGAAATAAGACTTTTTTTTTCTTAGTACTTCATGCTGTGTTGTTCCTCTGATATTCCTCCTGAAAATTATATTAACAAATTGACAACTGTTGTCAGTTGGGATAGTCTATACTTAGACACTTTCTAATCGCTGCTGACAATGTGACTGTGTAGGACAACTATATTGATTAGAGAAATGTTACTGAACAATGGTCAATTCATTCATGCGTTTCTAGGAACACTAGATAAAAAAAAATACACAATGCACAGTAACGTGGCTCAATCGTTGTGTTTTCATGAGAGATACAAATTTATATAAAAAAAAAAGTACTCTTTCAAGATTATATTTTTCTAGTAAAATCCCATGTAGGTAACTTCCCTGCCAGAGACTCATGAGCCGCTGAAACCTTGAGACCAACAGTTATTACAACTGGGCAGTGTTGTTCACAAATCTGTATTGCAAATCTTTATATACAGGTGCTTCTCAAAAAATGAGAATATCATCAAAAATTTAATTTATTTCAGTTCTTCAATACAAAAAGTGAAACTCACATATTATATAAAGTCATTACAAACAGCGTGATCTATTTCAAGTGTTAATTTCTGTTAATGTTGATGATTATGCCTTACAGCCAATGATAACCCAAAAGTCATTATGTAAATAAATTAGAATAATAAAAAAAACCACCTGCAAAGGCTTCCTAAGCATTTAAAAATCCCTTAGTCTGTTTCAGTAGGCTCCACAATCATGGGGCAGACTGCTGACTTGACAGATGTCCAGAAGGCCGTTATTGACACACTCCACAAGGAGGGTAAGCCACAAAAGGTCATTGCTACAGAAGCTGGCTGTTCAGAGTGCTGTATCCAAGCATATTAATGGAAAGTTGAGTGGAAGGAAAAAGTCTGGTAGAAAAAGGTGCACAGGCAACAGGGATAACTGCAGCCTTGAAAGGATTGTTAACCCATTACGTGCCAAATTAAAATTTTTACAAGTACGGATTTTTCAGAAAAGGGCGTCCCAATATTAAATTAAAAATGACAATGACATGATTTCCTATTTTGAAAGCATTCATTTTACAAACACAACACAAAAAATTGGACCTAATTATAAAAATTATAAAGTCTTAGTTGCTAGAAGCTAAAGATTAGGCGTCCCCCAAAAAAAGGACATTGGTAGATAGTGGGTTAAGAAAAGGCCATTCAAAAATTTGGATGAGATTCATAAGGAGTGAACTGCTGCTGAAGACATTGCTTCAAGAGCCACCACACACAGATGTATCCTGGACATGGGCTATACGCCCAGAATCTTAGCTGGGCGAAGGAGAAAAAGAACTGGACTTTTGCTCAGTGGTCCAAGGTGTTATTTTTAGGCGAAAATATATTTTGCATTTCATTTGGAAATCAAGGTCCCAGAGTCTGGAGGAAGAGTGGAGAGGCCACAATCCAAGCTGCTCTAGCGTGAAGTTTCCACAATCCATGATGCTTTGGGGAGCCATGTCATCTGCTGGTGTAGGTCCACTGTGTTTTATCAAGACCAAAGTCAGCACAGCCGTCTACCTGGAAATTTTAGAGCACTTCATGCCTCCCTCTGCTGACAAGCTTTTTGGAGATGGAAATTTATTTCTTCAGCAGGACTTGGCACCTGTCCACACTGTCAAAAGTACCAATACCTGGTTTAAAAACAACAGTATCTCTGTGCTTGATTGGCCAGCAAACTCGCCTGACCTTAACCCCATAGAGAATCTATGGGGTATTGTCAAGAAGATGAGATACCAGACCCAACAATGCAGACGAGCTTAACCCCTTCCCGACCCATGACGCCACATAGGCGTCATGAAAACCCGTGCCAATCCGACCCATGACGCCTATGTGGCGTCATGGAATGATCGCGTCCCTGCAGATCGGGTGAAGGGGTTAACTCCTATTTTACCCGATCTGCAGGGAGAGGGGGAGTGGTGCTTCAGCCCAGGGGGGGTGGCTTCACCCCCCCGTGGCTACGATCGCTCTGATTGGCTGTTGAAAGTGAAACTGCCAATCAGAGCGATTTGTAATATTTCACCTAAAAAACAGGTGAAATATTACAATCCAGCCATGGCCGATGCTGCAATATCATCGGCCATGGCTGGAAAACCTGAAGTGACCACCCCCCACCGCTCCGTTATGGGGTCCGGTCCCCTCCGTCCTGTGCTCCGCTGCCCCGTGCTCCTGCCCGCTCCCCCGTCCTGCTGTCCGCTCCCCCCGTCCTCCGATCACCCCCCCTGTGCTCAGATCCACCCCCCCACCACCCCTTCATACTTACCGATCCTCCCGGTGTCCGGCCGTCTCCTCGCTGGGCGCGCCATCTTCCAAAATGGCGGGCGCATGCTCAGTACGCCCGCCGGCCGGCAGATTCCTTACAGGTACATTTTGATCGCTGTGGTAGGTTCTACCACAGCGATCAAAATAAAAAAAATAATAAATAACCCCCCCCCTTTATCACCCCCATAGATAGGGACAATAATAAAATAAAGAAAATATTTTTTTTTTTTTTTCCCACTGTGGTTAGGGTTAGAACTAGGGTTAGGGTTACGGGTAGGGTTAGGGTTATGGCATGTGCGGATTTGGCCGCGGATCCGCAGCGGATCGGCCGCGGATCCGCAGCGGATCGGCCGCGGATCCGCAGCGGATCGGCCGCGGATCCGCAGCGGATCGGCCGCGGATCCGCAGCGGATTGGCCGCTGCGAATTCGTAGCAGTTTTCCATCAGGTTTACAGTACCGTGTACACCTATGGAAAACCAAATCCGCTGTGCCCATGGTGCGGAAAATTCCGTGCAGAAACGCTGCGTTGTATTTTCCACAGCATGTCAATTCTTTGTGCGGATTCCGCAGCGTTTTACACCTGTTCCTCAATAGGAATCCGCAGGTGAAATCCGCACAAAAAAACACTGGAAATCTGCTGTAAATCCGCAGGTAAAACGCAGTGCCTTTTACTTGCAGATTTTTCAAAAGTCGTGCGGAAAAATCTCACACGAATCCGCTACGTGGGCACATACCCTTAGGGTTAGGGTTGGAATTAGGGCTAGGGTTGGAATTAGGGTTACGGGTGTGTTGGGGTTAGGGTTGTGGTTAGGGGTGTGTTGGGGTTAGGGTTGGGATTAGGGTTATGGCTACAGTTGGGATTAGGATTAGGGGTGTGTTGGGGTTAGTGTTGAAGTTAGAAATGAGGTGTTTCCACTGTTAGGGCACATCAGGGGTCTCCAAACGCAACATGGCGCCACCATTGATTCCAGCCAATCTTGCATTCAAAAAGTCAAATGGTGCTCCCTCCCTTCCAAGCCCCGACGTGTGCCCAAACAGTGGTTTACCCCCACATTTGGGGTACCAGCGTACTCAGGACAAACTGGGCAACAACTGTTGGGGTCCAATTTCTCCTGTTACCCTTGCAAAAATAAAAAATTACTTGCTAAGACATAATTTTTGAGGAAAGAAGAATTATTTTTTATTTTCACGGCTCTGCGTTGTAAACTTCTGTGAAGCACTTGGAGGTTGAACGTGCTCATCACACATCTAGATAAGTTCCTTGGGGGGTCTAGTTTCCAAAATGGGGTCACTTGTGGGGTGTTTCTACTGTTTAGGCACATCAGGGGCTCTGCAAATGCAACGTGACGCCCGCAGACCATTCCATCAAAGTCTGCATTTCAAATGTCACTACTTCCCTTCCGAGCCCTGACGTGCGCCCAAACAGTGGTTTACCCCCACATATGGGGTATCACTGTACTCACAACAAACTGGGCAACAAACATTGGGGCCCAATTTCTCCTGTTACCCTTGTGAAAATAAAAAATTGCTTGCTAAAACATCTTTTTTGAGGAAAGAAAAATGATTTTTTATTTTCACGGCTCTGCGTTGTAAACTTCTGTGAAGCACTTGGGGGTTGAATGTGCTCAAGTCATCACACATCTAGATAAGTTCCTTGGGGGGTCTAGTTTCCAAAATGGGGTCACTTGTGGGGTGTTTCTACTGTTTAGGAACATCAGGGGCTCTGCAAATGCAACGTGACGCCCGCAGACCATTCCATCAAAGTCTGCATTTCAAATGTCACTACTTCCCTTCCGAGCCCTGACGTGCGCCCAAACAGTGGTTTACCCCCACATATGGGGTATCACTGTACTCACAACAAACTGGGCAACAAACATTGGGGCCCAATTTCTCCTGTTACCCTTGTGAAAATAAAAAATTGCTTGCTAAAACATCTTTTTTGAGGAAAGAAAAATGATTTTTTATTTTCACGGCTCTGCGTTGTAAACTTCTGTGAAGCACTTGGGGGTTGAATGTGCTCATCACACATCTAGATAAGTTCCTTGGGGGGTCTAGTTTCCAAAATGGGGTCACTTGTGGGGTGTTTCTACTGTTTAGGCACATCAGGGGCTCTGCAAATGCAACGTGACGCCAGCAGACCATTCCATCAAAGTCTGCATTCCAAAACGTCACTACTTCCCTTCCGAGCCCAGGCATGTGCCCAAACAGTGGTTTACCCCCACATATGGGGTATCACCGTACTCAGGAGAAACTGGACAACAACTTTTGGGGTCCAATTTCTCCTGTTACCCTTGCAAAAATAAAAAATTCTGGGCTAAAAAAATATTTTTGAGGAAAGGAAACACATTTATTATTTTCACGGCTCTGCGTTATAAACTTCTGTGAAGCACTTGGGGGTTCAAAGTGCTCACCACACATCTAGATAAGTTCCTTGGGGGGTCTAGTTTCCAAAATGGAGTCACTTGTGGGGAGTTCCTACTGTTTAGGCACATCAGGGGCTCTGCAAATGCAACGTGACGCCCGCAGAGCATTCCATCAAAGTCTGCATTCCAAAACGTCACTACTTCCCTTCCGAGCCCCGGCATGTGCCCAAACAGTGGTTTACCCCCACATATGGGATATCACCGTACTCAGGAGAAACTGGACAACAACTTTTGGGGTCCAATTTCTCCTGTTACCCTTGCAAAAATAAAAAATTCTGGGCTAAAAAAATATTTTTGAGGAAAGGAAACACATTTATTATTTTCACGGCTCTGCGTTATAAACTTCTGCGAAGCACTTGGGGGTTCAAAGTGCTCACCACACATCTAGATTAGTTCCTTGGGAGGTCTAGTTTCCAAAATGGGGTCACTTGTTAGGGAGCTCCAATGTTTAGGCACACAGGGGCTCTCCAAACGTGACATGGTGTCCGCTAATGATTGGAGCTAATTTTCCATTCAAAAAGCCAAATGGCGTGCCTTCCCTTCCGAGCCCTGCCGTGTGCCCAAACAGTGGTTTACCCCCACATATGGGGTATCATCGTACTCAGGACAAACTGGACAACAACATTTGGGGTCCAATTTCTCCTATTACCCTTGGAAAATTAAAAAATCCTGGGCTAAAACTCATTTTTGAGGAAAGAAAAATTATTTTTTTATTTTCACGGCTCTGCGTTATAAACTTCTGTGAAGCACCTGGGGGTTATAAGTGCTCACTATGCATCTAGATAAGTTCCTTGGGGGGTCTAGTTTCCAAAATGGGGTCACGTGTAGGGGAGCTCCAATGTTTAGGCACACAGGGGCTCTCCAAACGCGACATGGTGTTCGCTAACGATTGGAGCTAATTTTCCATTCAAAAAGTCAAATGGCACGCCTCCCCTTCCGAGCCTTGCCGTGCACCCAAACAGTGGTTTACCCCCACATATGAGGTATCAACATACTCAGCAGAAATTGCCCAACAAATTTTAGGTCCATTTTATCCTGTTGCCCATGTGAAAATGAAAAAATTGAGGCTAAAATAATTTTTTTGTGAAAAGAAAGTACTGTTTAATTTTTACGGATCAATTTGTGAAGCACCTGGGGGTTTAAAGTGCTCACTATGCTTCTAGATAAGTTCCTTGGGGGGTCTAGTTTCCAAAATGGGGTCACTTGTGGGGGAGCTCCAATGTTTAGGCACACGGGGGCTCTCCAAACGCGATATGGTGTCCGCTAAAGATTGGAGCCAATTTTTCATTCAAAAAGTCAAATGGCGCTCCTTTCCTTCCAAGCCCTGCCGTATGCCCAAACAGTGGTTTACCCCCACATATGAGGTATCAGCGTACTCAGGACAAATTGGACAACATCGTTTGTGGTCCAGTTTTTCCTTTTACCCTTGGGAAAATAAAAAAAATGTTGCTAAAAGATCATTTTTGTAACTAAAAAGTTAAATGTTCATTTTTTCCTTCCATGTTGCTTCTGCTGCTGTGAAACACCTGAAGGGTTAATAAACTTCTTGAATGTGGTTTTGAGCACCTTGAGGGGTGCAGTTTTTAGAATGGTGTCACTTTGGGGTATTTTCAGCCATATAGAACCCTCAAACTGACTTCAAATGTGAGGTGGTCCCTAAAAAAAATGGTTTTGTAAATTTTGTTGTAAAAATGAGAAATCACTGGTCAAATTTTAACCCTTATAACTTCCTAGCAAAAAAAAAATTTGTTTCCAAAATTGTGCTGATGTAAAGTAGACATGTGGGAAATGTTATTTATTAACTATTTTGTATCACATAACTCTCTGGTTTAACAGAATAAAAATTCAAAATGTGAAAATTGCGAAATTTTCAAAATTTTCGCCAAATTTCCGTTTTTTTCACAAATAAACTCAGAAATTATCGACCTAAATTTACCACTAACATGAAGCCCAATATGTCACGAAAAAACAATCTCAGAATCGCTAGGATCCGTTGAAGCGTTCCTGAGTTATTACCTCATAAAGGGACACTGGTCAGAATTGCAAAAAACGGCAAGGTCATTAAGGCCAAAATAGGCTGGGTCATGAAGGGGTTAAGACTGCTAGCCAAGCAACCTGGGCTTCCATAGCACCTCAGCAGTGCCACAGGCTGATCGCCTCCATGCCACACCGCATTGATTCAGTAATTGATGCAAAAAAATATTGAGTGCGTTTACTGAACATACATTTCAGATTTTAAAATAGTTTTTCAAGCTGATGTTATAAAATATTCTAATTTCCTGAGATAATGACTTTTGGCTTTTAATTGGCTGTAAGCCATAATCATCAACATTAACAGAAATAAACTGAAATAAATTGACTTTTTGATGATATTCTAATTTTGTGAGAAGCCACTGTGTATATATAAAGCAGAAAATCTGTGTATGGTAACCCGTTGAATATAAAACCACATTTTTCTCCTGATTTGATTGAAATTTTACACCACCCTTCTTCAACATCAGACTAAAGATACTGTGAACATTAAAAACTTGAAATCTACCCTGTTACACAAGATTTAGCCCCCCAGAAAGTAGGCTGTATAGAAATAAAGGAGAAAATGGGTGTATGTGTATTGAATGCAAAACCACAAATGGTCTTAAAGAATTAAAGCAACAGCGCCCAAAGAGTTGCTCTTAAAGGGGCAGCAACCATATACCGTATATACTCGAGTATAAGCTGACCCCAGTATAAGCCGACCCCCCCCCCCCCCCCCCCCAAATTTGCAACAAAAAACTGGGAAAACGTAATGACTCGAGTATAAGCCTAGGGTGGGAAATGCAGCAGCTACCGGTAAATGTCAAAAGTAAAAATAGATACCAATAGAAGTAAAATTAATCGAGATATCAGTAGGTTACGTGTTGAATATCCATATGGAATCAGGAGCCCCATATAATTCTCCATAAAGTTTATGATGGCCCCATAAGATGCTCCATATTAAAATATGCCCCATATAATCCTGCATAAAGGTTAATAGTGGCCCCATAAGATGCTCCATAGACACATTTGCCCAATATAATGCTGCACAAATGTTGATTATGGCCCCATAAGATGCTCCATAAAGATGTTTGCCCCATATGGGGCCATAACGTTCGTGCAGCACTATATGGGGCAAGTGTCTGTATGGGGCCGTAACATTTGTGCAGCACTATATGGGGCAAGTGTCTGTATGGGGCCATAACGTTTGTGCAGTACTATATGGGGCAAATATCTTTATGGAGCATCTTATGGGGCCATAATTAACGCTTGTGCAGCATTATATGGGGCAAATGTCTGTATGGAGTATCTTATGGGGCCATAACGTTTGTGCAGCACTATAAGATACTCCATACAGAAATTTGCCCCATATAATGCTGCACAAACGTTAATAATGGCCCCATAAGATGCTCCATAAAGATATTTGCCCCATATAGTGCTGCACAAATGTTATGGCCCCATACAGACACTTGCCCCATATACTGCTGCACAAACGTTATGGCCCCATAGATGCTCCATACAGACACTTGCCCCATTTGCTGTTGCTGCGATAAAAAAAAAAAGAAATCACATACTCACCTATCCGTCACTCAGGCCCCCGGCACTTGCTATATTCACCTGCTCCTCGTTCCGGCACCACTCCATCTTCAGCGTCTTCTGCACTGACGTTCAGGCAGAGGGCACGCACTAACCACGTCACCGCGCCCTCTGACCTGAGCGTCACTGCAGAAGACGCTGAAGACGGAGTGGCGCCTGAATGAGAAGCAGGTGAATATCGCGCAGCGCTCCCCTCCCCGTTTTACTCACCTGCTCCTTGCGCTGTGAAGTCCCTGCTTCCCGGCGCTGCGTCTTCTTGCTGTACTGAGCTGTCACCGTTACCGCTCATTACAGTAATGAATATGCGGCTCCACCCCTATGGGTGTACCATGTGACCGCTCAGCACAGGAAGAAGCTGCCGGCGCCAGGGACTTGCAGGGACCGCGCCAGGAGCAGGTAAGTATAATTAGACAGCCCCCGCTCCCCTTCCCCTGCCGACCCCTGGGTATGACTCTAGTATAAGCTGAGAGAGGGACTTTCAGCCCCAAAAAATGGGCTGAAAATCTCGGCTTATACTCGAGTATATACGGTACTCGCTAGGGTGAGGCAACCTAAGTCCCTCTAAAGCTTGTAATTTTCAAGGGCCCATTTTATAAATGATTATTTCAGCATGTGCAGGCATCATAACTAAAAGAGCCACCTTGTCAGAATGCAGCATTACTGCTGCACAAGGTGGCTTTTTTAGTTACAAACCCTGAGGGGGGTGACAGGTTCCCTTGAATGGTTGTTTAAAATCTATAAGAAAATGGAACTTGGCACTCCTTCAATTCTGAAATAATATTTATTGCACGAAAAGAAAAAACAGAAGGGATACACATTAAAAAGTTGACGTTTCGGCCTAAATGGCCTTCCTCAGAACATATGGTGGATCACTTGTGATTGTGAATAATAAATGCTGTAAAGGTGGTGAAGCCTACAGTGGAAATGAAACAGACCACGCTGCAGAAAAAAAGCACATCAGTGCTAGGGAAGGCGCAGAAGCTCTTGAGTACGTATATGCGGTTTCACTTGATGAGGAAATACTGTTGCAGACAAGTTTACACGACACCTATGCCTCGGAAATGACAGGTTCCTTACAGAGTCAACTACTACCTTAATTTCCTTCCCAGAAAACATTTTCAAAATGACGTCCTCTGTACTGGAGATTGACCAAGTTTTCCCCGGATGTTTGTACCAATTTTAACAACCATCAATGGCTTTGTGAACGTGAAATCATGGCACCTAAAAACGATAGTGTTGGCTCCATAAACGTACAAATGAAGGGGAGACAGGCAGATTCTGCAATCATACATGTCTATTGATTCAGTCATGGATAGTGAACAAGCTGTAATGTACCAGTTGGGGTTCCTGAATTCTTCAGAGCCTCATGGAATGCCACCGCATAGGCTCACTTTAAAAATAGGATCTCCGATAATGTTGCTTGGGAATCTTGACCCACGAAAATTGTGTTACTGCACAAGGTTGTGAGTTAAGAGTCTCATGCCCAATGTTATTGAAGCCACTATTCATGTAGGAAACTCTTAAGGCTGCTTTCACACTAGCGTTCGTACGGGGCCGTGGCGCTGCGTCGGCCCGACGTACCGACGAATACTGTGAAGAAAATGCCCGACGTTGGCAGCGGAAGCAGTCTTAAGACGCTTTCGTTGCTTCATTGTAAGGTACGGGGAGGAGGGGGCGGAGTTTTGGCCGCACATGCGCGGTCGAAAATGGCGGTCCCGACGCACAAAAAAAGTTACATGTAACTTTTTTTGTGGCGGCGGTGCGCCAAAACACGACGCAACCGTCGCACGAAAGTTGCCTAAGGGAGAAAATGTTTAAATGTTTAAATTCTACATATCCGCTTACTACCAAGTGGCATCCCCTTCCATCTTAAGCGTCTGCAGGTTCCAATCCAACTTGCATTTGCTAGGACTTAAAAAAAAAAAAAAAAAAAAAAAAAACCCAGCAAAGATTTGGTGTAATGTGACAGACCTACACAAAAACTTCCTCAGTACATATGATCAAAATTCAGCAGGGAGGGAAAATACTAATATAGCATAAAATACAGTGGGGCAAAAAAGTATTTAGTCAGTCAGCAATAGTGCAAGTTCCACCACTTAAAAAGATGAGAGGCGTCTGTAATTTACATCATAGGTAGACCTCAACTATGGGAGACAAACTGAGAAAAAAAATCCAGAAAATCACATTGTCTGTTTTTTTATCATTTTATTTGCATATTCTGGTGGAAAATAAGTATTTGGTCAGAAACAAACAATCAAGATTTCTGGCTCTCACAGACCTGTAACTTCTTCTTTAAGAGTCTCCTCTTTCCTCCACTCATTACCTGTAGTAATGGCACCTGTTTAACCCCTTCGTGACCTTGCCGTTTTTTGCAATTCTGACCAGTGTCCCTTTATGAGGTAATAACTCAGGAACGCTTCAACGGATCCTAGCGATTCTGAGACTGTTTTTTCGTGACATACTGGGCTTCATGTTAGTGATAAATTTAGGTCGATAATTTCTGAGTTTATTTGTGAAAAAAACGGAAATTTGGCAAAAATTTTGAAAATTTCGCAATTTTCACATTTTGAATTTTTATTCTGTTAAACCAGAGAGTTATGTGACACAAAATAGTTAATAAATAACATTTCCCACATGTCTACTTTACATCAGCACAATTTTGGAAACAAATTTTTTTTTTGCTAGGAAGTTATAAGGGTTAAAATTTGACCAGTGATTTCTCATTTTTACAACAAAATTTACAAAACCATTTTTTTTTAGGGACCACCTCACATTTGAAGTCAGTTTGAGGGTTCTATATGGCTGAAAATACCCAAAAGTGACACCATTCTAAAAACTGCACCCCTCAAGGTGCTCAAAACCACATTCAAGAAGTTTATTAACCCTTCAGGTGTTTCACAGCAGCAGAAGCAACATGGAAGGAAAAAATGAACATTTAACTTTTTAGTCACAAAAATGATCTTTTAGCAACAATTTTTTATTTTCCCAAGGGTAAAAGGAGAAACTGGACCACGGACGTTGTTGTCCAATTTGTCATGAGTACGCTGATACCTCATATGTGGGGGTAAACCACTGTTCGGGCGCACGGCAGGGCTCGGAAGGGAAGGAGCGCCATTTGACTTTTTGAATGAAAAATTGGCTCCAATCTTTAGCGGACACCATGTCGCGTTTGGAGAGCCCCCGTGTGCCTAAACATTGGAGCTCCCCCACAAGTGACCACATTTTGGAAACTAGACCCCCCAAGGAACTTATCTAGAAGCATAGTGAGCACTTTAAACCCCCAGGTGCTTCACAAATTGATCCGTAAAATGAAAAAGTACTTTTTTTTCACAAAAAAATTATTTTAGCCTCAAATTTTTCATTTTCACATGGGCAACAGGATAAAATGGATCCTAAATTTTGTTGGGCAATTTCTCCTGAGTACACCAATACCTCACATGTGGGGGTAAACCACTGTTTGGGTGCACGGCAAGGCTCGGAAAGGGGAGGCGTGCCATTTGACTTTTTGAATGGAAAATTAGCTCCAATCGTTAGCGAACACCATGTCGCGTTTGGAGAGCCCCTGTGTGCCTAAATATTGGAGCTCCCCTACAAGTGACCCCATTTTGGAAACTAGACCCCCCAAGGAACTTATCTAGATGCATAGTGAGCACTTATAACCCCCAGGTGCTTCACAGAAGTTTATAACGCAGAGCCGTGAAAATAAAAAAATAATTTTTCTTTCCTCAAAAATGACTTTTAGCCCAGTATTTTTTATTTTCCCAAGGGTAATAGGAGAAATTGGACCCCTAATGTTGTTGTCCAGTTTGTCCTGAGTACGATGATACCCCATATGTGGGGGTAAACCACTGTTTGGGCGCACGGCAGGGCTCGGAAGGGAAGGAGCGCCATTTGACTTTTTGAATGGAAAATTAGCTCCAATCATTAGCGGACACCATGTCGCGTTTGGAGAGCCCCTGTGTGCCTAAACATTGGAGCTCCCGCACAAGTGACCCCATTTTGGAAACTAGACCTCCCAAGGAACTAATCTAGATGTGTGGTGAGCACTTTGAACCCCCCAAGTGCTTCACAGAAGTTTATAACGCAGAGCCATGAAAATAAAAAATAATTTTTCTTTTCTCAAAAATGATTTTTTAGCCCACAATTTTTTATTTTCCCAAGGGTAACAGGAGAAATTGGACCCCAAATGTTGTTGTCCAGTTTGTCCTGAGTACGCTGATACCCCATATGTGGGGGTAAACCACTGTTTTGGCACACGTCGGGGTTCGGAAGGGAAGTAGTGACGTTTTGAAATGCAGACTTTGATGGAATGCTCTGCGGGCGTCAGGTTGCGTTTGCAGAGCCCCTGATGTGCCTAAACAGTAGGAACTCCCCACAATTGACTCCATTTTGGAAACTAGACCCCCAAGGGAACTTATCTAGATGTGTAGTGAGCACTTTGAACCCCCAAGTGCTTCACAGAAGTTTATAACGCAGAGCCATGAAAATAAAAAATGTGTTTCCTTTCCTCAAAAATATTTTTTTAGCCCAGAATTTTTTTATTTTTGCAAGAGTAACAGGAGAAATTGGACCCCAAAAGTTGTTGTCCAGTTTCTCCTGAGTACGCTGATACCCCATATGTGGGGGTAAACCACTGTTTTGGCACACGTCAGGGTTCGGAAGGGAAGTAGTGACGTTTTGAAATGCAGACTTTGATGGAATGCTCTGCGGGCGTCAGGTTGCGTTTGCAGAGCCCCTGATGTGCCTAAACAGTAGGAACTCCCCACAATTGACTCCATTTTGGAAACTAGACCCCCAAGGGAACTTATCTAGATGTGTAGTGAGCACTTTGAACCCCCAAGTGCTTCACAGAAGTTTATAACGCAGAGCCGTGAAAATAAAAAATAATTGTTCTTTCCTCAAAAATTATGTTTTAGCAAGTAATTTTTTATTTTTGCAAGGGTAACAGGAGAAATTGGACCCCAACAGTTGTTGCCCATTTTGTCCTGAGTACGTTGGTACCCCAAATGTGGGGGTAAACCACTGTTTGGGCGCACGTCGGGGCTTGGAAGGGAGGGAGCACCATTTGACTTTTTGAACGCAAGATTGGCTGGAATCAATGATGGCGCCATGTTGCGTTTGGAGACCCCTGATGTGCCTAAACAGTGGAAACCCCTCAATTCTAACTTCAACACTAACCCCAACACACCCCTAATCCTAATCCCAACTGTAGCCATAACCCTAATCACAACCCTAACCCCAACACACCCCTAACCACAACCCTAACCGCAACACACCCGTAACCCTAATTCCAACCCTAATCCTAACCCTAATCCCAACCGTAACCCTAATCCCAACCCTAACCACAACTGTAACCCCAACATACCCCTAACCCTATCCGTAACCCTAACCACAAGCCTAATCTTAACCCTATTTCAAACCCTAGCCCTAATTCCAACCCTAACCCTAAGGCTATGTGCCCACGTTGCGGATTCGTGTGAGATTTTTCCGCACGATTTTTGAAAAATCTGCAGGTAAAAGGCACTGCGTTTTACCTGCGGATTTACAGCAGATTTCCAGTGTTTTTTTGTGCGGATTTCACCTGCGGATTCCTATTGAGGAACAGGTGTAAAACGCTGTGGAATCCGCACAAAGAA
Source organism: Ranitomeya variabilis (assembly GCF_051348905.1). NCBI lineage: Eukaryota > Metazoa > Chordata > Amphibia > Anura > Dendrobatidae > Ranitomeya > Ranitomeya variabilis. The sequence continues at coordinate 222,233,388 of NC_135232.1, read as the reverse complement.
TTGACATGCTGCGGAAAATACAATGCAGCGTTTCTGCACGGAATTTTCCGCACCATGGGCACAGCGGATTTGGTTTTCCTTAGGTGTACATGGTACTGTAAACCTGATGGAAAACTGCTTCGAATTCGCAGCGGCCAATCCGCTGCGAATCCGCGGCCAATCCGCTGCGGATCCGCGGCCGATCCGCTGTGGATCCGCTGCCGATCCGCTGGGGATCCGCGGCCGATCCGCTGCGGATCCGCGGCCGATCCGCTGCGGATCCGCGGCCGATCCGCTGCGGATCAGCGGCCGATCCGCTGCCGATCCGCTGCGGATCCGCGGCCGATCCGCTCTGTGTGCACATGCCATAACCCTACCCCTAACCCTACCCGTAACCCTAACCCTACCCCTAGTTCTAACCCTAGTTCTAACCCTAACCCTAGTGGAAAAAGAAAAAAAAATATTTTCTTTATTTTATTATTGTCCCTACCTATGGGGGTGATAAAGGGGGGGTTTATTATTTTTTTATTTTGATCGCTGTGATAGAACCTACCACAGCGATCAAAATGTACTTGTAATGAATCTGCCGGCCGGCAGATTCGGCGGGCGCACTGAGCATGCGCCCGCCATTTTGGAAGATGGCGGCGCCCAGCGAGGAGACGGACCGACATCGGGAGCCTCGGTAAGTATAAGGGGTGGGAGATCGGGGCACGGGGGGGGGGGGGGGCGTCGGAGCACCGGGGGGTGACATAGGAGCAGGGGGGGAGCGGGCAGGAGGACGGGGGAGCGGAGCACAGGACGGAGGGGACCGGACCCCATAACGGAGCACTGGGGGGGCGATCGGTGGGCTGAAGTACCACTCCCCCTCTCCCTGCAGATCGGGTAAAATAGGAGTTAACCCCTTCACCCGATCTGCAGGGACGCGATCATTCCATGACGCCACATAGGCGTCATGGATCGGGAAGGGGTTAAACTTGTTATCAGTATAAAAAGACACCTGTGCACACCCTCAAACAGTCTGACTCCAAACTCCACTATGGTGAAGACCAAAGAGCATTCAAAGGACACGAGAAACAAAATTGTAGCCCTGCACCAGGCTGGGAAGACTGAATCTGCAATAGCCAACCAGCTTGGAGTGAAGAAATCAACAGTGGGAGCAATAATTAGAAAATGGAAGACATTCAAGACCACTGATAATCTCCCTCGATCTGGGGCTCCACGCAAAATCCCACCCCGTGGGGTCAGAATGATCACAAGAACGGTGAGCAAAAATCCCAGAACCACGCGGGGGGACCTAATGAATGAACTGCAGAGAGCTGGGACCAATGTAACAAGGCCTACCATAAGTAACACACTACGCCACCATGGACTCAGATCCTGCAGTGCCAGACGTGTCCCACTGCTTAAGCCAGTACATGTCCGGGCCCGTCTGAAGTTTGCTAGAGAGCATTTGGATGATCCAGAGGAGTTTTGGGAGAATGTCCTATGGTCTGATGAAACCTAACTGGAACTGTTTGGTAGAAACACAACTTGTCGTGTTTGGAGGAAAAAGAATACGGAGTTGCATCCATCAAACACCATACCTACTGTAAAGCATGGTGGTGGAAACATCATGCTTTGGGGCTGTTTCTCTGAAAAGGGGCCAGGACGACTGATCCGGGTACATGAAAGAATGAATGGGGCCATGTATCGTGAGATTTTGAGTGCAAACCTCCTTCCATCAGCAAGGGCATTGAAGATGAAACGTGGCTGGGTCTTTCAACATGACAATGATCCAAACCACACCGCCAGGGCAACGAAGGAGTGGCTTCGTAAGAAGCATTTCAAGGTCCTGGAGTGGCCTAGCCAGTCTCCAGATCTCAACCCTATAGAAAACCTTTGGAGGGAGTTGAAAGTCCGTGTTGCCAAGCGAAAAGCCAAAAACATCACTGCTCTAGAGGAGATCTGCATGGAGGAATGGGCCAACATACCAACAACCGTGTGTGGCAACCTTGTGAAGACTTACAGAAAACGTTTGACCTCTGTCATTGCCAACAAAGGATGTATTACAAAGTAGTGAGATGAAATTTTGTTTCTGACCAAATACTTATTTTCCACCAGAATATGCAAATAAAATGATAAAAAAAACAGACAATGTGATTTTCTGTATTTTTTTTTCTCAGTTTGTCTCCCATAGTTGAGGTCTACCTATGATGTAAATTACAGACGCCTCTCATCTTTTTAAGTGGTGGAACTTGCACTATTGCTGACTGACTAAATACTTTTTTGCCCCACTATATAAGTTTGAATAATGCAATTAAAAGAGCCTAGAATAAAAGCTGCACATAATGACCACCAAATAACACAATGTAAGGTGCTAGTGCTTAAAAGATCTGTGCTCATATATAAGGTTTGATCTCACCACTGTCATGATGATACAACTTTGTCCAGGCAGGAATACAGGAGCAGGAATATAACAAACCACCACATATTTATTATAGGTTCTGGCACAATTTATGACAGGGTACAATAGAAATAATGCCTGTTATACTCCTGCTCCTGTATGCATCTCTATTAGTATAGCCATTTATTTATCTTTACTCTGGATACAGTTGTATCCCCCCCAGATTAGGCACTCTTTATTATATTTTAGGACAATTTCTCATAAAGACTTATTGCATTTTAATTTGGTTCTCTTTTTACTCCATATGAGTATTTTTTCACTCGTGTACGGTTTAGTGCACAACACCTTTGTGCACACCGAAAGACGCTTAAAAAGATGGACACATGCCAGATGATGGGCTAGAGACAGTTTAAAGTGTCTCCAAATGCGTCATTACTAGTAATGAGCGAATATACTCGTTACTCGAGATTTCTCGAGCATGCTCGGGGGTCCTCCGAGTATTTTTTTTAGTGCTCGGAGATTTCGTTTTTCTTGCCGCAGCTGAATGATTTACATCTGTTAGCCAGCATAAGTACATGTGGTGGTTGCCTGGTTGCTAGGGAATCCCCACATATACTTATGCTGGCTAACAGATGTAAATCATTCAGCTGCGGCAAGAAAAACTAAATCTCCGAGCACTAAAAAATACTCGGAGGACCTCCGAGCATGCTCGAGAAATCTCGAGTAACGAGTATATTCGCTCATCACTAGTCATTACAGGGAATTGTCCGTCAGGGGTTCCGTCTGAATTGCATATTTCAGAGATTTACACGTAAACGCCGATGTAAGTACACAGCGCAGGATAATTGTGAGTCGAGCCTTTCCGCGATCTTTGGGAGGCAGAATGAATAAATCAACAGCAGGTGAAGAATTGGCTTTATTTATTTTTTACGCCATTCCTCGTGCGGTATAAATGATTAGACAAATGTATTCTTTGGGTTGGTGCAATTAGAGTTGTAGATTTATTTATTTTTTTAAATGTTTGGCTGCTATCACACACTAAACAAAAAAAAAATTGCATCATTTTATATTTTGAGAGCTTTCATTTTTTATATTTTTGCTGATGGTCATATTAGGGATTATTTTTTTACATGAAGAGTTTGTTTTTATCGGTACCATTTTCAGGCACCTAATGTTTTCGATCGCTTTCTATTCCTATTTTTGGGAGGCAAAATGAACAAAAACCAACAATTCAGGAATGATGTTTCTTTTTTTTTTTTTTTTTTTTTTTTTTTTATATGCCTTGCTTTGTGTAATAAAATTGATAAGATAACTTTATTCTTCGGGTCAGTACGATTACAAGAATACCACACTTGTATCTTTTTGTTTTGCTGCTTGTACACAAACAATTTTGTTTAGAAAAAAGTATTTTTTTCATCACTATCTAAGAGCTTTAACTTTTATATTTTTGCAGTGACTGAGCTGTATGGCTGCTTGTTTTTTTGCGAGACAAGATGACATTTTAATTTACATTTGACTTTATGATCGCGTCTTATTCCACTTTTTGTTCGGCGGTATGGTGAAAAAAGTTTTTTTACCGTATTTTTAATTAATTAATTTATTTTTTTAAAGGTGTTCACAGAAGAGGTTAACTAGTGTGACAGTTATTTTGATTGGGTCATTCCAGATGCATTAAAGGTAACCTGTCACCTGCTTCGGCCACTATAAGATACGGCCACTGCCTTTCAGGGCTTATCTACAGCATTCTATAAGCCCCCGAGCAGACCTGCAAGACAAGAAAAATAAGCTTCTCTTTACTCACCGGGGGGGGCAGCAGCCCGGTCCGATGGGTCCGGCGCCTCCCATCTTCTTGCGACGCCGCGCTGCTGCTTCATCGCTTCCCAGCATCACGCTCCTGCGCACACATACTTATCTGCCATGTTGAGGGCAGAGCAAATTCTCTCTGATCTTTCCCAGTGCCTGCGCACTGCAGTACTTTGGTCTGCCCTCAACAGGTCAGAGAAGTACGCCTGCGCAGGAGCGCGATGCCGTGGAGCGATGAAGAAGCAGGAAGATGGCGTCGCAAGAAGATGGGAGGCGTCGGACCTGCGACACCCATCGGACTGGACTGCCTTCCCTGGGTGAGTATAATAAAACTTATCTTTCTTCTCTTGCAGGTGTCTTGCTGTAGTTGAGCCCTGAAAGGCAGTGGCCGCAGCTAATATCGGCCAAAACAGGTGACAGGTTCACTTTAATAACAAATAAGTGCACATTTATTTTATTTTTATTTTACACACATACTTATTTATTGGTATATTTATTTTGATTTTTTTTTACTTTTTTACTTGGTCCCGCCATGAAACTTTAATTTGTATTAATCTGATCACTGATACATTGTAATGCATTATACCTGTGCTAAACTGACAGAACGCCATTGTAGCTAGCAGACCCGGAGTTGATCATTTGAGCTCCAGATACTTTGACTACCATCAGCAGCCCACGATTACTTAGTGGGGATGCCGATAGAGTGGGATCAATCCCAGCGGCGATCATGCAGGCCACAGCATCTGTACCCTTACAATCACCAGGATGTAGTGGTATGTCCAATGTTGGGAACGGGTTAGTCAATAAATAAATAAAAGTAAGACATTTTCACTAAACGGTAATGTAAACTTTATTTACATGAAAACTAGCCCCCAATTACAAAAAAGTATATGTAAAGGAAACTGGAATGCAATGTTTTCTAAATCTTGAGATATATTTTTCACAACAGAACATAGATCAGAAGGTGAAAGTCAGATACCGGTATTTCCATTACACTTGGAGAAAAAAACAACCCACAGTAAACTCATTTATAATTTGATGGCAGCAATACATCTCAAAAAAAGTTTGGCCAGGGTCATGACTACCGTTGTGTAGCATTGCTTCCTCTTTTTACAACTTTCAGTAAATATCTGGGAAGTGAGGAGACCAATTGCTGGAGTGTTGTGGGGAGGAATGTTGTCCCATTCTTGTCTGATGTTGTATTGTAGCTGCTCCTCAGTTCTGGGTCATCGTTGCTGGATTTTTCGTTTCATAATACTCTAAATGTTTTCGATTTGGTGAAAGGCATGGATTGCCAGCTGACGGTTCATTACCCAAAATCTTCTTACTGCAGCCATCACAACAGCATGGCTTTGCAGATGTGGATCAGTATTGTCTTCCTGAAATATGTAAGGTCTTCCTGGAAATAGGTGGTCTTTATGGGAGCATATGTTGCTCTAAAACCTCTGTATAATGCTTATCATTGAAGGTGCCTTTCAAGAGGTGTAATCTGCCCATACTATAGGCACTAACATAACCCCAGACCATCAGAGATGCAGGCTTTTGAACTGTGCACTGATAAGCTGGATGGACACACACTCCTTTTGTCTGCACGACACAGTCTCCTTGGTTTACATAGACCATTTCAAACTTTGATTCATCTGACCACAAAACAGTTTTCCTTTTTCATCTCCGTCTATTTTAAAAGATCTTTGGCTTTCAGAAGACTGCAGGGTTTCTGGATTTTGCTGTTTGATTGCATTTGTTTACACCTATGACTGAAACCCAGCAGCTACCTGCAGGAATAAAGTTAATTTCCTCCCTATGGCCTCCCTTCAGTACAGCGACCAGACACCTTTTCTAATGCTATTAACCTGCAGATTAATCATATAACTATAATGTAACTACATAATGGCATTATCTGACATTTTCAGGATCTCTTTTATTTTTTTTATAAATTAAATGGGGAAAAAATGAAATGAGGAAAAATGTCTAACTGGCAACTTCTGATATGAGTTCTATGTTCTGGTGTGAATAAAATATGGCTGTAAGAAATTTACAAATCATTGATTTCTTTACATTTGACTTTTTGGAAATTGATATTGTACAACATGTTTCCCTTTAACTAGATTTTGATTACCGTACATACTTGTTTATAAGCTGACCCAAGTATAAGCTGAGGCACCTAATTTTACCACAAAAAAACGGGAAAACTTATTGACTCGAGTATAAGCCTGGTATGCATGGCCTCCTCATCCCTATCCTGGTATGCATGGACTCCTCATCCCTATCCTGGTATGCATGGCCCCCTCGTCCCTATCCTGGTATGTATGGCCCCCTCATCCCCTATCCTGGTATGCATGGCCTCCTCATCCCTATCCTGGTATGCATGGCCTCCTCATCCCTATCCTGGTATGCATGGCCTCCTCATCCCTATCCTGGTATGCATGGCCTCCTCATCCCTATCCTGGTATGCATGGCCCCCTCATCCCCTATCCTGGTAAGCATGGCCTCCTCATCCCTATCCTGGTATGCATGGCCCCCTCGTCCCTATCCTGGTATGTACGGCCTCCTCATCCCCTATCCTGGTATGCATGGCCCCCTCATCCCTTATCCTGGTATGCCTGGGCCCCTCATCCCTATCCTGGTATGCTTGGCCCCCTCATCCCTATCCTGGTATTCATGACCCCTCATCCCTTATCCTGGTATGCCTGGGCCCCTCATCCCTATCCTGGTATGCTTGGCCCCCTCATCCCTATCCTGGTATTCATGGCCCCCTCATCCCTTATCCTGGTATGCTTGGGCCCCTCATCCCTATCCTGGTATGCTTGGCCCCCTCATCCCTAGCCTGGTATGTACGGCCCCCTCATCCCCTATCCTGGTATGCATGGCCCCCTCGTCCCCATCCTGGCATGCATGGCCCCCTCATCCCTTATCCTGGTATGCTTGGCCCCTCATCCCTATCCTGGTATGTACGGCCTCCTCATCCCTTCTCCTGGTATTCATGACCCCCTCATCTCTATCCTTGTATGCATGGCCCCCTTATCCATATCCTGGTATGCATTGCCCCAGCAGAAAAATGTAAAAAAATAAACATCCTACTTGCCGTCCCTACGCTCCCTCACGACTTCTTGTTCCAATACCAGCAGCTGCAGCGGCGGGGCAATCGCATATTCCCGCTGCTAAAGAGGAATGAATATTCACTGCATTTCACACCCATAGGTGGGCGCAGTGAATATTCATTTCTCTTTAGCAGCAGGCACATGCCTTAGCTGCAGCAGCCAGCTCCTGCCTCCTGTGACCTGCTACCACTCCCCCTCCATCTTCTGGGACACTCACTCGAGTATAAGCCGAGGGGGCTTTTCAGCACAAAAAATGTGCTGAAAAACTCGGCTTATACTCGAGAATATACGGTAATAAACACTGTCCTATGATAGGGGAAAGTTAAAGTAGGATATTTACTTGTAAAATCCCAATATGCTGCTCTAGAGCTAGCATTTGGGGAATTGGTGAGGAATATTTATAGCTGTTGTCTGTCAGTTGTACTCTGCATTGGCAGGACTGATTGAGACTCCTCACAATGTTTCTCCCAAATGTTCTTTTCATCCTTTTGCCAGTTGCAGTATTTGGACCCTCAAATCCTAGTGCTGGGAGCTGTTTAGTTTGACCTCTTTTTTAGTCTCTATTACCTATTACTTGAAGCCATTGTATAGATGAGCTTGTTAACATGTTCAAGTCTTATGACAGATGCACTTTGCAACAACTGGGCATTCGATAATGCATTACATTTCTCTTAGGTGGATGCTGTAGATTGGGTGGATAATGTCTGGCCTCAGCATTTAAAAGAAAAGCAGAAGGATGCAACAAATGTGATATCAGAGATGAAATATCCCAAAGTGAAAAAGTAAGTTAATAATAATAATAATAATAATAATAATAATATTACTCCTTATTGTCTATGTGCAAGTTGTGTCCTGTTTTATGATACTTTTTATGGTAAAGAATCCAGTGCTAGAACACTGGTGAGAATTGATTGTAATATAATGAATACAAACAAATATTACTGGTTTCACAATGGCCACTGGAGCATGTAGACCTGAGTTATAATTTCAGTCTTGTCGTCATTTCTGTCTGTTGTGACTGTCTGTCTCCTTAAGTATTTGTAAATAATTGACTAATGGTAAACTTTAAAAGTAAAAAAATAAATACCGTATAAGCCGACCCGAGCATAAGCCAAGGCACCTACTTTTGCCATGTAAAACTGGGTAAGCTTATTGACTCGAGTATAAGCTGGGTCTGCATTGTCACCTCATCCCTGTCCTGCTATGCGTGGCTCACCCGCCCTTGTCATTGTCTGCATGCCTCCCCTGTCCCTGTAATTGTATGCATGCTTCCCCTTCCCTGTCCTGGTATGAATGCCTCCCAGCTCCGTCCCTGTATACATGCCTCCTTATCCCCTATCCCTGTGTGCATGTTTCCTATTGAAAAATAGCAAAAACATCATGCCCGCCTACCTGCACACCCTGGGTGCTTGCACTGCATCTCGTTCTGGCCGCCAGCGCCTACCTGCAACTCTTCCTGTGCTCGGTGGTCACGTGGTACCGCTCATTAAGGTGATGAATATGCGCTCCACGCCTATGGGAGTGGAGACGCGTCCATATTCATCACCTTTTTCGCAGGAAATGTAGCCCAGACCACAGAATAGTGTATACATTAGAACTGTAATCCAGCCAATTTTTTTTTAATGCTTTTTAATAGTGATATATAATATCACAGAAATTTACCAGAGACCACCACTGAATAGTATATGGGTGAGAAATGTAATCTAGCTAAATTTTTTAACTATTTTTACTTATTTATTTATTTTTTGATTGTTAGTTATCACAGAAATGTACCACCGACCACGTGAAACTGTATGGCTGAGAAATTTAAGCCTGCAAACATTTTTGATGCTTTTTCTCAGTCTTATCGATCCACACTATGGAATAGTGTACGGGTGAGAAATTTTACTAAGGAAAACGTTTCAACGATTTTTGGGAGAGTGGTATAACACAAAAAGGACCTCAAAGCACATAATATTCGATTGATCAAAATATTTTCTGTCTACAAACTGTATTCTGTCACTTTCCCTGTTACCGAGACTCTCTTCCTCCCTAGGGTAAATGCAGATTGCTTGTGATGCAAAAACAGGAAAACAAACCATTAGCCCTTAGAAGGGCTGTTAGTATGATGGCTCAGCTTCAGCACCAGCATCAACAATATATGTCTCTGATTCATTATACTGTGAACACACAGGCCTAGACAAGCACTCTCTCCCTCCAATGCGAAGTGTCACAGAGCTGTGCGATGACATCAGGGGGCCAAGCCGGAGGGCAACAGATGATGTCACATGGCCAGGCAATCGCAGTAATGCCACAACAAAGATGGCTTTGGCATTACAGTGACACACAGGCAATCCCCACATGCTTATTGGCTGTGTAACAGGCGTCAAAAATTAGGTGCAGGGATTCGTATTTTACATAGAATACCGCCCAATACCTGCTGTGTAACGAATACATTTGCGCACCATGATACACTAGCGATAACAGTATCACTGAGAACGTTTGCTCATCCCTACAGACCAGTAATAGAGGTTGTCATTGTGAGGGGGTAGAGCTGAAATACCGCTAGGCAATGAGTAGAGATGATCTGCTTTCAGGGACAGAAGCCATCTTTACTTGGTCACCATGCGGTTTTGCAAACTTATTGATTCTTGCAGCACTGATTTCCGGGAACACACCACACAATGACAACAGCACCCCCGTCACATGAACAGTGGAAAAAATAAGTATTTGATACACTGACGATTTTTGCAAGTTTTCCCACCTACAAAGATTGGAGAGGTCTGTAATTTTTATCTCAGGTACACTTCTCTCACAGACCTGTTAGTTTTTCTTTGAGAAGCTCTCCTACTCTGTACTCATTACCTGTATTAATTGCACCTGCTTTAACTAGTTACCTGTATAAAAGACACTGGCCCACACAATCAATCAATTAATCACCCTCCAACCTCTCCACTATGGCTAAAACCAAAGAACTGTCTAAGGATACCACTGACAAAATTGTAGACCTGCACAAGGCTGGGATGATCTGCAGAATAATAGGCAAGCAGCTTGGTGGAGAGAAGGCAACAATTGTTGGCACAATTATTATAAAATGGAAGAAACGCCAGCACAAGATGACTGTCAATCTTCCTTGCTCTGGGGCTTCATGCAAGATCTCGCCTCGTGGGGGTAACGATGAGTCTGAGAAAGATTGGGAATCAGCCCAGAACTACATGGGAGGGCCTGGTCAATGACTTGAATAGAGCTGGGACCACATTCTAAAACATTACCATTAGTAACACACTATGCAGTCATCGATTTTAAAATCCTGCAGGGCATGCAAGGTCCCCCTGCTCAGACCAGCACATGTCCAGGCCTATTTGAAGTTCGCCAGTGACCATCTGGAGGAGGCATGGGAGAAGGTCATGTGGTCAGATAAGACAAATAGAACTTTTTGTTATCAACTCCATTCGCCTTGAAGAAGAAGGATGAGTACAACACCAAGAACACCGTCCCAAATCTGAAGAATGGCAGGGGAAACCTCATACTTTGCAGGTTCTTTTGTGCAAAGGGGACAGGACGACTCCACTGTATTGAAGGGAGGATGGATGGGGTCATGTATCGTGAGATATTGGCCAACAACCTCCTTCCCTCAGTAAGAGCATTGAAAATGGGTCGTGGATGGGTCTTCCATCATGACATCGACACGAAAAAAAACAGCCAGGACTACTAAGGCGTGTCTTTGTAAGAATCATTTCAAGGTCATGGAGTGGCTTAGCCAGTCTCCAGACCTGAACCCAATAGAAAATCTTTGGAGGGAGCTGAAACTCAATGTTGCCCAGCAACAGCCCCAAAAACTGAAAGATCTGGAGAAGATCTGTATGAAGGAGTGGGCCAAAATCCTTGCTGCAGTGTGTGCAAACTTGATCAAGAACTACTGGAAACGTCTGACCTCTGTAATTGCAAACAAAGGTTTTGTACCAAATATTAAGTTCTGTTTTTCTATTGTATCAAATACTTTTTTGTGAAATAAAATGCAAATTAATTATATAAAAATCATACAATGTGATTTTCTGGATTATTTTTCTCTAGTAACCCCGTACGAGAGCACACTGGAGGATGTTGCCCCTTTCCTAATAGGGACAGGAAATATCAAAGAGGTTAAATAACCCCTCCCACATCCTCCCCCTCCGTGTTCTTTCTTGTCCCTACTAGGGATGAAGAGGTCATCCACGTTGTGCTGTGTCGGCAGCAGACATCGGGAGGAAAAGATACAAGCCGGGGAGCAGACTTGCCTCTCCTCCCCGAGCATTGCTCCAGTCTCCGTTCAGGACTGAAAACCCCCTTCAGTCCGCACCTTCGGGTAAGGTCTTTGGGGGATTCTTTGGCTGGAGGCCTGTCTGAGCTCTCCAGCCTCCTCTCCTCCGGCATTGTGGATCCAGGCAGCGCGTCGTGCAAGAACTTCCAGGTCTGAAGCCGGTGGCAGGATGTGACGTCACACTCCGGCGAGATTCATCATACCAGCAGGATTCTTGCATTCCACACTGGAACGCATAAGCAATACAGTGCAGATGGTGTCGGCTGGCCCCTTCTCCCCCCCTACACCTGGACAATCAGAGGACAGGTGCTGGAAGTCCGGTTGCCCATATAAGAGCCCTGGACAAGGAAGACATCTAAGGTGGGACCACTGTGTGGTAACAGCATGGAGATGTCAGGTTCCTCTCGCTCTGCGTCTGCAGATCCCAGTCCCAGTAAGTACTCTGGCACTGGGTGTCCATTCCCTGTTGGCAGGATTGGAGCCTTATTTTTCCTTCTTCCCTTTACTTGTAGAAGGACAAGGAACCTGCAGTAGGAAGCAAGTCCAAGACTTCATGGAGATGTACAGTCTGTACAAAAAAGCTGGCCTCTTTGCATAAGAAGACATTATGAAAAGAATGCACTGAGAAAGTCATCAGGGAAGAGCAATCATCCTTGATGGAAGAAATTAAGGGCCTAATCCAACAGGAGATAAAAACCTCCCTGGCCGCTCTTTCCCAGCCCCCACCTTCTCCCAGTGTCCCTCTTGAAGCTAAAAGGAGGAAGCTTAATTTAGAAGAGGAAGGGAATGATGACTCTCAGGATGAAACGTCGATCCCATATGAACCTCTGGAAGAAGGCGAATTAATCCTGGACCCAGAGATCTCCCAGCAGGAGAGAGATTATTTCTCCTCGGGGAATATAGAGGAACTCCTCATGGCAGTAAGAAGGACCATGGAGGTGGAGAAGACTGCCCAGATGGTACAGAAAGAGATGTTCGGGGGTTTCCATTCTAGGAAGAAGCAGGTGTTTCCCATGCATAAAAACATCCGTGACCTGGTGCTAGATGAGTGGGAATTCCCAGAAAAGAGGCTAACCATTTCAGTGGAGTTGAAGGACAGGTTCCCTGTGGACGATGAAACGGCATCATACTGGTCAAAGATTCCAAAGGTCGACGTCCAGATTGCGCAGGTCGCTAATTAACCCACACTACCATTTGAGGATGCCTCACAGTTGAAGGACCCTCTGGAAAGCAAGATGGATGGGCTACTGAGGAAATCATGGGAAATCTTGGCATCTTTATTAAATACCAACGCCGTATCTACCTGTATGGCCCGATCAATGTACCATTGGCTGGGGCAGCTGGAGGAACACCTGTCCACAGGTACTCCCAGAGGAGAAATCCTAGCTTCTCTACCTCTCGTCCAGAAGGCAACAGGGTTCCTAGCAGATGCCTCTGCAGAATCTGTAAGAATGGCAGCGAGATCGTAAGGGTTATCAAACTCTGTGAGACAAGCACTCTGGCTAAGGTCTAAAAGTGGGGACATGACTTCAAAAATGAAGTTGTGTTCTATGCCCTTCAAAGGGAAATAAATGTTTGGTCCTGCCCTCGACGAGCCGTTAGAGAAAGCTTCGGATAAAAAGAAGACTTTTACTTGAACCTAGGAATACTAGGAAAAGACCCTTTCACCCCCAGGAAGAGCATACACCTCAGTACAAGGGGGAAGGGCAAATCAGGTTGCTGGATCTACCCGAAAGTGGGAAAAGGCAGAAAACTTTTTCTTCCCCACTCCCAGAGACAAAATAAGCCATGACATCAACACAGTAGGAGGTTGCATCTCAAACTTCCTTCCACAGTGGTGCAAGTTCTGTTCAGACCAATGGACTCTAACATCAGTCAGGGAAGGAATAAAGATGGTTTCCCTCATATCCTCCAAAAACAGTAAAGTCAACACGACTCTCTTCTCTAGAGCTACAGCGCACCTTGATAGCGGGAGTGAAGGGCCTATTATCTACAAAGGCAGTCTCCATAGTCCTGGAAAGGGAAAGAAACAGGGGACATTATTCAAAACTGTTCCTCATAAAAAAACAAATGTGTACCATTGGGTTATAATCAATCTGAAACCACTGAATCCGAATACAGAAAATTCAAGATGGAATCTGTCAGGTCAACAGTACTTCTGATTGGGCAGTATTTTGTCATGGTGACAGTAGACCTACAGGATGCATATTACCACATCACGATCCATCCAACTTATCGGAAATTCTTAAGATCCACAGTTGCCCAGAGAGAGCACACAGTCCATTATCAGTTCAATGTTCTCCCATTCAGTTTATCCTCTGCCCCACAGATCTTCACAAGGTTCATGTCAGAGGTCAGCACATATACATAGTTCAATACCTTGAAGATTTCCTGTTGGTGGCTCAGTCAGTACCCATGCTACAGGAACATCTACAGATGACAACCCAGATCTTATCTTCTCTAGGCTGGATAATGAACCTCAAAAAGTCAGATCTGGTTCCTGCAACAACAAAGGCTTTCTTGGGAGTCCTACTAGACTCACACAGCCAAACCTCTTTCTTGCCCAAACAAAAACAGATCTTGTTAAAATCGAAGAAAAAGATACTACAGAGCAAGAAGGTGGTGTCATTAAGATGGGCCATGCTGGTTCTCAGATCCATGACATCCTGCATCCAGATGGTAACATGGGCACAAGCACACACCAGAATGCTTCAGATGCACATCCAGGCAGACTGGGACTGATTCCCAGAATCCTTTGACAAGAAGATCCGAATGCCGCCTTGCATAAAGACCTCGTTGACATGGTGGCTAAAAACAAAGAACTTGAGCAGAGGGGTCCCCTGTACACAAGAACAAGCGATCACTATAAAAGTAGACACCAGCGGGAAAGGATGGGGAGCCATGGTATCTCAACACGCATTCCAGGGATACTGGTCAGACGAGATAAGCCAACAATCCTCAAACTTCAGGGAACTTAAGGCAGTAGAGGAGGTACTCGGGACCGCAGTAGCCCTATGCCAGGATACCCGTGTCAAAATATATTCAGACAACATGACAACAGTTGCCCACCTTCGTCATCAAGGAAGTACAATGCATGAGGACCTGAAGGCAATATCAGCTAGAATATTCTCGTGGTCCGAAGAACACCTTATCTCCCTGTCCGCTCTGCACATAAAGGGTGCGGTAAACATACAGGCCGATTTTCTGAGCATGAACAGAAATTCATCCAGGGGAACGGAATCTAGGCTCCGAGGTCTTTCAGATACTGATCAGAAGGTGGGGCCATTCAGAAGTAGATCTCTTTGCAAATGGACAGAACGCAAAAGTGGATCAATATTATTCACTAAATCCAGCCAATCCCTTCTTAGATGTAGATGCGTTAGCCCAGCCAGGGATATTCAGACTGGCCTATGCCTTCCTCTGTTACTAATCCTACCAAGGGTTCTACAAAAGATAAGATTGGATAAGGTCAAGGTAATCTTGGTAGCACCATTCTGGCCCAAAAGAAGATGGTTCAGTACCCTTTCCCACTTCAGAATAGAGGGTCCGGTAGAGCTACCCCGGTCAGAAGCCTCCTCCACCAGGGGCCCATTCGAATCCCGAGATGGTTACATCTGAATGCCAGGCTTCTGAGTTCTTAATCCTGAAGACCAGAGGATTGGCAGAAAAAGTCATTAGGACACTACAGAAAAGCCGAAAGGCAGTAACAAGCTACTGTACCAGAAGATATGGAAGACGTTTATCTCATGGAGTGCACCTGAACAACCTAACCCACACCAGCAGAACTTAGTGTGGATACTGGATTTTCTGCAAGAAGGGCTAGAGAAGGGTCTCAGACCTAGCATCCTCAAAGTCTAAGTGGCGGCTCTAAGCTCATATTTTGACCAGACATTAGCCAACCACCTATGCTTTAGAAGATTTATGACAGCAGCATCTTGCATACTGTACATCTAAGAGCTACGATTTTAGTACCGTCCTGGGACCTCAATGTGGTCTTGAAGGGGCTCACACTACCACCTTTTAAGCCCTTGTCATTCATAGACAGACTCTCCTGAAAAGCAGCCTTCCTGGTAGCAATAACTACAGCCAGGAGAGTGGGTGAATTACAAGCTCTCTTGATCAACGAACCCTACATGAAGATCTTACTACTTTGATTGGATCCATCATTTCTTTCCAAAGTGGTCTCAGAGTTTCACAAGTGTCAGGAGATAATTCTTCCCTCCTTCTGTCAAGAGTTAGGAAATAGGGAAGAACAATTCCACACTTTGGTTATTCGGAGAACGGTGCTCCATCATCTTCAGGTGACGGAAAAAACTATGAAGGACCAAAACCTGTTTGTTCACCTTCGAGGACAGAATAAGGGGAAGAAGACTTCCAGACCCACAATCGCCAATTGAATCAAGAGAGCAATCTCTGAGGCATATCACGTCCAAGGCCTTCCACCACCAGAGAAATTTACAGCTCACTCTACCAGAGCAACTTCTGTCTCATGGGCCGAGAAAGCCAGTGCTTCCATCGAGCGGATATGCAGAGCTGCTACCTGGTCCTTGGTCCATACGTTCTCCAAGCATTACAGGCTAGACCTGATGGCGGAAGAGGACTTGGCCTTCGGGAGAAAAGTCCTCTGAGCTATAGTCCCTCTCTAAACATGACTCTTGGGTACTTCTCCGGTGTGCTGTCGTTGGGGATTACTAGAGAAAATAGAATTAGACTTACCGGTAATTCGGTTTCTAGTAACCCACCACGACGGTATGGATAAATCCCTCCCTTTTCCTTCATTTTTTGTTTTTCTCCGACAAAGGGAATAAAATATCATTTGAAGCATTCCTTCTCCTGTGGTCCTTTATAATAACACTGAGGGGGAGTATGTTGAGGGGTTATTTTAACCTCTTTGATATTTCCTGTTCCTATTAGGAAAGGGGTAACATCCTCCAGTGTGCTGTTGTGGTGTGTTACTAGAAACCGAATTGCAGGTAAGTCTAGTTCTATTTTTTTCTTTTTAAGATTGTCTTAGTTGAAGTGTACCAACGATAAAAATTACAGACCTCTCCATTATTTGTAGGTGGGAAAACTTGCAAAATCTGCAGTGTATTAAATACGGTACTTATTTTCCCCACTGTATCATTAGGTCACACTATCTGCAATATCTGATGGAGGCAGCTCTACCCCTTTTTCCTGGATAATGACTAATACACAAGAAACAGAGCATAGCCACTCCCCCTTTCCATAAAAGCCAATGGCCCTGATTCATCAGTGTTGGCGATTGTCAATATCTGGAGAGAGATTTCTGGTGTAGGGAACGTCACAGCTCATCATGAATACGACTAGCTGTGGCGGCATGACCCTGCTGTGTCCCTGTTTGCTCTAGTTTGATGGAGCAAGGAGAAACTGGAGTGAAAACCACCAAAAAGTCACAAGTTTATGAAAAGTAGCATAAAAGCTTTGTTGAATCGATGTGTAGGGGTTCACGCTCTCGGGCAGCCGCTTGGAACACACAGCCACAGGGTTTTTATTTCATAAATGGAATAATGTATATTTTTACTGCTTGCACATTAGCAAAAACAAAACCATAAACTTAAAATCCCTAGCCATGTCACTGACTAAACAATATAGACCCTGGCTACTTCCGACACTGCTGAGCTATTCCCAGTTCAGTCACACAATGGCGGCTATAATCCATGGCAACCAGTGATACTTGACATTTGGTGCTGTCAGCCTGTGCAGTGTCTTCATAGAGCAACTCTGGTTTGTCTCTCTCCAGCTACAACACAACCCACTCCGCTCTGATTCCCCCAGCTTTCTGCCCAGTGAACAGAAGGCCTGGTTCTAATCATGGCTATCCAAGTGCACCTAATCAGGACCAGTAGTGCTAGAATTTAACACTCTGGATGTCCTACATGGGCCAATTGGTTGTGTTCTGACAGAGTTTTCACATCCTTGCACATTCCTCTAAAAAGAAATCCTGTATAAAGCATATACAAAAACATTGCCACTTTTGATTTGCTAATAAGGTAGAACTAGTCCAGAGGAGTGTGTATTTGTTTGTGAGACTTCTCTCCTAAATATTCCACAATTAACTGTGAGTGGTATTGAAAAGTGGAAGCGTTAAGAAACACACAGCAAATCGGCCACAAAGTGGCAGATCACGTGAGATTACAGAGCGGAGTCGCTGAGGCACATAGTTTATAAAAGTCACCACCATTCTGCTGATTCAATAACTGCAGCTCTCCAATCCTTTGCCATTAACTTAAGCACTAAAAACTGCATCGGGAGCTTCTTTATGTAAACCTTGTATCACCAAGAACAATTCACCACGTCATCCAACAGTTGGCAAAGGAAGCTGCCACTGAACTCGGGAGTAGTGGAAATGTGTTCTTTTGGCGTGTTGAATCCTGTTTATTTGGCAAACTGATGGACAAGTCTGGGTTTGGCGATTATCAGGAGAACGCGATCTGCGTGACTGCACTCTGCTGATTGTAAAGTTTGGTGAAGGAGGGATAATGCTATGGGCCTTTTTTTTTAGGTGTTCGCCTATTCACCAACACACCAGTGAGGAGAAATTTTAATGCTTCAGCATACCAAGACATTTGGGGAAGTTGTAGTTTCCACTGTGGTGGGGACAGTTTAGAGGAGGTCATTTTAGGTTCCAGAATGAACAGTGCACAAGGCCCGGTCCATAAAGACATGATTTGGGTGAGTTTGATATGGAAGAACTTGACTGACGTCAGACCTATTGAACTTTTTGGCATGAACTAGATAGGAAATTAAGAGTCGGGCCCATTCATCCAAGATAAATGTCAGACCTCACAAATGCTCTTCTGGTTGAATGGGAAATAAACCACAAAATCTTGTAGAAAGCGTTTTTAGAAGAGTGGAAGATGTTTTAGTTGCCAAGGGGAAACCAGCATCATATTGATACCTATGTATATAGAATGGGATGTCCTAAAGGGTTCTGTAGGTTTCTCAATGCTTTTGTTCATACAGTATGTTATGTGCCTTTTCTGTCTACCTGCTTACAAATGTTTAGTCCTTTAGTTACTTTCTTAGAAGATGACCTATCAGATCAACGGTAGTATGATTTTAATGGCATTTTTGTAATTTGGATAGTTTCCTGTTTGGAGTCCTTGGTGTCTTGTACTACACTGTGTATTTTATACCTGTGTTATGCAAGGCGTGAGGAGTGAAGATACACATACTGTATTAGCGTGTAATCTAGTCGTTCTGACAGCATTGCGTATCATTTCATCAACCCCAGTTCTGAATGTGGTTGCTAGGCAGCTGGCGCTGATGTACTGGAGGTGTCTCTGATTTGCGCCAGCCTCTTGTTTCCAGAGACCTTGCACGCTGTCTGCATTTTGCTGACATCTTTTAGCTCTGTGAGTATGGGGAGGGGGTGAAGCCACAGCTAAGTGGATTCTTTCCAAGGCATTTGTGACCAATGGTTCATTGTGCTGCAGAGAGGTAATGCAGGAACTGAAGGGCTAATCCTTACGGTGTTAATTCAGTGTGTGGTGGAGGGGTATATAAGTATGCCGCTTCTCTTAGTTTCTAGATAATTGAGTAATGGATGAAGCCATACAGAAATCTTTTCAGCTTTGCATGAGAAATAAAGAATTTGTTTTAGCTGCTTCTTTGTTTGATAACATTCAGGCTTAAGAAATGAGTTTTTCCTTTTCCTGTCACACAGCAAGTGATTTATTTTCCACAGATAGTAATGGAATGTGTGACATTAGCGCTTTAATTTTTGCATTAGGATGATACAAAATTTGTAGTTATTCGCCTTCAGTTTGTCTGATGTATGTCTGAGTAATTGCACCAGGGCATACAAAGCAAACGCGCCTCTAGTCTGGATATAATGCCTGTTATGGCACTATTCTGTTTTCCTTCTGTATTGAATAGACTGGCGGTAATTTTACGATCCGGTCATGTGATGATTTGATTCTTTTTATAGCGTTTTACAGTACACATGAAGAAGCTGTCAAGCACTGTCTTGTGGAGATGTAACACATCAGATGGCATAAAAAGAACTAAAGTTGTTAGAAATGGGCAAATATTTTTATATCCATATCGCAGATGAACTGTCAAAATTTAAATGCTTTTTCTCAATATAAACATTGAAGGCTTATGGATAAAATATGTTTTCTATTTATTTAGCGCCAACTTAATTTACAGCGCTGTACAGAGATGGTAATCACTCAGAGGTTCTTGTCCCCATTAGTGCTCACGATCTAATTAACCTATCCAGAGTATTTTGGATATGCCAGAAATATCTTTTCCCCAATAATCTGAGAAAAGATGTGCCGTATCCTCATTCCTGGAGTACCACGGAGCCTATATGCACATCAGATTTCATACTAGAGATCGTATTACGCACACCATGCTTCTGCCAGGTGCATATTATATGGGAAAACCATTCACGTGTAGTCACACCTAAACTTTGAAGTTTATCTGGATAATGGCCACAAACCAGGGGATGTGATAAAATAACCCTTTAAAATACCCTCGCCACTCCTGTGCTGCAGCTCCAATGTTCCCGTTAATCTTTATTAACCGTTACTGATGTTTCTACAACCCTCAGGTAACCACTGCTGCAGTCAAGTACAGGTAGCAGAAACATTTTCATTGTTGGAATCTAACAAAAACCAGTTGGACTAGTGCAGTGGCTGGGATTTACCTGCTCAGCATAGGCTATTTTATCATGTCCCCTGCCATTACATAAAAAACAATAAAAGGAAGCTTGGAAGTAATTTCCATTTTTTTTCTTTAGGGTCTGTTTTTCAAATTATCCTTTCAATTCAATTTTTTTTTATTTTAATTTTTTTTAGTATTTGTTCTCGTGGCTTTAGTTTTGATGGTATTTAAATTCCTGTTAGCTTGTGTGTAAAATTAGTTACCAGTATAAAGGGCTAGAACAGACAGCTACTGTGAAAAAGAATTATGAATGATACATTTATACAGACATTGCATTTAGCTGAAGCTTCTCGCAGACTTTCTGCTCTGCCTTCATCCCTTTCATGCCCTCTTCACATAATACAGTACATACTGGGAACTCTCTGCTGTTACTTGCGTTGTGAATGAAAGGGGTAAGCAGAATTTAATTATAAGGGGCAGCATCAACCATTAGCTGCTGGGCAGGAAGTGATGTGCGGGAACGTGTTGTCATTTTAACCACATCTACTGTACAACCCAGTCACCTGCAACGATTTTTTATTGCCTCTTGGGGTTAGGCAAAAAAGGATTTCCTACTCCTAAAATTTTTTAGAATAAAATTACATTTTAAAACTACTTTTCATGTAGATTCTATGCAGAATCTGACTTTGCTGTACTTCTAAACCCTTTTTTTTTTTTTATTTTAGTAATCTACAATGCATTCAGTGCTAGTTCTGAAGTTTCTCTTTGGGTTGGGCCAAAAAGTGGTGGTAGCTGCACAGGCAAAGATGAAAAGAAGCTGTGCATTGGCCATCAAAATAGGCAGCGTTTTGGCTAAATAGCCCGCCGCTCCATCTGACTCTGACCTTACTGGGAGAATTTAGAGTATTCAGTTATTTAAGGAACTCTCTAATGTGACATTTTATTTTTTGGTGTTAAAGACCTTTCACCAAATTTTTTTATGTTGAACTGGACACAATGTAATAGTGGCTGCAGAGAGGAATAAAACTTTAATTTGTTTATTTCGCCTTGCCGTTGTGCACATATTGTCAAGTATTTGGCTCCTAATTTTCATTAAGTTCTAGTGGGTGTTATTAGAGCATTTTCAATGGGTAGCAACAGCCAAAGGAAAGAACACGCCCCTACCATAGCCGAGAACAAGTTTCTCAGTTTATGAAATGTAATGTTAGACAACCCAGATCTAATCTCCTGCATGAGTCAGTTTGTGGTGAGGGGCAATGCAGCTGAGTTTAGCTGTGTCACATTTACAAACCCTTCTATCAGCGCTCCTCCCTTCATAGCACGGTCACATCTGATGTACTTCCCCTCTTCCCCCCCCCACTGTCTTGAACTGAGAGCTCGTAATGTCAGTATACACTTAGACCTGTTGTACTTGACCAGAGCAGGCTGTTGTCATGTCTCAAAGAGTAGTACTCCTGAAAAGGCAGGTTATTCCTGTGTGAAACATACTGACAGCTTGAACTTATCTCTCTGCAGAATGATTTCAAATTACCTGTACATACAAATATATGAGTGATTATGAGACCTCTTCGGACAGACTGTGGGGGAGGGGAGTATTGCAGAAGTGACAGTGCTAGCAAAGTAGGTACGTTGATAGTTTGTAATGTGACACAGCAAAACTCAGCTGCAGTGCCCATCTCCTACACTGACTCATAGAGGTTAGGCCAGGAGATCAGGTGTTGTCTGTCATGCATCTCAGGAAAAAAAAAGGCGGATTATCCAGCTTCAAAGCTGCTTTGAGAAAGAACCCCCGAAATTGTTTGAAACTCTTGATCATACTATGGATCCATGCACTTAAATTTTAGTGATGTAACTGAATAAATTTTGGAATTTTAAGATGCTGGAAAATTACTTTTTTTTTTCTCCTTTAGTTGATTACATGAGAACAACATTTTTCCTTGCTTCTGCACACCCCGAGAGCCGCCCAGATGAGCTGGTTACCACTCTGCCAACATTATACATCTCGCCCCCTAAGAATCCTGTTCTAAGTTATGGTGGGGATGCGTTCTTTCCTTTGAGTATTGCTGCCTCCCTGGCAAATAGCATACAGGGATAAAAAGAACAATATTTAAAAACATATCTGATAACAGCCACTTAGACTTACCAGAAATTAATTATTTAGGGACCGCAAACTTTGATCACTAATACCTCTGCAAGGAAGAGGGAAATTAGGAAAAAATAGAAACGTGTCCAGTTCGACATAAAAAAGTTGAAAGGTGCTCTTTGAAGGGAATTTTTTAATAAGCTCTACCTTCCCAAACTGAATGTATGGCCATGCAGGTCTTTTGAAATGTAAAGCCATATACACATTTTGATTTTGTTTTTGTTGATGCATTCCAGATAACTTGGCATGTTAATTAATATGCAAATGAGGTAAGTGCACTGAGCATGACCGAACTTAATAGGGTTGTACCCATTCAGAAGTGTGTTTTTTTTCTATGAGTTCCGTTAGCAGCAACAAAAACCAAGCTGAATTTAACTCTCCCATCCTGCTGTTGCGGAAAACAGTAATTTCAGCTGATCTTAGGGCCTCTGAGGTCTATGTCTGGAGCTCAGTTGTCTGCAGGTGCGTCAACTTGACTTCATGTCTGCAGTTAAGAACAGAAAAGTAAGAGAAAAGTAAAGAAAAGTTTGCTTATTTTTTTTACTACTTACTGCTAACGGAGCTTTCAGATAAAAAAAGATTCTGAAAGGTAGCTACTAGTGATGAGTCAGCATGCCTGGATAAGGCGTTATCCTGCGGGGGTATCTGGTGTCGCAATTCCATCGATCACACATTGATGACCTATCCAAAGGATAGGTTATCATTGTTAAAGTATTGGACAACCCTTTAATTCTAGTTTCTCGGGCATGCAGCACCTGATAGAAAATGTAAAGATGTTGCTGTCTTTACGTGTTAAAGACCTGCATGTCCATATATGCAGTTTGGTGGACTTGATCTTACTGTCAGATTCCCTTTTTAAAACCAAACAAAAACAATTGCATATTTCTTGTGTAGCTTTAACGGAGCATATTTTACAGGTATTGTTTGATGAGCGTCAAGGGCTGTTTCACAGACTTTCATATTGATTTTGGAGGGACTTCTGTTTGGTACCATGTTTTACGCGGTGGAAAGGCAAGTCTATCATGTTTGTTGTCCTGTTTGTTAGTGCAAGTCATTAGTGATTAGAAATGTATGTATAAATAAAATTGAAACTTAGTTGTATCTTACAATTACCACAACACATACAAACCAACATCAAGGAATATTTTCAATGTACACTTTGGTGTAAAAAAAGATTGGTGGTGGGAGAACCACTGCTTTGCTGTAGCCCTCTTCAATTAGTGGTAAATACTGGTATCTACTGGGGAGTCTGCTGATCCAGTAACAGGTAAACATTTTTGTGGTGGTGTTAATCAAAGTGGAACACCATCACAATAACAATAAAGCAATAAACTGGGAGCAAATTTAGGGAAACAAAGAATGAGGAACCGTTCCACAGATCAACTGGCATCAGTAAACCACTGCCGATTGGTAACTATTTACTTATCGGTGGTTGTTTAATAGTCTTTTTATACAGGCAGACTGCAGTAAGCGATGCCAACTGAACAATCTGTAATCACTGTGTATATAGCCTGCAATATTTTTCGGCAGCACTTGTCCTGTTTACATTGGATGATGTGCTGCGGAGAACGGTTGTTTTGGTTTTTTTTTGTACTGCACAAAAGATAATTTCGCCAGATGAACAAGAGTTTTGCTCATTATTCAGCTGACCAGCAGCCTGTTAACACTAAAACATAACCATGAAACAAATATTCTTAAGAATGCTCGTTCACGATAATCTTTCAGTGTAAATGCATTTTAAAGGACCATTCACCATTTTTTTATGTTGATCTGAACATATTATGTAAAAGGTGCTGCAGAGCAAAATAAATTTTGAAGACATTTTTTTTTTTTTTTACCTTTCCATTGAGGAGATATTGGCAATGAAGTGAAGCTGGGCATTGCTAGAAAGATTCCACTGAATGTGTGTACTTTCTGACGATGACCTATCAAAATAAAGTAGCACTCTGTAGCCCTATAGCATGCAACCATGAAATATGACATTTGAATTGCATTACTGCTCTAGAAAATGTGAAAAATTTAGAATACTTAGCACATAAATTGGCCAATTCATGTGTACCCTGTACCCTGCAGCCACGATAAGGCGACTCTCCTTGCTGGGAACCTATCTAATTTGAATCCTCTCTTAGACTAAAGTCTACATCTTTATTTGTAGGTAGGATCCTGCTGTAATTAAAAGCGCCTGAGGGGTGGAGTGTGCTCCATGTATACAAATACATATGTAAACGGCAGCCTACATTTGTTGGCTATATATGGAGGTGGCTACCTGTTCACAACTTACTTCTGTTTGGAAGTGACTATCAGTCTTTTGATATTTGTAATCATTGGCTCTCTGACTGAGCACTCCACCCCTCAGCCTCATGTATTTTTAATTACAATAGGATTTTAGTTTGATAGGACTCACATTAGATAGGTTCCCAGCAACGTGAATCGCCGTATCGTGTTGGCCTGGTGCATATGAATTGGCCAATTTATGCGCTAAGTATTCTCAATTTTTCATATTTTCTACTGTAGTAATGCAATTCAAATTTCATACTTCATGTTTCCAATTAAAATCTGGCAGCAATACACTAGGTACAGAAGAACACTCCCCCAAAATAGTTTGGAGCTGGCTTAATGTGAGGTGTGTATTGAGAAACCGTATACTACTCACTGCAGTGTGATGACATGTACAGCAGACCTGAGTGTGATTATCAGCTTTCAGCTGTCAAAATACACATTAGCATTGTCAAAGCAAGCGTAGTGCTGCCAACTTTTTTTGTACTGTGCTTCCGTCCCACACTGTCTGCTGGAGATGAAGGCTGTTAGTCACACTCAGATCTGCTGTGCTTCAGCGCAAGTCATCACTCTGCAGGGATGAGAGCAGACTGTCAATACACGTTTCACACAGAGCCTGTTCTAAGCTATTGTATGTTGTTCTTTCTCCAGTATATTGCTCCTTTCGTTTGATTGGGTAACATCATACAGGGGGAAGAAGTACACAGTGAAATCTTTGTAGTATTTCCCAGTTGGACTTTAAAAACAATTAAGTATTTATGTGCCAAATATTTTGATGGCTAATATCTCTGCAATGGAAAGCCGAAATAAAAATACATTTTTTTAAAATAGTTGTTCTCTACAATGCCTAATACATTGTGTGAACTTCAATATAAAAGATTTGGAGAAAGGTCCTCTTTGAAGCCTGACTGGCCATGAGTTATTATTTTTACATTTAGTTACTTTAAAAATACAGTACAGACCAAAAATTTGGACACACCTTCTCGTTTAAAGATTTTTCTGTATTTTCATGACTATAAAAATTGTACAGTGGAAAGTTTAACCGTGAGCACTACTAGAGAAGGGGTGCTAAGGACATGTTCCCAAACCATATAGACAAATAGTAAGAGACCTAGCACTCAACTTAAGGTAGGATGCAGCAGGAAAAATGTATTGTAGTAAATACAGGAAAACGTTTCGGTCAATTGTGACCTTCATCAATTACAAGAGGCTATTAAATAAAAGCCGGTAACGGGAATTATACTCGCTGTACGATCATATATCAAAATTAGTTCAGCATGGTTGTTGTAGGCAAACCTGCTATGAGCAAATAGGAAGATTCCTGGAGCTGCAGTGCTCTCCGACGCGGCATCCACCGCTTGTCTCATCAAAGCAAAAGGTGGCTACTTTGAAGAACCTAGAATATAAGACATATTTTCCGTTGTTTCACACTTTTTTGTGAAGTATATAATTCCACATGTGTTAATTCATAGTTTTGATGCACTCAGTGTGAATTTACAATTTTAATAGTCATGAAAATACAAAAAAATCTTTAAATGAGAAGAGGTGTCCAAACTTTAGTCTGTACTGTATACTTTAAGAAGGATATTAAATAAGAAAAACTGATGATGTTTAACCCCTTTCTGCCAGCTGACAGATTAGTACGTCAGCTGGCAGATCCCCCGCTTTGAGGTGGGCTCCGGCGGTGAACCCACCTCAAAGCCGCGACATGTCAGCTGTTTTGTACAGCTGACATGTGCGTGCAATGAGCGCAAGCGGAATCGCGATCCGCCCGTGCCCATTAACTAGTTAAATGCCGCCGTCAAGCGCTGACAGCGGCATTTAACCAGCGCTCCCGGTCGCGCGGCTGGAAGCGCTCGCACTGCTGACCCCCGTCACATGATCGGGGGTCAGCAGTGCATCGCCATAACAACCAGAGGTCTCCTCCTTGAGACCTCTATGGTTTTGATGGCTGATTGCTTTGAGCGCCACCCTGTGGTTGGTGTTCAAAGCAACCCTGCATTTCTGCTACATAGAGGTGATCTGTGCTTCACCTCTATGTAGCAGAGGCGATCGTGTAGTGCATGCTTCTAGCCTCCTATGGAGGCTATTGAAGCATGCCAAAATTTAAAAAAAAAGTGTTTAAAAATATATATATAAAAGTTCAAATCACCCCCCTTTCACCCCAATCAAAATAAAACAATAAAAAAAAAAATCAAACCTACACATATTTGGTATTGCCGCGTTCAGAATCGCCCGATCTATCAATAAAAACAAAGGATTAACCTGATCGCTAAATGGCGTAGCGAGAAAAAAAATCAAAACGCCAAAATTACTTTTTTTTGGTCGCCGCGACATTGCATTAAAATGTAATAACGGGCGATCAAAAAAACTTATCTGCACCAAAATGGTATCAATAAAAATGCCAGCTTGGCACGCAAAAAATAAGCCCTCACCCGACCCCAGATCACGAAAATAGGAGACGTTACGGGTATCGGAAAATTGCGCAATTTTTTTTTTTTTTTTAGCAAAGTTTGGAATTTTTTTTCACCACTTAGATAAAAAATAACCTAGACATGTTAGGTGTCTATGAAGTAGTAATGACCTGGAGAATCATAATGGCACATCAGTTTTAGCATTTGGTGAACCTAGCAAAAAAGCCAAACAAAAAACAAGTGTGAGATTGCACTTTTTTTGCAATTTCATCACACTTGGAATTTTTTTCCCGTTTTCTGTTACACGGCATGGTAAAACCAATGGTATCGTTCAAAAGTACATCTCGTCCCGCAAAAAATAAGCCCTCACATGGCCATATTGACGGGAAAATAAAAAAGTTATGGCTCTGGGAAGCAGGGGAGCAAAAACCGAAAAAAACGGAAAAAGATCCGGGGGTGAAGGGGTTAAGATGGAGGCAGAGTGCAAGTGCAGCGCCCCAGAGTCCTGGTTGTTGCAGTAATGTCATTCTTCCACCAGGGGGAGTGATGTTACTTCTGAAGGCAATAAAGGAGATCTCTTTACCAGGTATCACAAACCACACAACACACTTCACACTCCAGGCCGCCAGGGGGAGCTACGCTCCTATCTATTAGGGCACTCCTCACAATTAGGTAAAACTGGTGGTCTGGACAGAAAGTAAGGGGAGAAGGAGGGAGAAGCTGGCTGGAGCGAGTCCCAGTCAGATCCAGACTGCGGTCTGAGGAGGACGAGGGACCACGGAGCTGCACCTGCCCCACGTACGGTAGCATCCTAAGAAAGAGACATTAGAAGAGAAGTGTATTGCAGAGGGTGAGAAACGAAGTCATAGCAAAAGGAGAAGAATCCAGAAGGAGTTCTGCCCTGTAAAAGGCTGCCTCCGTCTGAGGCGCAGTAATCCCGGTTGCCAGAACACCGAGGGAGTAAGGATCTCTACGCTTTACTTCAGAGACTGGCAGGACAGTTAATTCCACATTAGCTGCCCGACCTTATACCCAGGAGGCACGGTGGCAACTTGTGGAGGCCAGGGCGTGATAGAGTCCCTGTAACAAGCCTCAAGCCATCAGTCATACGGGTTTGTCCTATCCTATCCATCAGGGGGACAGAGAGAAAGAGACATAACATCTGCAATAGTTGTGAGGACCTTACCGAGAAGCTCAGCAGGGAGGTACTACAACACCCAGGCGCTAGAGGAAGGCTACTGATTTCCACCTGGATAAGGGGACTCTGGATTTGCTTTCAGACCGGCCGGACTCTGCCTACCCTGTGGTCCGTACCCTGGACTGTGGACACTGAAGCCTTCAGTAAAGATAAAGAGACTGCAACCTTTTGTCCTCGTTCTTCACTGCGCTTTACACCATTCACCATCTACTCTCCGGGAAGCCCTGCGGATACACTTCACCTGTGGGAAGGTATACCATCTAGCTGCCATAACATCACCCCAGCAGACCCCTAAGCAGCGTCGGTCACCCTGACCAAATACCACAGGTGGCGTCACGAACATTACCCCTTTAAAGACCTTTCCCCCCAATTATCAACGGACGTCCCTAAGGCCACGGACCGGGTCAGCCACCGTGACATCCCCGCCGAGAACCGAAGGACCCGATACCGAGTACCCCGCTGCCCTACTGGGGGCGCTCCACATGTATGGAACAAGGTGGAAAGATGTGGAAGTTTCAAGTCACTAAAAAAAAAGGCAATAGACTGACAACAGAGTAATGAAGTGAAGAGATGATCAACACTAAAAGGGACCATTCCATATGACACACTGGATGAACACGCAAAGTATAAACTAGAAGTTAAAGACAAAAGCAACCACATATATCATGCAAGTTTTTGGGTATGTGTGCTGTTTTAACACTGTAATGGGTAGGGGAAGCTTTTTCTTTGAGAAAATCATTGAAACACTGATGGTAAAATACACAAACTGCGCACAAATATTGATGTCTGAACGAGATGATACCCAGATTATGAGGCATATACAAGTACCAAAGTGCACACATGCACATAATAATAATAATAATTTTTATTTATATAGCGCCAACATATTCCGCAGCACTTTACAATCAAGCGGGGACATGTACAAACAATAAATTCAGTACGAGTTAAGACAATTTAAACAGTGACATTAGGAGTGAGGTCCCTGCTCGCAAGCTTACAATCTACAAGGAAATGGGGGGACACAATAGGTGAAAAGTGCTCATTATTTCAGGTCTGGCAATTATAATACATAGGGATTTTCATACAAAGCTGCATGATCCGGTCATCAGCCTGTGTGTTTAAGTGCAATAGTCAAGTATCAAGTGCAGTTAATCGTGTGCATGGAGGGTGTGGAGACAGATGAATAGTAGGGTGCAGATTCAGAGTAATATTTGGAGGGAGGGAACAGGGCAAAGTTAGTTTACTGAGTAGTTGGTGTGGTAGGCTTGTTTGAAGAGATGGGTTTTTAAAGCTCGCTTGAATAGGTCGGGGCTAGGTATCAGTCTGATCGTCTGGGGAAGTGCATTCCAGAGAGCTGGCGCAGCACAAGAGAAGTCTTGGAGACGGAGGTGTGAGGTTCGGATTACAGGGGATGTTAGTCTTAGGTCATTTGTAGAACGGAGGGCACGTGTAGGGCGATAGACAGAGATGAGAGAGGAGATATAAGGCAGTGCAGAACTGTGGAGAGCTTTGTGTGTGGGAGATGAGTTTATACTGGACCCTGTAGCGAATGGGTAGCCAGTGTAATGACTGGCACAAGATGGAGGCATCAGTGAAGCAGCTGGACAGAAATATGACCCTGGCTGCCGCATTCAAGATGGATTGGAGAGGAGAAAGTTTGGTAAGAGGGAAGACCGATTAGAAGAGAGTTGCAGTAGTCCAGACGAGAATGAATAAGAGCGACAGTAAGAGTCTTAGCAGTTTCAACGGTGAGAAAAGGTCGGATTCTGGAGATGTTTTTAAGATGCAAGTGACAAGAGCGAGTGAGTGATCGGATATAGAGAGTAAAGGAAAGTTCAGAGTCGAATATGACCCCAAGACAGCGGGCATGCTGCTTGGGAGTTATGGTTGAACCCTCCAGAGTAATTTCGATGTTGGGAAGAGTGAGGTTAGTAGAAGGGAGAAACGCAAGAAGTTCCGTTTTGGAGAGATTTAGTTTCAGGTAGAGGGAGGACATGATGTTAGAGACAGCATACACAAACACAATACATACACATACAAGTACATCTGTATTAACACACATAGGCATTAACCTGATTCATCAAAATTAGCTAGAAAAGCCATACTAAGTCACTAATTGAGAGGTATTCACATAAAACGTATGTCAAAAATACAATGGTGAATCGGGCCCAAAGTTTCAAGAATATGCAGTGGCCTGCACAGGGTCCTGGCTTCAATCCCATCAAAGTCCTTTAAGATGAACTATAAAGGAGATTGTGAGCCAAGCCCTCTCATTCAACATCAGTGTCTGACCTGTGCCGAAATCTTATAAATGTGCCCCTGCTGTGTACTGTGTGTAATGGAATCGGGCTCACATAATTTTCTAAAAAGTTGCACAAATGTACTCCAGTCCCCTCTCGGAGTGATGCAACGTTCATCAGTTGCTGTGATGCCTTTGTTGCACTATTATTTATTTATTTTTTTTAATATGTGACTTTTTGCACTAAAAGCTTGCAAAATGGGTTAAAGTGTCAAATAAAAACCATTTTGATTCTCACAAAAATCATGAAGCAAGTGCTCCATTTTGAATGATTTGGCGCAAAAAAAAAATCTGTACTGAAAACCACAATTCAAAAAAGTAAATGTTTATGGACTTTGCTTACAGGGGCAAAAATTTGCAATTGGACGTGTCCCGTTTTAGTAAAAACATTCACCCTTTACTAGCCCCCAAAAAAACCTATTGCAAACTCCGGAAAACAACCTTATACTATTATTACCGTACTCCTCAATAAAATTGACAGTAGACACTATTCATCCCAGTAGGCAGCATTTACCAGGCATCAGCCAAACCCAGAATTGTTCATCAGGCTCCAGACTCTAGCACTGGTGTGCTACATAACTCTCCAGCCAAGGCTTGGCTTGACCATGGAAAGCAATCCATTTAATGAAGCTTCTGATTAAGTTATTGTATTGATGTCACTTCCAATGACAATTTCTATCTCTAGTGAGTGATGCAACAGGCAATAGCTTGTTAAGCACTTGGCAACCCCCCTCTGTGAATTTGGGTGGTCTACTGTTTTGTGTCTCAGCTGCTGTTCTTCCAAGATGTTTCTACTTGGCCACAATAGCACTTACAATTTACTGGGCCAGATCTAGCAGATCAGAAATCTAATCAACTTCCTGGCAAAGGTGGCATGTCTAAAGTCACAGTTTGACCCACGCCACTCCCGATGTGGAGGATGGTTGGTTTTCTGTACCTCTTTCCAGTTGGTGTGGTTGAAACAACTGAACTTGAGAATTGAAGTGGTCCACATACTTTTAGTGCTTAGTGTATTCTGTGTACTATTAAATCTGGAATAAAGCTGAATATGCCCTCATGGGTGCTGAATAAAATAGTAATAGTGGTTTATAATTAGCCCTTTTTTTTTTTTTTGCTAAATCTAGTTAACTCATTATACAGCTCTGGCAAAAATTAAGAGACCACTGCAAAATGTTCAGTTTATCTGATTTTAATCTTTATAGGTATATTTTTGTGCAAATGTAAATTAATTTATTCTATAAACTTCTGACAACATATCTCTGAATTTCCAAGCAATACATTTTGTATTTTTTTCTGACGAAAAATGATCAAGATTACAAACAAAACAAAACCGTGCTTTCAGACCTCAAATAATGCACAGAAAACAAGTTCATAATCATTTTGAAACCACAATACTAATGTTTTAACGCAGGAAGAGTTCAGAAATCAATATTTTGTGGAATAACCATGATTTTTAATCACAGCTTTCATGCGTCTTGGCATGCTTTTCACCAGTCTTTCACTCTGCTTCTGGCGCACAAATGTAAGCAGTTCTTCTTTGTTTGATGGCTTGTGACTATCCATCATCCTCTTGATTACATTCCAGAGGTTTTCAATTGTGTTCAGGTCTGGAGATTGGGCTGCCCATGACAGGGTTTTGATGTGGTGGTCTCTTAATTTTTGCCAGAGCTGTAGAGTGTGTACACTTAATTTGACACCGCTGTGGAGAGTCATTTCATACCATCTACCTGTAGTGACAGAAAGTGGACTTGTTTTGGTCAGGTGACAGATACATCGCATAGTCCATATTTTTGATCATTAATCATGGCTTTTAAAATTTGTCTGAGGCACTGGATAAGGCATTCTGCTTTCCCTGCCAAAATAACTGATCATTGTGTCCCCTCTGACTTTCATTGGTCATCTGTGAAGAGCAGAAGGTTTGTTCAAACCGGGACAATCATATTTTCATTTTCATGTAACAAAAGTACAAAACAGTTTTTTTGAAATGTAGAGAAATGCAGCAAATAAACTGTGATCCATTTTGCTTCCCTTTCTCTTGGTTGAGACAATAACCAATATTGGTTAAGGCAGTGCGAACCTGTCACCAGGATTTTGCTCCGTAAACTAAAGACCATGTCAGGTGTACGCTGTTACACAGATTAAAATTTATGCCTTGGTTGATGAAATCCGTCTTGTGGTTGTTGAATCTGTATTTGCAGTTTTCGGTTATTGAGATTCTCGTGCTCCGAGGCGGCCTGTGGTTAAGGGGGGGTCTTCATGTGGTGCTTTGCTTACTTATTAATCCTTACGGCTTATGATGTGTCTCTGATCCTTCAGTGACCTGCCCCGTATTACATAATGCATATACTAATGTGTGGATAGAAAAAAGAAAATGCAACCTAATTAAAATGGTGGTGGCGCCTGCGTAGTAGCATCGATCACTGTTCCCATTTTTTTTCCTCAACCAAAATCGCGTCAGTGCCAGTGCAGTAGCATCTATTGGAATGCAATAGATTCTACTGCGCAGACCCCAGAGCCACTTTGATGAATGTAATTTTTTTTTTTTTTTTTAATCCAACAATAATATATGCAGTATGTACAATAGGAGGCAGGTCTCTGAAATATCAGCAAACTGTCATAAGCCCATACAGATGAATATGTATGCAGAGCACCACATGAAGACCCCCACAGGCCGCCCCGAAGCTCAAGAATCTCATTAACTGAAAACTGCAAATCAAGATTAAACAACAACCACAAGACTGATTTCATCAACCAAGTTATCATTTTAATCAGTATAATGGTGCGAACCTGACAGTGTCTGTAGGTTACTGTGCACAATTCTGCTGACAGGTTCGCTTTAAGTCCAAAGCACAAAATCTCGCAATAGGACACTAAAATTTGCCGTGGAGGAAAATAATTCCATAAAATATAGATGGCATGGCTAACCCCTTTTATTTTCTAGTTTCATTTTTAACGTTTGTTTTGCTTTTCTAGGTCATGATTTTTTGAGTACCATGTCTTCTCTCTGCCACAGGTATTTTGGTTGATTCCCCCCACAGGGCATAACTTGCAGCTCTACGAGGAATGGCTTTTATCAGGGAAGCAAACTGACATCTTCCTGGGAGACAGATCTCAAGGTTGTCAGAGG
The DNA here is from genome assembly GCF_051348905.1 of Ranitomeya variabilis. Lineage (NCBI taxonomy): Eukaryota > Metazoa > Chordata > Amphibia > Anura > Dendrobatidae > Ranitomeya > Ranitomeya variabilis. Next base: position 222,199,754 of record NC_135232.1, on the reverse strand, counting down.
ATCGAACTCCAACAAGGGCACACCTTCTTTATTCCATCAGGTAATGGTCTTTCACTGACTGCGGTTGCCAAGCAAATGTAAGCTTTATTTGCCATAGGTGCATTTATGAATGCCCGCCCTCCTCTCTCTTAGACAAAGCTGTTTCTATCTGGCTATATTCACATGCATCAGTCACACTGTGGCTGTGAAAACTACAGCAGTCCTGTGCCACTGCGCTGTTTCCACTGTGTCCCTGCCCAATCAATTTGTCTTGCAAGGAAACTACTGTTTTAGGCTACGTTCACATTTGCATTGTGCGCCGCAGCGTCGGCGCCGCAACGCACAACGCAAACAAAAACGCAGCAAAACGCATGCACAATGCTGCGTCTTGCGCCGCATGCGTCCTTTTTTTGATTGATTTTGGACGCAGCAAAAATGCAACTTGCTGCGTCCTCTGCGCCCGGACGCGTGCGCCGCAGTGACGCATGCGGCGCAAAACGCAAGTGCGACGCATGTCCATGCGCCCCCATGTTAAATATAGGGGCGCATGACGCATGCGGCGACGCTGCGGCGCCCGACGCTGCGGCGCAGACCGCAAATGTGAACGTAGACTTACTTGCAAAACTGTGAGGCTGCTACAATTGCCCACGTGGTCTTGCAATCCATACACAGCTGTTTCCCTACAAGTAATTGTGCAGAGAAACGGTAGAAAGACCTCAGCAGCCTGGTTTATCAGCCACAGTGTGACTGCTGCATGTGAATGCAGCCTTAGAGCATGGTTGCATCATAAAATGGAATTCCCCCCCCCCCCCCCCACCAATGTGCCAGAATCTAAAACCATGGCTAGTCATTCTCCTGGATCAGCTACCACCTCATTCCCACCTATTCCTTTAAAGGGTTACCATATGATATCTCCCTTTTTACTGCATCTGAAAATTTGGGGCCAACAGGTTCCCACAAAGTAAAGAGCCATGGTAGCTGAAGATGTCAGGGGAGAGAAGCCTCAGAAAATGTAAATGATCCTTTAGTTTAAAGGGGAGATTTGCTGTTGCCAGAGAAATCTTACTTTCTCTTCTCTCCTCATCGAATACGCGTTGACTCTCAACTGAGCTGAGAATTCAAGTGTACATGGCAGTCAGAAAAGAGAACTGCTGGACTAATGCTTCTCCCATGTAGATGGCACCTTTTATGTTTCTTTAACTGAACGCAGCTATAGAGGAGACTGCAGTCTGAATACCCAGCTTAAAGGTATTGTACTAGGCTATCCCTTAAGGTACCATCACACTAAACGATATCGCTAGCAATCCGTGACGTTGCAGCGTCCTGGATAGCGATATCGTTGTGTTTGACACGCAGCAGCGATCAGGATCCTGCTGTGATATCGCTGGTCGTTGATTAAAGTCCAGAACTTTATTTGGTCGTCAGATCGCCGTGTATCGTTGTGTTTGACAGCAAAAGCAACGATACCAGCGATGTTTTACAATGGTAACCAGGGTAAATATCGGGTTACTAAGCGCAGGGCCGCGCTTAGTAACCCGATGTTTACCCTGGTTACCAGTGTAAAATGTAAAAAAACAAACACTACATACTCACCCTCTGATGTCTGTCACACGTCCCTCGCCGTCCGCTTCCTGCACTGACTGAGCGCCGGCCGTAAGTGAAAGCACAGCACAGCGGTGACGTCACCGCTCTGCTGTTAGGGCCGGCGCTCAGTCAGTGCGGGAAGCGGACGCTGGGGGATGCGAAGGTGAGTATGTACTGATTGTTATTTTACATTTTACACTGGTAACCAGGGTAAACATCGGGTTACTAAGCGCGGCCCTGCGCTTAGCAACCCGATGTTTACCCTGGTTACCCGGGGACCTCGGCATCGTTGGTCGCTGGAGAGCGGTCTGTGTGACAGCTCTCCAGCGATCAAACAGCGACACTGCAGCGATCGGCATCGTTGTCTGTATCGCTGCAGCGTCGCTTAGTGTGACGGTACCTTTACTGTTCCATAGATGTGGATTTCTCTTTGCAGGAAACTGAAAGAAAATAGGAGCGCTACCTAAGCATAAAAGATGTTTAAAAATAGATAAGTGGGTGACATATATGTGCTTAACTGAAAGCGCAGTGCAGTAGGCACAAAGCTAAATGGCTATTAGCACATGAATGGGATCCTCCAGTGCGGTATGCTGCTGGTCCGTAATGTGTGGAGCTATGCTGGTCCTGGCGTGGCCACAGGTCCAAATAGTAGTGACTGGATAAAAATTCCAGAGGCGCTTCCGTTTGAAGGTTTGATTCCCGTATGTGGTCCAGTTTGGTCTCCGGCTTAATAATCAAACTGGTGGGAACACTTTGCTAATTCAAAGGTTTGGTTTATTCACAAGGGTAACAAGTAAAAAAAAACCAAAAACTTTACATGTTTATTGCAAAAGGATTGCTAAAAATGACAAGTGTCTTAGAAGGTGGGAACATGTAGCGTGGGTACACAATGCGTTTCTGCTTACAAAGCGTCTTCATCATGTACACCTGTAATAGAGGTTAAAAAAGTTTGCCTTTATAAATATGCCCCAATGCTCTAATTGTAATAAAATGAATGTTTTTTTCCCCAATAATGGGTATATTCAGGGGTCATGTACTACTGGATCTAATGTATCCAATAATAGGACCATTTACTTTTAGGAATTATCTGTGGTCAAGTATAATGTGGAGGAAAAGTCGTAAAATTATGGAAATCACAGGAGGGGGGATAGACATGTTACGGATCTGGAAATTGAGTATGAAGAGGGCTGGCCCCGGAATATTGTGAAATGGTCAGTTGATAAAGAACAGTTAATATACAACATTCATGGCTGATTATACATCAATCACTGGAGATTCATATGTTCTTGTAAATTTACTATTTGCATGGTGATAAAACAAATTTCTTTGCAATTTTTTTTGTATTCCTTATCTTCACACTTGAAATCTTCTGGAAATTTCTTGCTCCATTTAAAACATTGTACACATGAGAGTGCTGTATCTTTCAATTTTTACTGATCTGGAAATGATGAAAAAATAGAATGAAACTTTCAAAACCTGTCGATTTATTCAGCAACCAGTATGGGCACCATGCACAGAAATACACGTACTTACACGCCTTGGCATTTTATTAATGGTTCACTGAGGAATGTTCTGCCTCTCTAAATGCACTTGGGCATGCAGATTGCCAAGATCCACTGCTCGATGGGATACAAGTCAGGAAATGCTGCGAACCATGGTATCACATTTAACCCTCCGTCAGGGGCAATATGTTTCATAACGAGTTTAGGGGCATTGCGCCTGTCCAGCACAGGCTAGAAAATTGAAATTTTTAAAAAAGGAAAATATAGCCAATGCTCTAAACGTGATCAGTTACCTTAATAGGAATGTAATAAATGAGAATACACACAATCAGGTGGAAAAAAAATGTTTATTAACCAGAAAAGTAATCTGTTTCTATGTCTTGAGCATCCTCCTCACTCTCTCCATCTTGACCTGTATCAGACACATCTGGACATTCTTCCACATCATTTTCTGAATCAATGTCACTTTCTTCCCCTAAATCTTCTAGCTGTAAGGGGTCTGTCTCATCATCAAGCAGTATATTTTGCACTTGCTCAACATGAAGGGCATTTGTCAAGTCAAATATTCTCCTCGCCATTTCAGAAGAAAAGCTGAAGCAAGAGAGAGAATATGTGTTAGGACGCAATGTGCCTGAGAAGCACACTCTTATTTCTAACAAAACCTTCTTTGACAAATCCACAAATTTAGCACTAGCTATTCATAAAACAAGCTAAAAAAACAATTGGGAAGAATAAAAACAGCAAATACTAACCTTCAAAGGTGTGACGCATTCAGGGGCAATGAGTCGGAGAAGCCAAAACACTGATATCTGATCTCCTTTTGCTCTGCAGCACAAGAGGCTTCTCAGGTTTCACACAGCCTTTAGGAAGGTACTGGGAGGATGGTGTTTCCCAGACAAACCACTGAAAATAGAGAAATGAAACTAAGTGAGCTGTGCCTGTCAGATCAATTGCCCCTGACGGAGGGTTAAGCTATGTAGGCTGCTCACAGTAGCACGAGCAACATGTAGTCTGGGATTGTCATACTGAAAAATGGATCCTTGCACACAATCACATCAGCTTATGAAGGCCTCTTCATGGCATGTCCCACGTGGTCTCCAGACCAATCTCCGGCTATAATTGCGTTAAAGATGAAAGTGAGACTCCTGGCTGAAGAGGAACTGCATTCCAACCTCTGTTACTATCTTGTTCTGCACCATCATAAGCTGTTAGGGAGATCAATGGACCAACTCTCGTTGGACATCTGGCTTGTAGCCCAATGTTGTCCAAATGCCTTCTAATGGTTTGTGTTTCACTTGGGCTTGGTATGTGAACTTTTTTTTTCCACTTGCAATACACAACAGATCACGGTGCACCATTCTTAAGAGTCTGATGAGACCACAGCAGCAACACCGTGAAGAGGCTTTCTTTAAAAGGAATCTGTCACCCCCTTGGTCGTGCCTAAGCTATTAATATGTGCATACAGGTACTAGAATATTTTAAATAGGCGCAGGCACTTGTGCAGAAGAAACAAGAAGCAAATACCCATAGAAGAGCGGAATATTGCAATTGCAGGGCGTAGGACAACCAGTAGACATCACAGGGCCCTGTGATGCTGATGGAAGGCAACAGGCATGCAAATGAAGACCGGAGGCAGAGCTTCCTTCCAAGCACCGCACACCGCATAGCCGGGAAGACCGGATTAACGTAAAGGAGAATTTCTGAAGAACAAGACCATGGATATGAGGCGTACAGGTATGACTATTTTCAGTACTCGGGTATGTGCACACGTTGTGGATTCGTGTGCGGATTTTTCCTCGCAGATTCTGAAAAATCTGCAGGTAAAACGCCTTGCGTATTACCTGCGGATTTACCGTGGTTTTTGTGCGGATTTCATCTGCGTTTTTACACTTGCAGATTCCAATTATGGAGCAGGTGTAAAACGCTGTGGAATCCGCACAAAGAATTGACATGCTGCGGAAAATAAACCGCAGCGTTTCCGATGTAATGGTGGATCCAGTGGTACGGCCATTTTTCAAAGTATCCCAGGAGCCATTTGTTTACACAACTCCTAGCCACATGTTGCTCATGCTACTTCAAGCAGCCTGCATGGTCTAAACATGCTACCGTGGCTTACAGCATCTCCAGACTTGTATCCCAGCGAGCACATTTTGACGTCATTGGTCTGCAATTGAAAAGGGAACTGCCAGCAGAGGAGGATGTTGTTATTATTATTATACATTTTTATAGCGCCATTTATTCCATGGCGCTTTACATGTGAATATGCGGCAATTATAGACAAATACATTAAACATGAGCAAAAAACAAGGCACACGGGTATATAAAGAGGAAGGACCCTGCCCGCGAGGGCTCACAGTCTGCAGGGGATGGGGGAGGATACACTAGGAGAGGGTAGGGCAGGTTGTGCGGTGGTTCAGTAGGTTGAGGATCACTGCAGGCTTGTCGGAAGAGGTTAGTCTTCAGATATTTTTTTTAAGGTTTCTATGGTAGGCGAGAGTCTGATGTGTTGGAGTAGAGTATGGGGGAAGCACGGGAGAAGTCTTGGATGCAGTTGTGGGAAGAAGAGAGGAGAGGGGAGTAGAGAAGGAGGTATTGAGAGGAACAGAGGTTGCGTGTAGACCATGTCACAGATGTATGGAGGAGACTGGTTGTGGATGGCTTTGTATGCCATAGTAAGGGTTTTGAACTCTAGTCTCTGGGCGATAGGAAGCCAGTGAAGGGCTTGGCATAGGGGAGAGGCTGTGGAATAGCGGGGAGACAGGTAGATTAGTCGGGCAGCAGAGCAGGGCCAGCATCAGCACCGGGCGCACCCAGGCAAGTGCTGGGGCCCTGAGCAGGCAGGGGGCCCACTCGCCGTCGGGGACACTGGTGCTATAGTGCCGGCCCCTGTGAGTGGACCCCCGCCTGCTCCGGGCCCCAGCACTTGCGTTACTTACCTCTCCCGGTTCCAGCGCTGCAGCATCTTCCATCCTCTGACTGTGACATTCAGGTCAGAGGGCGCGATGACGTCACCAGTGCGTGCCCTCTGCCTGAGCAGTCGCAGCACAGAGAGCTGGAAGACGCCGATGCTGAGGAGTCCAGAGCAGCGTCAAGCAACGAGAGGTGAGTATTTCATTTTTTTTTTTTTTTAATATTTGGAGCAATATATGGGGACCATCAGAAGGGGCCCATATATGGAGCATTATATGGGGCTAATTCTATATGGAGTATCTTATGGGGCCAATAATATAGGGAGCATCTTATGAAGCCAATTCTATAGGGAGCATTATATGGGGCCAATTTAATATGGAGCATCTTATGTGGCCAATTCAATATGGAGCAGTATATGGGGCCAATTACATATACTGTATGGGGCTGATCATATACTGTATGGAGCATTATATGAGACCCATTATATATGGAGCAATAGATGGGGCCTATCATATACTGTATGGAGAATATGTGGCTCACTATACTGTATGGAGCATTATATGGGGTCAATTCCGTATGGAACAATATATGCGGCTCATTCTGTATGGAGCACTCTGTGGTGCCCATTATACTGTATGGAGCATTATATGAGGCTCATTATTCTGTATGGAGCATAGTATTGGGCTCATTATTCTGTTTGGAGCAATATATGGGGCATTATTCTGTATAGAGGACTATACTGTCCGGTTTCTGAGCTAATGGAGAATGCACAATAGATATCACTCATGTAATGTAAGAAGTGAAATATTTGGCATTGTACTATACCTATATTTCTCTGCCGTATCCGTACATTATGAATTGTGGTATGTGTTAAAGGGGCCCACCGGGACTCTTTCGACCAGGGCCCATGAAAACCTGGAGCAGAGTGTAGGATGGATTGGAGTGGTACCAGAGTGCTAGAGGGGAGTCCAGAGAGTAGGAGGTTGCAGGAGTCAAGGCGGGAGATAAGGGCATGCACTAGTGGTTTTGCGGCGTCGCGATCAAGGAATGCGCGGATTCGGGAAATATTTTTGAGTTTGAGACAGCAGGAGGAGGCAAGGGCTTGGATATGTGGCTTGAAATAGAAGGCAGAGTGGAGGATCACCCCGAGGCACTGGGCGTGTGGGACTGGGGAAAGTGAGCAGCCATTGACATTGATGGATAGGTCTGGTGGAGGGATAGAGTGAGATGGGGGGGAAAGATGATGAATTCTGTTTTGTATGTTGACAATTTATGTATCCCAAGTGCATCTAGTGTCGCAGAACATTCCTCAATAACCATTAATAACCTCATTGATTGCAGCCAATGGTTGTGTGTGTATTTTTGCAGGTGACACTCAAACTCAGTATTGAAATATTTTGAAAATTGTTTCCATTTTTGCATAATTTGCACATTATTAACATGTCTATCCATCCTGTGATTTCCACCATTTTACAACTTTTTCTAAGTTTTGCAGTTTTAGGCTATGTTCACACGATGCGGTTTTTGCTGCGGATCCGCAGCGGAATTGCAGCTGCGGATCCGCAGCAGTTTTCCATGCAGGGTACAGTACAATGTTACCCTATGGAAAACAAAAACCGCTGTGCCGACGATCCTTTTTTTCGCAGGCAAATCCGCGCGGATTTGCCTGCAGAAAAAAGAAATACCATGTCAATTCTTTCTGCGGATTCCGCTGCGGGTTTCCAACAGCACCAATAGGAAACTGCAGTTGGAAACCCGCAGTGGAATCCGCAGTAGAAAAAGGACACAAAACCGCAGAGAGAAGCACCGCCGTTTTTCACTGCGGATTTCCCCGAAAAAGGACCTGGAAAATCCGCAGTGAAAAAAGGATCGTGTGAACGTACCCTTAAGGTTGAGGATTGTATATTGTAAACTCCCTAGACCTGCTCTGTACACTAATGCTGGGGTACAATGTACATATTGTAGTGTAGCCAAGATTAGTGTGGAATTCCCCATATCCCAACTGTGCTCTAAAGGTACCTTCACACGAAGCGACGCTGCAGCGATAGCGACAACGATGCCGATCGCTGCAGCGTCGCTGTTTGATCGCTGGGGAGCTGTCACACAGACCGCTCTCCAGCGACCAACGATGCCGAGGTCCCTGGGTAACCAGGGTAAACATCGGGTTGCTAAGCGCAGGGCCGCGCTTAGTAACCCGATGTTTACCCTGGTTACCAGCGTAAAAGTAAAAAAAACAAACAGTACATACTCACCTGCGCGTCCCCCAGCGTCTGCTTCCTGACACTGACTGAGCTCCGGCCCTAACAGCACAGCGGTGACGTCACCGCTGTGCTTTCACTTTCACTTTAGGGCCGGCGCTCAGTAAGTGTCAGGAAGCAGACGCTGGGGGACGCGCAGGTGAGTATGTACTGTTTGTTTTTTTTACTTTTACGCTGGTAACCAGGGTAAACATCGGGTTACTAAGCGCGGCCCTGCGCTTGGTAACCCGATGTTTACCCTGGTTACCAGTGTAAAACATCGCTGGTATCGTTGCTTTTGCTTTCAAACACAACGATACACGGCGATCGGACGACCAAATAAAGTTCTGGACTTTATTCAGCGACCAACGACATCACAGCAGGATCCTGATCGCTGCTGCGTGTCAAACTAAACGATATCGCTATCCAGGATGCTGCAACGTCACGGATCGCTAGCGATATCGTTTCAAAGTTGTTTCGTGTGAAGGTACCTTAATGCTTGCATGCAGGGCAGGTGTTAGGTCCCCATTGTACACTAAAGCTAGGCTGCAGGGCAGATGTAGTTCCCCCCCCCCCCCCCCCCGTACACAATTTCTTGGGTGCAGGGCAGATGTTGGCTCCCCCTATACACTAATTCTGGGGTGCAGAGCAGATGTTGGGTCCCCCTGTACACTAATGCTGGGGTGCAGGGCAGATGTTGGGTCCCCTCTGTACACTAATGCTGGGGTGCAGGGCAGATGTTGGGTCCCCTCTGTACACTAATGCTGGGGTGCAGGGCAGATGTTGGGTCCCCTCTGTACACTAATGGCGGGGTGCAGGGCAGATGTTGGGTCCCCCCTGTACACTAATGGCGGGGTGCAGGGCAGATGTTGGGTCCCCCTGTACACTAATGCTGGGGTGCAGGGCAGATGATGGGTCCCCCTGTACACTAATGCTGGGGCGCAGGGCAGATGATGGGTCCCCCTGTACACTAATGCTGGGGCGCAGGGCAGATGTTGGGTCCCCCCCTGTACACTAATGCTGGGGCGCAGGGCAGATGTTGGGTCCCCCCCTGTACACTAATGCTGGGGCGCAGGGCAGATGTTGGGTCCCCCCTGTACACTAATGGTGGGGTGCAGGGCAGATGTTGGGTCCCCCCCTGTACACTAATGCTGGGGCGCAGGGCAGATGTTGGGTCCCCCTGTACACTAATGGTGGGGCGCAGGGCAGATGTTGGGTCCCCCTGTACACTAATGGTGGGGCGCAGGGCAGATGTTGGGTCCCCCTGTACACTAATGCTGGGGCGCAGGGCAGATGTTGGGTCCCCCTGTACACTAATGCTGGGGCGCAGGGCAGATGTTGGGTCCCCCTGTACACTAATGCTGGGGCGCAGGGCAGATGTTGGGTCCCCCTGTACACTAATGGTGGGGTGCAGGGCAGATGTTGGGTCCCCCCTGTACACTAATGCTGGGGTGCAGGGCAGATGCTAATCACTAGCTTATAATTAGAAGTGTCCTGTTTCTGGTGACTGTCCAGGACATTACACCAAGGGCCGGAGAGAGAAAATCACAGTACTTTCACTACTCTACAATACCCCCAGTCATTCTAGTGGCGGCACCAGGGGCAGTGTGCGACAATGGCAGGCTATGTGCGCCTTTTCCGCCTGCCCTCCATACATAGCGTGTGATGAGCTCCTCTGAGGATTTTTTCCACTTCCTTTCCTGAACTGGCCTGGGATCGCTTCCTCGGAGCACACGTAGCTCCGTCAGTAGTGGCTGAAGTGTGTGTTTCCCCCCAGGGAGGGGGCTGGGAGCGTGAGCCGTGGCCAGAGTCCGCCTGCTTCCTCCTGCCGCCTCCTGCCGCTGGGAGGCCATGCATTGCTGGCTGCGGTGACGGAGAGTAGCGATGAGCAGCTCTCCGCGGCTCCGCTCCGTGCTCTCCGCCGGCTGTGCTCTGCAGCAGGCCGCCCCCTCCGCTGTGCAGCCAGCCTGCCTGTGCCGCCGCCGCCGCCGACCTCCCGCTCACTGGCGCTCACTTTCTTCTTCTAGGCTGGATCCATGCCGTGTACACTCCAGCAGACTCCCTGGTGTTCGGGGGAAACATACTGCACAGCTTTAATATTCCCATGCAGCTCCGAGTGTATGAAATAGAAGACCGGACAAGGGTAAGAGACTAAGAGCACTTTCTCAGCGGTGTGGGGGCTAGGCTCTGTAGGAGCCCGGCATTTCTGACCCCACCTTACATGACCCCTCTGTGCGATCACTCACCAGCAATGTGTGAAGATGATGCGATGTAGCCATCAGCTTCCTCTGCAGGGCTCTGCCACTACTGCACTGTACGAGCCCCTCCATATGCATCCATATAACCTTCTGTGACCTTTCCATAAAGCCATACCTCTGCCTGACCCTGGCTGCTCCATGTGTCCGGACGGCACCATCACCTACTAACTCTACGCAGACTACAAGGTTACTGGAAGGCTGGAGTGCAGTTATGGGCCTACCTAGTAGAAGACGGATTTTGCCACTTCAGACATGCTGTCCAATTTTTAAAGGGATATGAGAGCGGGTCTTCTAGGTTTGCAAATTCAGCCCAATTTACCATTGATCCCACCAACATCATGGTGTTTTCTCACTAAGCAGGGCACTGGTTATATAAAGTGCATGCGCCACAAGATTTCCACAATAGTTCTAATTCTCTTTATACATCCACTTCTTCCTGAGCATTGCGGGACATGTAGTATCTCATACAATAGATGATGAAATGTTCTGATAAAAAGTTCTTTGTTATGGTCAATGCACATACTGTGAGCAGTCAGATTATTGGCTATATGTGCACATTTATCTACTCTTAAAGCAGCTATCTACGTCAGGCTGGGAAGTAGCTATAGGGTAAGATTACAGACAGGAAGTCCAAAAAGATGGGAAAATACTAAAACCCTATGTGTCATATTTGTCTATGCCTATGGTAGATTTTACCTATGCTGGCATCTCACGGGTACACTTACCGCAACAAGGGGGGAATTTAAATCAGCTCCTCCTAAGATGTGAGGCACGGTGGATAATGCGCACTAACGCCATGGGCCCAATAGGTCTGAATGAACGGATAGACATGTCCATTTTTTTATGAAATTGCGTTCATTTTTTGCCCCTCCCCTCTCCTTTTTTTTCCTGTTTTTCTCCCTCTCTTATTATGTTAGTCAAGTAACAATCTAACACATTTCGTCATAAGGTGTATTTTTAGAAGAATGTGTCTGTTTAAGGAAACAATATATTTTGTTATAAGTGATATGTTATTTGTGTTGTCACGAAATTGTTAAACAGTAGATTTGCATTACTAATGACGTACGGCAATATGGGGAGGTAACTATATCTTGGCTAAACTACAAATTTCCCCTCCCCATTTCCGCCCGTCATCGGGACCTGTAGAAGCGCCTTCTGCGCGAAACAGCTGTAGTCCATCACCCCTTTCCCACCACGTTTTCTCCCGCCCGCTTGTTGTCATAAAGATGTCCCAATAAAGATAAAGATTTTTTACCTGGATCGAGGAGTGCGCTACTTTTTCTCTTCTGGCATTATCAGATTTTACCTATGCCTATGGTAGATTTTTTAGTCATTTCTGTCTGTACCTATGCCTATGGTAGATTTTGTACAGTGTGCGGGAAATCAGCGATTCCGCAAAATTAATGAACATGTTGTTTTTTTTTTCCGCGATTCGTTTTTTCGCGGAAAAAATCGCAACATTTGCACAAGTTTTGCAGATTACATAGAAACGATTGGGAACCATATGTAAGCGTTTTTTTCACGTTTTTATTGCGTTTTTATAGCGAAAAAAACGCGATAAATACTGAACGTGTGCACATAGCCTTACAACTCCCTTCTCTGTGTACCTGAACTGAGAGAGGGAGGGTGATGTTTTGAGTGAGATAAAGGCACCTTCACACTGAACAACTTAACAACGATAACGATAGCGATCCGTGACGTTGCAGCGTCCTGGATAGCGATATCGTTGTGTTTGACACGCAGCAGCGATCAGGATCCTGCTGTGACATCGTTGGTCGGAGCTAGAAGGCCAGCACCTTATTTCGTCGCTGGATCACCCGCTGACATCGCTGGATCGGTGTGTGTGACGCGGATTCAGCGATGTCTTCACTGGTAACCAGGGTAAACATTGGGTTACTAAGCGCAGGGCCGCGCTTAGTAACCTGATGTTTACCCTGGTTACCAGCGTAAACGTAAAAAAAACCAAACACTACATACTTACATTCCGGTGTCTGTCGGGTCCCCCGGCGTCCGCTTCCCTGCACTGTGTCAGCGCCGGCCAGCCGTAAAGCAGAGCACAGCGGTGACGTCACCGCTCTGCTTTAGGGCCGGCGCTTACACAGTGCAGGGAAGCGGACGCCGGGGGACGTGACAGACACCGGAATGTAAGTATGTAATGTTTGTTTTTTTTACATTTACACTGGTAACCAGGGTAAACATCGGGTTACTAAGCGCGGCCCTGCGCTTAGTAACCCGATGTTTACCCTGGTTACCCAGGGACTTCGGCATCATTGGTCGCTGAAGAGCTGTCTGTGTGACAACTCTCCAGCGATCACACAACGACGAAACAGCGACGCTGCAGCGATCGGCATCGTTGTCTATATCGCTGCAGCGTCGCTTAATGTGACGGTACCTATAGGCTAGAAGCTAATGTTAATATTGTCTATCTTGAGATAGTATATAAACCCTCCTCTCACACATCCAGTACCCTAGCAACCAGAGAATGCAGAGTAAGTGGACATGCTAGCTGGGGCATACCTTATAGAAGTCAAGCTGCAACACCAGGCTCTCCCATCATCACTTTGGTAAGTATTACAAATAACCGTTTTAAGCTCCGTTTTTTTTATTGGAATAAGTTCATATTAGTGACAGAAAGTTACTTTCCCAGTTTCATTAAGATCTTTTTAGGGATTCAGTCTTTATGCGCCATATTCTTCCATACCTATGCCTAGTGTGTTATCATGGTTGGAAACTGAATAACGGTTTTAAGCTCCGTTTTTTTTATTGGAATAAGTTCATATTAGTACAACAAGGTTATTTTCCAAGTTTCATTAAGATCTGTTTAGGGATTCAGTCTTTATGCGCCGCCATATTTTGCTATGCCTATGGTATTTTTTTTTCTAAAGTTGTATTTTTTTAATGTATTTTTCCTTTCCACTTCACTCTATTTAAAAATAAATTAGCGGAGGTTAAACTTTAATTGCGTTTTCAACAAGGCAAACCCATACATTTCTATATAGTAACTTTAAATTTTAAATAAACACTGAATCCCTAAGAAGATCTTGATGCAACTTTGAAAATAAGTTTGTCATTAATCTGAACTTTTTCCAGCAAGAAAAACAGAGCTTAAAAATGTAATTCTGTTTTCAACAATGTTAATTCATACATTCCTATATAATAACTTTACATTTCAAATAAACAGTGAATCCCTAAGTAGATCTTTATCGAAAAATTTTGCCTTAGGCCGGCCTCACACTAGCGTGTTTTACGGACGTATGAGAGGTGCTGAAAATACGGATTGCATATGGTACAATGCTTGTCTATGCCCCAGCTCCTATCAGCCGTATTTTACTGATCCGTATATTATACGGTCTTCTACGGCCGTAGAAAATCACAGCATGCTGCGTTTGTCACCGTATTGCGCAAAAAAATACGCCAATGAAAGTCTATGGGGGTGAGAAAAATACAGATTACACAAAGACCAGCAGTGTGACTTGCGAGAAATACGCACCGGTGTTCTATAGAAAAGCCGGCAATTCAGTGCGGTGTACAGTAAAATCACACTGACAGGTTACATTAGAATAGCTAAAATAAATGTCTACACATAGTATAGGGGTGTGTGTGTATATATATATATATATATATATATATATATATATATATATATATATATATATATATATATATATATATATATATATATATATACACACACAGTGGGGCAAAAAAGTATTTAGTCAGTCAGCAATAGTGCAAGTTCCACCACTTAAAAAGATGAGAGGCGTCTGTAATTTACATCATAGGTAGACCTCAACTATGGGAGACAAACTGAGAAAAAAAAATCCAGAAAATCACATTGTCTGTTTTTTTATCATTTTATTTGCATATTATGGTGGAAAATAAGTATTTGGTCAGAAACAAACCATCAAGATTTCTGGCTCTCACAGACCTGTAACTTCTTCTTTAAGAGTCTCCTCTTTCCTCCACTCATTACCTGTAGTAATGGCACCTGTTTAAACTTGTTATCAGTATAAAAAGACACCTGTGCACACCCTCAAACAGTCTGACTCCAAACTCCACTATGGTGAAGACCAAAGAGCTGTCAAAGGAAACCAGAAACAAAATTGTAGCCCTGCACCAGGCTGGGAAGACTGAATCTGCAATAGCCAACCAGCTTGGAGTGAAGAAATCAACAGTGGGAGCAATAATTAGAAAATGGAAGACATTCAAGACCACTGATAATCTCCCTCGATCTGGGGCTCCACGTAAAATCCCACCCCGTGGGGTCAGAATGATCACAAGAACGGTGAGCAAAAATCCCAGAACCACGCGGGGGGACCTAGTGAATGAACTGCAGAGAGCTGGGACCAATGTAACAAGGCCTACCATAAGTAACACACTACGCCACCATGGACTCAGATCCTGCAGTGCCAGACGTGTCCCACTGCTTAAGCCAGTACATGTCCGGGCCCGTCTGAAGTTTGCTAGAGAGCATTTGGATGATCCAGAGGAGTTTTGGGAGAATGTCCTATGGTCTGATGAAACCAAACTGGAACTGTTTGGTAGAAACACAACTTGTCGTGTTTGGAGGAAAAAGAATACTGAGTTGCATCCATCAAACACCATACCTACTGTAAAGCATGGTGGTGGAAACATCATGCTTTGGGGCTGTTTCTCTGCAAAGGGGCCAGGACGACTGATCCGGGTACATGAAAGAATGAATGGGGCCATGTATCATGAGATTTTGAGTGCAAACCTCCTTCCATCAGCAAGGGCATTGAAGATGAAACGTGGCTGGGTCTTTCAACATGACAATGATCCAAAGCACACCGCCAGGGCAACGAAGGAGTGGCTTCGTAAGAAGCATTTCAAGGTCCTGGAGTGGCCTAGCCAGTCTCCAGATCTCAACCCTTTAGAAAACCTTTGGAGGGAGTTGAAAGTCCGTGTTGCCAAGCGAAAAGCCAAAAACATCACTGCTCTAGAGGAGATCTGCATGGAGGAATGGGCCAACATACCAACAACAGTGTGTGGCAACCTTGTGAAGACTTACAGAAAACGTTTGAGCTCTGTCATTGCCAACAAAAGATATATTACAAAGTATTGAGATGAAATTTTGTTTCTGACCAAATACTTATTTTCCACCATAATATGCAAATAAAATGATAAAAAAACAGACAATGTGATTTTCTGGATTTTTTTTTCTCAGTTTGTCTCCCATAGTTGAGGTCTACCTATGATGTAAATTACAGACGCCTCTCATCTTTTTAAGTGGTGGAACTTGCACTATTGCTGACTGACTAAATACTTTTTTGCCCCACTGTATATATATATACATACACTAGATGGTGGCACGATTCTAACGCATCGGGTATTCTAGAATATGTATGTCCACGCAGTATATTGCCCAGCCACGCAGTATGCTGCCCAGCCACGCAGTATGCTGCCCAGCCACGCAGTATGCTGCCCAGCCACGCAGTATGCTGCCCAGCGACGTAGTATACAGCACACGTAGTATATTGCCCAGTGACGTAGTATATTGCCCAGCGACGTAGTATATTGCCCAGCCATGTATGACACAGGTTAAAAAAATAAAAAATAAACATATACTCACCTTCCGCAGGCGCGTTGTAGCTCTGTCGTCTGTGTGGGGTGCAGGCGGCAGCTTCCGGTCCCGGGGTGTGATGACGTCGCGGTCACATGACCGTGACGTCACGACAGGTCCTTGTCGCGCAGGACCTGTGATGACGTCGCGGTCACATGACCGTGTTGCGGTCACATGACCGTGACGTCACGGCAGGTCTTTTGCGCGCAGGACTTGTGATGACGCATTCCTTTCATTAACTGCTCAAACAGATCTGAGTAGTGAGGTCTCGGTAGCATAACTTTTCCTTTTGGGCAGCATTGAGTAAACTGATTGTCAGATGGTTTTTCATCAATGAAATTCAGAGAGTCGCATTTAGAGCAAACTGCATTCATATTCCCACAGTAGTGTTCATGAATTGTACATTCATTGTCTGTTACGTAATGTGCAAGTTGTTGAATATTGTCCTGGTCGTGCCTTAGTTGGTAGAGCATTCGTTTTTTATGAATTTGGCGATCATGTTGTTCCTGTCGTACAACAGTTTGTTGTGGTGTCTCCGGTTGGCGAAGGTGTCTGTGAGATGCCGCATCCTGGGCTTGTCTAGCAGCAGTTTGTTGTGGTGTCTCCTGTTGGCGACGTCTGTGAGATTCCACACCCTCGGCTTGTCGGGCGGCAGTTTGTTGTGGTGTCTCCTGTTCCCGATGTTGTCGTTTTCTTGCTGCTGCTTTTCTGTCATCCTCATTGGCGTATTTTCGTTTACGACCTATTCTAAGATAGAAACACAAGGAGATGCCGCCCATACAGGGAGACGCAGGCACACACCCTACACAACGGCGGCACTTGACAGCAGTGGAGGACAATGATGATTCCAGAATTCATGGCAGACTGTGCCCGTCGCTGATTGGTCGAGGCCGGCTGGCCTCGACCAATCAGCAAGTTGGGATTTCCGAGACAGACAGACAATTAGACCCTTAGACAACACAATGGCGGCACTTGACAGCAGTGGAGGACAATGCCCGTCGCTGATTGGTCGAGGATTTCTGGATTTTTTTTTCTCAGTTTGTCTCCCATAGTTGAGGTCTACCTATGATGTAAATTACAGACGCCTCTCATCTTTTTAAGTGGTGGAACTTGCACTATTGCTGACTGACTAAATACTTTTTTGCCCCACTGTGTGTGTGTATGTATGTATGTATGTATGTATGTATGTATGTATATATATATATATATATATATATATACTCACCGGCCACTTTATTAGGTACACCATGCTAGTAACGGGTTGGACCCCTTTTGCCT
Organism: Ranitomeya variabilis; assembly: GCF_051348905.1. Classification (NCBI taxonomy): domain Eukaryota; kingdom Metazoa; phylum Chordata; class Amphibia; order Anura; family Dendrobatidae; genus Ranitomeya; species Ranitomeya variabilis. The sequence continues at coordinate 222,182,425 of NC_135232.1, read as the reverse complement.
TCAGAACTGCCTCAATTCTTCGTGGCATAGATTCAACAAGGTGCTGGAAGCATTCCTCAGAGATTTTGGTCCATATTGACATGATGGCATCACACAGTTGCCGCAGATTTGTCGGCTACACATCCCAAAGATGCTCCATACAAGGCAGGATGGATCCATGCTTTCATGTTGTTTACGCCAAATTCTGACCCTACCATCCGAATGTCGCAGCAGAAATCGAGACTCATCAGACCAAGCAACGTTTTTCCAATCTTCTACTGTCCAATTTCGATGAGCTTGTGCAAATTGTAGCCTCAGTTTCCTGTTCTTAGCTGAAAGGAGTGGTACCCGGTGTGGTCTTCTGCTGCTGTAGCCCATCTGCCTCAAAGTTCGACGCACTGTGCGTTCAGAGATGCTCTTAGGCCTACCTTGGTTGTAACGGGTGGCGATTTGAGTCACTGTTGCCTTTCTATCAGCTCGAACCAGTCTGCCCATTCTCCTCTGACCTCTGGCATCAACAAGGCATTTCCGCCCACAGAACTGCCGCTCACTGGATTTTTTTTCTTTTTCGGGCCATTCTCTGTAAACCCTAGAGATGGTTGTGCGTGAAAATCCCAGTAGATCAGCAGTTTCTGAAATACTCAGACCAGCCCTTCTGGCACCAACAACCATGCCACGTTCAAAGGCACTCAAATCACCTTTCTTCCCCATACTGATGCTCGGTTTGAACTGCAGGAGATTGTCTTGACCATGTCTACATGCCTAAATGCACTGAGTTGCCGCCATGTGATTGGCTGATTAGAAATTAAGTGTTAACAAGAAGTTGGACAGGTGTACCTAATAAAGTGGCCAGTGAGTGTATATTATATTATATTATTATAAAATGTCAGTGAGACACATATATGTATATATGTTAATATTTCATACAGCGCTAGATAGGAGAAAAGCCGGTAATTCAATTGCCGGCTTTTCCTATCTCCTCCCAAACCCGACATGATATGACACATGGTTTACATACAGTAAACCATCTCACTTTCCTTTTTTTTTGCATATTCCACACTACTAATGTTAGTAGTGTGTATGTGCAAAATTTGGGCGCTCTAGCTATTAAATTAAAGGGTTAAATCGCGGAAAAAATTGGCGTGGGCTCCCGCGCAATTTTCTTCACCAGAATGGTAAAGCCAATGACTGGGGTCAGATATTAATAGCCTAGAGAGGGTCCATGGTTATTGCCCCCCCCCCCCCCCCCCCCCTGGCTAAAAACATCTGCCCCCAGCCACCCCAGAAAAGGCACATCTGGAAGATGCTCCTATTCTGGCACTTGGCCACTCTCTTCCCACTCCCCTGTAGCGGTGGGATGTGGGGTAATGAAGGGTTAATGTCACCTTGCTATTGTAAGGTGACATTAAGCCAGATTAATAATGGAGAGGCGTCAATTATGACACGTATCCATTATTAATCCAATAGTATGAAATGGTTAAAAAACACACACACATTATTACAAAGTATTTTAATGAAATAAATACACATATACATTTTTGTAATATTTTATTATACTGGTAATCCACCTGAAGACCCTCGGTCTGTAAAAAAGGTAAAATAAAAAAACAACAATATCCCATACCTTCCGTCGTTCTGTCACGTCCCATGATGTAAATCCATCTGAAGGGGTTAACTAATTTTATAAGCAGAAGCTCTGCTAATGCAGCTGTGCTCCTGCCTGTATAACCCTGGGGAATGAATGGAATGTAGGTCAATGACCTGTAGTTACCTTCAGTCGTGGTGATGCGCCCTCTGCTGGATGTCCTCATATGAACTCGAGCGTGGGAAAATATTAAGAAAAGTTCCCAGGCTCGAGTTCATATGAGGACATCCAGCAGAGGGCGCATCACCGTGATCACAGTCATGTGACCGCGACGTCATCACAGGTCCTGCGCTCATACCATCCCTGGGACCGGAAGCTGCCGTGGACTACAAGGTGCCCTCGGAAAGGTGAGTATGTTTATTTTTTATTTTTTAAACTGTGACAAACCTGGCTGGGCAATAAACTACGTAGCTGGGCAATATACTACGTGACTGGCCAATATGCTACATGGCTCTGTGCTGTATACTACGTCGCTGTGCAATATACTATGTAACTGGGCAATATACTACGTGGCTCTGTGCTGTATACTACGTCACTGGGCAATATACTACGTCACTGGGCAATATACTACGTCACTGGGCAATATACTACGTCACTGGGCAATATACTACGTGGCTGGGCTGCATACTGCGTGGCTGGGCTGCATACTGCGTGGCTGGGCTGCATACTGCGTGGCTGGGCAGCATACTGCGTGGCTGGGCAGCATACTGTGTGGCTGGGCAGCATACTGCGTGGCTGGGCAGCATACTGCGTGGCTGGGCAGCATACTGCGTGGCTGGGCAGCATACTGCGTGGCTGGGCAATATACTACGTGGACATGCATATTCTAGAATACCCGATGCGTTAGAATCTGGCCACCATCTAGTGTGTGTGTGTGTATATGTGTGTGTGTGTATATATATATATATATATATATATATATATATATATATATATATATATATATATATATATATACACACATACACACACACACACACACACACACACACACACACACACACACACACACACACACACACACACACCCCTATACTATGTGTAGACATTTATTTTAGCTATTCTAACGTAACCTGTCAGTGTGATTTTACTGTACACCGCACTGAATTGCCGGCTTTTCTATAGAACACCGGTGCGTATTTCTCGCAAGTCACACTGCTGGTCCGTGTGTAATCTGTATTTTTCTCACCCCCATAGACTTTCATTGGCGTATTTTTTTGCGCAATACGGTGACAAACGCAGCATGCTTGATTTTCTACGGCCGTAGAAGACCGTATAATATACGGATCAGTAAAATACGGCTGATAGGAGCTGGGGCATAGACAAGCATTGTACCATATGCAATCCGTATTTTCAGCACCTCTCATACGTCCGTAAAACACGCTAATGTGAGGCCGGCCTTAGGGTACTGTCACACAGTGGCACTTTGATTGCTCCGACGGCACGATCCGTGACGTTGCAGCGTCGCTTGATTATTGCTCCAGCGTCGTAGACTGCGGTCACACTTTGCAATGCACGGCGCTGGAGCGATAATTTCATGACGTAGTTGCGATGTAGAAGTCATACGGGACATTGGGAATATCGTGCACACCTTTGTTACACGCTGCGATCATGCCGCCACAGCGGGACACTTGACGACGAAATAAAGTTTCAAACGATCTGCTACGACGTACAATTCTCAGCGGGGTCCCTGATCGCAGTAGCGTGTTAGACACTGCGATATCGTAACTATATCGCTGGAACGTCAAGGATCGTGCCGTTGTAGCGACCAAAGTGCCACTGTGTGACAGTACCCTAAGGCAAAATTTTTCGATAAAGATCTACTTAGGGATTCACTGTTTATTTGAAACTAGACTGTGGCCCGATTCTAATGCATCGGGTATTCTAGAATATACATGTCCCCGTAGTATGTGATTCGCGGCAGACTGTGCCCGTCGCTGATTGGTCGAGGCAACCTTTATGACATCATCGTCGCCATGGCAACCATTATGACATCATCGTCGCCATGCTGTGCCCATCTCTGATTGGTCGAGGCCGCCCGACAAACCGTCGACCACTCCATATAAGGTATGGTCTACAAACCGCCGACCACTCCATATAAGGTATGGTCTACAAACCGCCGACCACTCCATATAAGGTATGGTCTACAAACCGCCGACCACTCCATATAAGGTATGGTCTACAAACCGCCGACCACTCCATATAAGGTATCCTGTTTGTAGACCATACCTTATATGGAGTGATTTCCAGGACAGACAGACAGACAGACAGAAAGACAGACAGACAGACAGAAAGACAGACAGACAGACAGACAGACAGACGGAAAAACCCTTAGACAATTATATATATAGATGTAAAGTTATTATATAGGAATGTATGAATTAACATTGTTGAAAACAGAATTACATTTTTAAGCTCTGTTTTTCTTGCTGGAAAAAGTTCATATTAATGACAAACTTATTTTCAAAGTTGCATCAAGATCTTCTTAGGGATTCAGTGTTTATTTAAAATTTAAAGTTACTATATAGAAATGTATGGGTTTGCCTTGTTGAAAACGCAATTAAAGTTTAACCTCCGCTAATTTATTTTTAAATAGAGTGAAGTGGAAAGGAAAAATACATAAAAAAAATACAACTTTAGAAAAAAAAAATACCATAGGCATAGATATGGCAGAATATGGCGGCGCATAAAGACTGAATCCCTAAACAGATCTTAATGAAACTTGAAAGATAACCTTGTTGTACTAATATGAACTTATTCCAATAAAAAAAACGGAGCTTAAAACCGTTATTCAGTTTCCAACCATGATAACCCACTAGGCATAGGTATGGAAGAATATGGCGCATAAAGACTGAATCCCTAAAAAGATCTTAATGAAACTTGGAAGATAACCTTGTTGGACTAATATGAACTTATTCCAATAAAAAAAACGGAGCTTAAAACCGTTATCCAGTTTCCAAAAAAGTGAACCCCTACATTCATGTATAGCAACTTTATGTCAAAATAAATACATAAGTAAATAAATTAGTTACTCTGCTTCAAATAGAGTGAAGTGGAAAGGAAAAGTAAATTAAGAAAATGAAACTGTAAAAAAAATCTAAAATAGGCATAGGTATAGATGAATACGACTAAAATATCTACCATAGGCATAGGTATAGGTTAATTTGGCACATAGGGTTTTAGTATGCACCAAAAAGATGTCTGCCCCATGTTACTAACTTAGTCAATGCTGAAGCCTTCAGAAACGGTACTTGCCCATGTTGCTTACTGAGCACTGTACTGAAATTGTTCCCGTTCTCATCAGTTTTCTATCACCACATGGCTCAAAATCTCATTTCCCAATTGTAGACACAGACTAGAAATCCATGTGTCTTTTTGACTGTGAGGAAACCAGAGGAAGGTTACATACACACAGGAAAAAACATACAAACTCCATTCAGATTTGTCCTTTACTGGAGTCATACTCTGGTCCATTTTACTTGCAAGAATAAATAAGACTTGTGTCTCTGTTTCTATGCTTTAAGTTTACAGTCCTTACAGCAGATCTGTCTTGGGAATGAATGTCCAAGATGCCATATTCTCATTAGTCATGACAATAAAAAGGGCCTTTAAGTAAAGGCTCAAAAAAATCCTTCCTGCATAATCTTCCTTCTCCCCCCAGCACCCCCACATCTTTCTGGTTATGTACAACGTACGGTAATTGCTGTATGACAAATGATACTTGGCGACTATAGCAAAAGTTTACAGTGACATTCAATTATTGTGTAGCGATAGCATTACAGGCCTCTGTACTGGGGGAAAATGTCAGAAACTGTAAGGCCATGTTCTTAAAATGCTATTGCGTTTTTTCAAATTTTATGTTCAAACATTATGGTTTCAGAAAATCTCTGGAAAAAATGCAAATCATGTGAACATTTCCTAAAATATCAAATCAGCACCATAGTTCAAAGTATTTGTTGCATCCTCTCGGTGAAATAGTGCAGTTTTCTGTTCTATTTTTCCAAGAGAATGCAGAAAAATAACATATATGGCCACATACATCTCAAACTTTTATCACCTATCCAACTAAGTCAGGTGCCCATAGCGCAGGTAAACGCTTCGTAGAGTCCCACCTGTCTCGTGCCTGGTGTACATTAACTGCTAGTAAGCGAGATTGGTGACCAGAAATATGTATAAAGATACTTGCACTCACGTAAAGTGTTCCTGCCAATAGCTTGATTGTATTGTGGTAATGTGTATTACTTGTTTTGCTTTTTTCCCCATAAGGTGCATGCAAAGTTCCGCTATCCTTTCTATTATGAGATGTGCTGGTATGTCTTAGAGAGATATGTTTGCACCTTAACAAAACGCTGCCACCTTAACAAAGCGTTTCAGAAGGAGTCAATGCTATTTGGTAAGTACAGTGCCTTCTGCAACATAAAAAGGTCTTTTTTTCCCCGCATATAACAACATTTTATTTATTGCAAGTGTGCAGTCTACAGCCAATTCTGCAGGTGTGCATTTTGTATTAAGTGTATCAGGTCACAGATAGATGTCTGTGATAATTTATGCAAAGTACATCTTTGTCACATAGTTTTGAATACACTGAAACAGAAGCCATGTTTATTTACATTATAGGGAATTGGTAGCCAGCTTTTTGACACTTAAACTGAGAGCAGCATAGTTTAGGGGGGGAGACCCTGATTCCAGCAAAGTATCACTTATTGAGCTGCTTACTGTAGTTTTGCTAAAATCATTTTTATCAGTAGGAGGATATCACCAAGGACTAGTAATCCTCCATATTCATGATCTCTGTATAACGCCAAAACCCACCACTGCTTTATCAGCTTCCTGCCTATGTACCGTCTACACAGATAGCTGCCAGTCAGTGGTGTGGGCCGGGTTATACAGGGCTCAGAATTCAGAAAACTGTTAAATCTGCAGCGGATAAAACTGAGGTTTTAGAAAAAAAATACAGCAAGCAGCCCAATAGGTGACACATTGATGGAATTAGGGTTTCTATCCATACATTATACTGTTCTTAGATGGCGTAGCAAATACCTGATGACATATTCTTTTTAAAGGGAACCTGACAGCTGATTCATGCTGCCCGAACTATGAGAAGCTGTCTAGCAACCGCAAATCATGCAGCTGCGGCGACAAAAACAAAATCTCCGAGCACGCCCGAATACTCGGAGACCACCCGAGCATGCTCGGGAAATCACGAGTAACGAGTATGCTCGCTCATCATTAGTGTGCTGCCTCTTGCATGTCACACAAGTGGCCTAGACCCCACCTGGCTTTGAAATATAGGTTCTCTCTGAAATGCCATAAACAAAGAAAAAACTAACAAATTGGTCAAACAAATGAAACGATTCAAAGAATGTAGAACAACCTTTATTGAGAACACAAATGGTTATGTGGTGCCCAATGTATGAGACAGGTAATAACAATAATCTTTATTTTTTATATAGCGCTAACATATTCCGGGTAAACACACCATGTTAAAAACATATAATAGAAATGATGTGTGACTGGATCAACAATTACAGAATTTATAGAGTATATATATATATGTATAAAAATATAAGTTGAGAGTACACTGAGGACAATGTAATTGAAAAAGTAGGCAACTCATTAAAAAATATTTGATATGCAATTTATTCAACAATATAAATATTACTATCTCAGTGTGGCAAGAGTGCAAAACAAATGACATGAATGTATGTGGCACGTGATGTATGAGGACACATATACAAAGTACAGTACAGACCTAAAGTTTGGACACACCTCATTTAAAGATTTTTCTGTATTTTCATGACTATGAAAATTGTACATTCACACTGAAGGCATCAAAACTATGAATTAACACATGTGGAATTATATACTTAACAAAAAAGTGTGAAACAACTGAAATTATGTCTTATATTCTAGGTTCTTCAAAGTAGCCACCTTTTGCTTTGATGACTGCTTTGCACACTCTTGGCATTCTCTTGATGAGCTTCAAGAGGTAGTCACCGGAAATGGTCTTCCAACAATCTTGAAGGAGTTCCCAGAAATGCTTAGCACTTGTTAGCCTTTTTGCCTTCCCTCTGCGGTCCAGCTCACCCCAAACCATCTCGATTGGGTTCAGGTCTGGTGACTTTGGAGGCCAGGTCATCTGTCGTAGTGCCCCATCACTCTCCTTCCTGGTCAAATAGCCCTTACACAGCCTGGAGGTGTTTGGGGTCATTGTCCTGTTGAAAAATAAATGATGGTCCAACTAAACGCAAACTGGATGGAATAGCATGCTGATGCAAGATGCTGTGGTAGCCATGCTGGTTCAGTATGCCTTCAATTTTGAATAAATCCCCAAGAGTGTCACCAGCAAAGCACCCCCACACCATCACACCTCCTCCTCCATGCTTCACAGTGGGAACCAGGCATGTAGAGTCCATCCGTTCACCTTTTCTGCGTCGCACAAAGACACGGTGGTTGGAACCAAAGATCTCAAATTTGGACTCATCAGACCAAAGCACAGATTTCCACTGGTCTAATGTCCATTCCTTGTGTTCTTTAGCCCAAATAAGTCTCCTCTGCTTGTTGCCTGTCCTTAGCAGTGGTTTCCTAGCAGCTATGTTACCATGAAGGCCTGCTGCACAAAGTCTCCTCTTAAGGGCTCCTACTCACTTGCGAGCAACTCGGATGAGTCTCGCATGTTTAAAACCCGGCACTCAGATCAGAGCGTGCGGCCGCATAGGAATACATGCAGCCGCACGCTCCGCTTCTCTGTGCCAGGTGCAGTGCTGTGGTATTGCCATGCGAGACTCATCCGAGTCTCGCACAAGTGAGTAGGAGCCCTAACAGTTGTTGTAGAGATGTGTCTGCTGCTAGAACTCTGTGTGGCATTGACCTGGTCTCTAATCTGAGCTGCTGTTAACCTGCGATTTCTGAGGCTGGTGACTCGGATAAACTTATCCTCAGAAGCAGAGGTGACTCTTGGTCTTCCTTTCCTGGGGCAGTCCTCATGTGAGCCAGTTGTTTGTAGCGCTTGATGGTTTTTGCAACTGAACTTGGGGACACTTTCAAAGTTTTCCCAATTTTTCGGACTGACTGACGTTCATTTCTTAATGATGGCCACTCGTTTTTCTTAGCTGCTTTTTTTCTTGCCATAATACAACAGTCTAACAGTCTATTCAGTAGGACGATCGTCTGTGTATCCACCAGACTTCTGCACAACACAACTGATGGTCCCAACCCCATTTATAAGGCAAGAAATCCCACTTATTAAACCTGACAGGGCACACCTGTGAAGTGAAAACCATTTCCGGTGACTACCTCTTGAAGCTCATCAAGAGAATGCCAAGAGTGTGCAAAGCAGACATCAAAGCAAAAGGTGGCTACTTTGAAGAACCTAGAATATAAGACACATTTTCAGTTGTTAAACACTTTTTTGTTAAGTATATAATTCCACATGTGTTAATTCATAGTTTTGATGCCTCCAGTGTGAATGTTCAATTTTCATAGTCATGAAAATGCAGAAAAATCTTTAAATGAGAAGGTGTGTCCAAACTTTTGGTCTGTACTGTATGTGATTGCATATGCTAGTAAATGTCAAATGTCTCTATCACATTAAGAATATACAGTAGAAACTAGAAGTTTGCATACACTATTTAAAAAGACACATGCATGTTTTTCTCAATATCTGACATGAAATCAGAATAAACCTTTCCCGTTTTAGGTCAATTAGGATTACTGGAAGTATTAATATTTGCCAAATGCCAGAATAATAAGAGAGAGATGTTTTAAGGCATTTTTATTACTTACTGCAAAGTCAAAAGTTTACATACACTAAGATTACTATGCCTTTAAACAATTCTTGGCTGCTGATATGATGATGTCATGTGTTTGGAAGCTTCTGATTTTTGGCAACATTTGCGTTCATTAGAGACACACCTGTAGGTGTATTTTAATGCACACCTGAAACACACTGCTTCTTTGTGTAGCATCATGGCAAAGTCCCAAGATATCAGGAAAAGAATTGTGGGCTTGCATTTCTGGCTCATCCTTGTGTACAATTTCAAGATACCTGAAGGTGCCTCGTTCAGCTGTACAAACAATTACATGCAAGTACATACAAGATAAGAATGTCCAGCTATCATACCGCTCAGGAAGGAGATTGGTTCTGTGTCCCAGAGATGAAGGTGCTTTGGTCTGACATGTGCTTATCAATCCGAGGACAAAAAAAAAGACGTTGTGAAAATGATTGTGTCAATATCCACAGTGAAAAGGGTACTGTGTCAACATCGGCTGAAAGGCCACTCTGCCAAGAAAAAGCCATTACTCCAAAAGAAACATAAAAATGTTAGATTAATGTGTGCAAATGCAAACAGGAACAAATACCTTAATTTTTGGAGTCCTGTTCTGTGGTCTGATGAAACTCAAATTGAACTTTTTGGGCATAATGACCATTGTTAAGCTTGGAGGAAAAAGGGAGAAGCATGGAAGCCTAAGAACACCTTCCCAACTGTGAAACAGGGTGGCAGCATCATGTTGTGGGGTTGTTTTGCTACAGGAGGGGCTGGTGCACGTCACAAAATATATGGCATCATGAGAAAAGAAGATTACCGTATAATTTGGGCTATAAGATGCACTTTTTCCCTTAAATTTTGGAGGAAAATGGGGGGGGTGCGTCTTATAGTGCGAATGCAGGCAGAGGGGGGTTACGGCAGAGGTGCGTCGGTGCGGAGTGCACCTGAGCAGGGTCCCTTCTTCAGGATGCCGCCCGAGGCTTCAGGAAAGTGGCTACCAAAGGCCACGCGTGCGCAGATTGAAATCTCGGTGGCATTCAGCTTCAGGAAAATGGCCGCCGAGATCTCAATCTGCGCACACACGGCCTTCGTCGGCCATTATCCTGAAGCCTCCGGCGGCCCACGGACTCTGGGCCGCGGCACTGCCACATTTCTGCCGCCAGCATCTTGAAGGAGACCCTGCTCATGTGCACTCCGCACCGCCGCAGCATCACCACACTTCTGCCGCCGCCGGCATCTTGAGGATGGAACCCTGCTCCAGCTTTGCCTCACCGCTGACACTGGACCCACAGCATCGCACCCCGGGACTGCAGCATTGCCCCACTTCTGCCGCCGCCAGCTTCCTGAGGAAGGGACCCTGCCTTCTGTGACCCCCGCTGTACCACCGCCGGCTCTCAGGTAAGATACCTTAAATTTGGACAATAAGACGGACCCCCATCTTATAAAGAAATATTTTTTTTTCTGCTATTTTCCACCCCAAAATTTGGGGTGCGTCTTATGGTCCGGTGCGTCTTATAGTCCGAAAAATACTGCATGTGGCAATACTGAAGCGAGATCTCAAGACATAAGCCAGGAAATTAAAGCTTGGGCGGAAATGGGTCTTCCAAATGGACAAAGACCCGAAGCATACTGCCAAAATGGTAACAAAAGTGGCTTAAGGATAACGAAGTCAATGTTTTGGAGTGGCCATCATAAAGCCCTGATCTCAATCCTATTGAAAATTTATGGGCAAAGCTGAAAAGGCCGGTGCGAGCAAGGAGACCTACAAACCTGGATCAGTTACACCCGTTTTGTCAGGAGGAATGGGCCCAAATTCCGACCAAATATGGTGAGAATTTTGTGGAAGGATATCCCAAATGTTTGACCCAAGTCATTCCGTTTAAGGGCTATGGTACCAAATATTAATAAATCGCATGTAAACTTTTGGCTTTGCAGTAAGTAATAAAAATACCTTAAAACGTTCTCTCTCATATTATTCTGGCATTTGTCAGATATTAATAATTATAGTAATCCTAATTGACCTAAAACTGGAAAGGTTTATTCTGATTTCATGTCAGATATTGAGAAAAACCTATATGTGTCTTTTTATATAGTGTATGTAAACTTCTGGTTTCAACTGTATGTGCACAAGGTAACATTAGACAAAATATTCATCTCTCTTGAATGATGTGTAGACTGTGCGCTCTTAAGCGCAACAAATGCTGATAAGGTATAATGAGCATATCCCAAATGGTGAATGGTAGTAAAGGTTGTAATGCTAAACATAATGTAATTGAAAACCTTGAGGGGGTCAAGACAATTAGTTTGGTGCCCTCCCCAATGCGCATTTCGTATACCTTCGCCTGGGGGTTTTCTCTCTGAAATGCCGCAACGGTTTGTAAGAAGACATACTGTATCTTCCTGAAAGGAGCTGGTGGCTAATTCTTGCTGCCCTTGGTTCGTGCAGTATAATTCAGCTGTCGGGTTTGCATTAAGTATTTATCTAATTTGAAGCTAAATGTACTTTAATGTCGCATATAAACTGTAAAAAACAATGTCTATTTGTGTCTCAGATTCAGAAAAGAAACTCACTACAGACAGCTTATCCTCAGATTCTTGGTTAGAAATGGAGGAAGAGTCAGGTGATGCCCATATGCTTGAAGATAAAGATGACCATGGAGACAGAATATCCAAATTATCAGGCGATGAATCCTTAACGCCCAATAGTGCACTTTCAGAAGACAAAGAATCAGTGGAAAAGAGACAAAAAGCTACATTGATGCAATTCCTTAAAAGGACTCTGTCAAATGACTCTGAGGAAAGCTCCAAGTCAATTGTCCACAGTGATTACCCAAAAACTCCATCAGGATCTCCATCCACAGAGGCAGCTTCTAGGTGGACACACCTCACAGAGTTTGAACTAAACGGTTTGAAAGCTCTTGTGGAAAAACTAGAATCTCTTCCTGAAAATAAGAAATGTGTCCCAGAGGCAATTGAAAATCCACATGCACTTTTGGAGGACATGAAGGTTGGTATCCAGCAATTCTTTTTTGCTGTATTTGCAATGTAAACAAAAAAAAGTGTTATTTAGGTGAAATATTGAATTATACGGGTGGCGTTCAAAAGTTTTTTGTCAACTTAGAGACTTTCCCAACATTGCATGATCACATATCTATATTATTGGTGATAATGTGCTGATTGTTGCTGTCAGACCACTTGGCCTGTGTTGTTTGTGCAAAGGCACAATGACTGGATTAATGATGTTATTCAACTAGTATCAGCTTGTCACTGTACCATTCACAAAGTGTAGGGCAGTTCTGTATTGACTGGACAGCCACACCTGTCCACAGTGTAACACCACCACCAAAGGCTCGTCTGGCGACAACAGTGGCTGATGCATAGCACTCTCTTTAACGTCTCCAACATAGTTGACGGCCATCATTTCCGCTCAGCATGAATTTGACTTTCATCAGTGAACAGCAGTGAGGCCCACTTGTCCCTCATCTAGCGTAGATGACTCGTGCCTGGTGGTGAGGTCGGCATGCAGGCCATGCTGCTGTAAACTGTTTCAAATGGTCTGACGTGCACCTTAGTTTCTCTCGCCTTCCTTAAATGTGCCTGGAGTTGTGTGGCATTCATCATATGGCTCAGAAAGGCATTGTTCACAATGAAGCAGTCATCAGTGTGGGATGTGGCCAAAGGATGTCCCCTGCTCTGCCTTTCTGTGACTCTTCCAGTCTCTCTGGGTCTTTATTGCAACCTGCTGATGACACTCTGTAACACTCTAAGCTCAGTCGCCACTTCTGTCTGAGAACATCCTGCTTGAAGCCTGGCAATGGCGAGTTGCTTTTCATCAATTGTTAGGTGTCGTCTTGGTCTCATGATGTCAAAATATGAACAACATGATGAGGACTGTTTAACCCCTTCATGATTTTGGATGTATCCAGACGGCCTGGTACTTAGCGACCTTGGACGCATGGATATGTCCAGGCGATTTTGCACGCACAAACTACGCGATTGCTGCCGGATGTCAGCTGATTCAAACGGCTGACACCCAGCACTCAGTGCCAGGAGCGGTGCCCACCCAGTATCCTGCACTTTAACCCCCTAAATGCTGTGATCGCAGCATTTGGCGAAAGAAAAAGCCCCTCTCCCCTTGGATCGAAGATCCTGCAACTTTAATGCGGGGTCCTGATCATTGCCATGGTGACCCGATGTCGTCATGATGACATCGGGTCACCATGGCATTAGCAAGTTCGTTAGATCGTGCACAGTGCATGTTCTAACTAACTTGTGTCTGCAGGGCTGACAGGCTATAAGGTATGGCAGTGCTCATGCATGGCTATAAGGTATAGCAATGGTCCTGCATTGCTATACCGTATAACTGTGATCAGACAGCAGAAAGTGGAAGTCCCATAGTGGGACTAAGGTTACGTTCACATTTGCGTTGTTGGGCGCCCCTATCTGTAACATGGGGGGCGCATGGACATGCGCCGGTATGCGTTGTACTGCGTTTTATGACACATGCATCATATAGACACACAAGACAGGGCGCAGGGGACGCTACTTGTAGCTTTTTCCCTGCGCCGAAAGTCCCGATCTGTAGGATCTTATGACAACGCATGCGTCGCAAAACGCTACGTTGTGTACATGCGTTGTTGGTTGCATCGCGTCGCCCGCGCTGCGCCCAACAACGCAAATGTGAACATAGCCTAAGTGTTAAAAAAAAAAAAAAAGTTTGAGAAAAAAATTCAATATTTTGTAAAAATCAGAAAGCGATCAAAAAATGTCGTGTGTCAAAATGGTACCATTAAAAGCGTCAACTCATCCCACAAAAAACGAGCCGTCTGACAGAATATGGAAAAATTTTAACTCCCAAAATATGGAGATGAAATAACTATTTTTTGCAATAAAAAGCATCTTTTAGTGTGTGACCGTTGCCAAACATAAAAACATGATATAAATGTGGTATGGCTTTATTCTTCGGGTCGGTGCAATTAAAGTTAAAGTTGTCTAATCACTTTCACTGCACACGGAACGGATTAAAAACTAAATAAAATCAATTCTTCACCTGCTGTTGATTTTTTTCATTCTGCCTCCCAAAGATCGCAGTAAGACTCGGTTCACATTTTTCTTGCACTTTACCCTGAGCACTTACTGGTGTTTTCATGTAAATCTCTGAAATACATGATTCAGACGGAACCCCTAGCGGAAGATCCCTATATAATGAGGCAGATAGAGGCACTGTGGACGCTTTCTGGCCTGTGATCTTGCGGTGTCTGTCGTTTTAGGCATGCATAAAAGCAGTTTTGTGCACTTCTGGAAAGAAGGACAACGCTGAACAGAGGCCAGACTGAGTCCATAGCAACTCTGATGATTCATTATAGTGAATGGATCCTCAGGGGTTTCATCTGAGTCACGTCACTTGAAGATTTACATGGAAACCCCAAAGTAAGTGCTCAGCGTAGAGCGACGGATAAATGTGGTCCCAAAGGTTATGTAAAATGTAAAATCAATCCACAAAAAAAGCAAGTCCACACTCAGGTTCGTCACCTGTCAGTGAAGATATAGGAGTCTTCCACGTTACTGGTAGTACAAAAACTGTGGAAAAGCAAAATGGCTCCTCGCATCCCAAAATAAATCCAGCGCTCCCAAATCCAAATGCCCCTCTCCGTTCTGAGCCCCACAGTGTGCCTAAACTGCACACTGTGGGGATTTAGCGTCCACATGTTTGGCAGTTCTGTAGTGATGAGAGCCTGTCTGTACTTTTTAATTTTTTTTATTTTCTTGACTCAATGCTATAAACTTCTGTGAATCACCTGGGGGTTAAAGGTATTCACCATACATCTAGATAAGTTCTCTGAGGGGTATCGTTTCAAAAATGATGTCACATATGGGGGGTTTCCATTGTTTAGGCACATTAGGGCCTCTCCAAACGCTACATGGTGTCTGATTATTACATCACATTTTACATTCAAAGAGTCAAATGGCACTCCTTACGAGACCTGCCAATGCTCCCAAACAGTGGTTTCCCCCACATGTGGGTTATTGGCATGCTCAGGAGAAATTGCACATCAAATTTTCAGATCCATTTTATCTGGCTACCCTTGTGAAAATAAAAAAATAGGGTCTAAAGGTAAAATTTTTGTGACTAAAGTTAATGTTCTTTTTTTTTTTTTTTTCCTTCCACATTCCAAAAATTCATGTAAAGCACCTGAAGGGTTAATAAACTTCTTCGAATTCTACTTTTGAATGGCACCATTTATTTTACCATATCCTGTACCAGAAATCGGGGGGGGGGAAAAATTCCAAATGCGGTGAAATTGCAAAAAAAAAAAAAAAAAGTGCAGTTCCCCAATTGTTTTTTGGATTATTTTTTTTTACCATTTTCACTAAATGCTAAAACTGACCTGCCATTATGATTCTCCAGGTCATTACGAGTTCAGACACCAAACAAGTCTAGTTTTTTTTATTTAAGTGGTGGTGGAAAAAAAATCCAAAAATGTGTTTAAAAAAAATTGCCATTTTTAGGGATTGGGGGCTGGGTGAGGGCTTATTTTTTGCGTGCCGATCTGATGTTTTTTATTGATACCATTTTGGTATGTATACGATTTTTTGATCAGCCTTTGCTGCAACATTGCAATAAAATGCAATAATCAAAAAACGTAATTCTGCCGTTTCGATTTTTTCCTTGCTACGCCGTTTACCGATTGGATTACTAATTTTTATATGTTGAGCGGGCGATTCTGAACGCAGCGATACCATATGTGTGTATTTCATTTTTTTTTTTTATTGCTTTTTTTTTTTTTTGTGGGGCGAAACTTTTATTTTTTTTATATTTTTAAAAATTGTTTTTTTATACTTTTGGCATGCTTCAATATTCTTCATGGGAGACTAGAAGCTGCGATGATCAGATTACCTGTCTACATGTAGCAGAATTACTCACTTGCTATGAGCGCCGAACACCGACCGTAACTCCAACATGCCCCTAAGCCTAATCCCAACCATAACCCTAACCACAAACCTAACTCCAACATACCCCTAATCCCAATCCTAACCATAACCCTAACACACCCCTCATCCCAATCCTAGCCCTAACCCTAACTTTAGCCCAACTCTAACCCAAATGGAAATACATTTATTTTTTTAATTTCGTTATTTTTTCCTATCTAACGGGTGATAAAAATCGGTATTAGCCTTACCGGTAATTATGTTTCCAGGAGTCCATACTGACAGCACATTGGAGGACGTCCTCCTCCTCCTTCCAGGGACAGGAAACACACGAGAGTTTAAATATCCGGCTCCACCCTCTAATCCTCAGTGTTGTAGCAAGAACCAATCATGGAATCATGCAAATAAAATATCTTTAATGACAGAATTATAATACAAATAGTATATAGGCAAAATCCGAATATACTTGAGAATATTACATGAACGGGGGGGAACTACCGGTGCTGTCAGTATGGACTCCTGGAAACATAATTACCGGTAAGGCTAATACCGATTTTCCAGGACGTCCCTACTGACAGCACATTGGAGAGTACCAAAGGACCTCCTCAGGGTGGGATTACTGCTTGGAGGACTTTCCTCCCAAAAGCCGTGTGCTGACCGGATGTAACGTCAAGTTTATAGTGTCTACAAAAAGTGTCAGCCCTGGACCATGTTGCGGCATTACAGATCTGTTCTACAGAAGCTCCTGCACGCTCCGCCCAGGAGGCGGACACCCCACGGGTAGAGTGGGCTTTTAAGCCTATAGGAGGGGGCATACCTTCTGACCGATAGGCGTCTGTGATCACTTCGGTGATCCAACGAGAAATTGAGGCCTTAGAAGCCTTTTTCCCCTTATTCTTTCCCCCAAACAGAACAAAAAGGTTTGGATCAGTACGCCAAGAATCTGTAGCACTTAGGTAATCTAGAACCCCTTGCCTAACGTCTAATGAGTGGAGGGCCCTCTCTTTCTCGTTAGCAGGGTTATTACAAAATGAAGGGAGAATTACTTCCTGATTCCTATTTTTAATAGAGGCTACTTTTGGGATAAAGGCTGGATCTAATCTGAGAATTAGACTGTCATCCCTGATCTGCAGATAAGGATCTCTGATACATAGAGCCTGAATCTCTCCCACCCTCTTGGCTGTAGTTATCGCCACTAAAAACGCGGTTTTACGAGTGAGAGTAGAAATAGGCATACTATCCCCGGAAGAATAAACACCTTTACATAGTGCCCTAAGAACCAAGTTAAGGTCCCAGGATGGTGAAAGCTGCCGAATAGTGGGACGCATTCTCTGAGTGGCCCGAATAAACCTTATTATCCATGGGTGAGATGCCAAAGGGTAGTCCAGAAATGAGCTTAGCGCAGACACCTGGACTTTCAGTGTGCTGGGTCGGAGGCCCAGGTTAAACCCTTTTTGTAAGAAGTCCAAGATACCAGGGATGTCCAGGGAACCTGATACCGCATTGGACCTGCCACCTTCTAAACAAAAACGCTTCCAGATCTTCTGGTAAATGGCTGAGGTAACGGGTTTTCTACTACCCTGGATGGTAGAGATGACTTGGTCAGACAATCCTTTGGACCTCAGGATGTCCCTTTCAGGATCCAGGCTGAAAGACGGAGTCTGCTTGGGTCTGGGTGATACACTGGACCTTGATGGATGACTCTCCCCTTGATGGGTAATTCGACTGGGTTGTCGGCTGCTAACGACCCCAACACCGGAAACCAGCTTCGTCTCGGCCAAAACGGGACGATTAAGATGACCATAGCCCGATCTTCCGAAGTACGGCTGGAATTAGTGCCAGAGGTGGGAATGCATATGACAGCGGTTGGTTCCACTGCTGACTCAGGGCATCTACCCCTTCTGGAAGGTCCGAGGGGTTCAGGGAGAAGAACCTTGGGGTCTTCGCGTTCCTCCTGTTCGCGAATAGGTCGATGTTGGGGGTTCCCCATCTGCGACATAATTCTTGAAAGATGCTTTGTTCCAGTTCCCACTCTGTTGGGCACAGATTTCGTCTGCTTAGGTAATCTGCTATCACATTTTGGGATCCTTCCAGATGGATAGCTGTAATGGATAGCACGTTGTCCTCTGCCCACCTGAAGATCATCTCTGCTAGATCCTGCAGTGGTTGATAATTGGTACCTCCCTGATGGTTCAGGAATGAAACTGTTGTTACATTGTCGGAGAATATTCTTACGTGCTGGTCCGAGAGTATGGACTGATTGTGCTTTAGTGCTTGCCATACAGCGTAGAGCTCTCTGAAGTTGGATGATCTGCTTCTTATGCTTTCTGGCCACTTGCCTTGCAAGATTCGGCCCTGCAGATGAGCTCCCCAGCCCCAGGCGCTGGCGTCCGTAGTGATAACTACGTAAGGATGGGTGACCCATAGGACTCCCACCTCTAAGTTCTCCGAACGTGTCCACCAGACGAGAGATCTTCTCGTTAGATTGTTCAATCTCAGAGGAGCTTCTAGGGAAGACTGGCGGCGATCCCAAGCTGATAATATCTGTTTCTGTAGGTGTCTTGTGTGAGACTGCGCCCACCTGACGGATGGTATGCAGGCCGTCATAAGACCTAAAACCTTCATAGCCATTCTTATGGTAACTCGATGTTCCAATAGATACCGGACCTGAGTCTGAATTATCTTCCTCTTGGCACCGGGTAGTAACGATATTCTGCGTCTGGAATCTAGTTGCACACCCAGGAAGGTTTTCTTCCGCTCTGGTAGAAGGTCGGATTTCTGCCGGTTCAGTACCCAGCCGAGATGCTCCATCAGTGCGATAGTCCGCTCTCGGTGATCTTCCAGGAGCTTTACGGAATCTGCCACAAGCAGGAAATCGTCCAAGTACGGGATTATTATGATGCCTTGTTTCCTTAGGAAGGCCACCATCTCTGATACAAGTTTGGTAAAAACGCGAGGAGCGGAAGCCAGACCGAAGGGAAGGCCCTGAAACTGATAGTGGCAGGTCCGGGTGGGCAGAGCTACGGCAAATCTCAGCAGTTTCTGAGATGAGGGATGTACTGGGACCTGGTAATAGGCCCTTTTTAGGTCGATAGTGCACATGACCGCATTTTGGTTTATAAGCGGAATTGCTGACCGAATGGATTCCATGCGGAACCTTCTGTATCTCACCCATGCATTCAAAGGCTTTAGATTTATTATTGTGCGGGTGTCGCCTGATGGCCGCGTGACCGTGAACAGGGAAGAGTAGTGGCCTTTCCCCAACTCTGACTGAGGGACAGGAATTATTACTTCTGTCCTGAGCATGTCCTGTAAGTCCTTTAGTATAGCCGAATCTGGTTTGACTGCCGTAGGTGTAATGTATCTTTCTGGGGGAGGTGAGTAAAGTTCTATGCTGTAACCTTCGGAAACAGTACTGAGAATCCACTGATTCTGAGTAATCTGGGCCCAATTTCCTGCGAACATACGGAGCCTCCCCCCAATGTGAGTGGCGTCATAGAGATTTATTTTTATAGGATGGGCTAAAGAAAGAAGCTCTGTTCCTATTATTCTGTCCACGGGAGCCTCTGTAGGATCCCCTGCTGGACCGACCCTGATTTTTAGGATCGAACTGCTTTCTGGAGAAGAAACCTCTCCGAAAGGGCTGTGGACGCTTAGGTTTGTCCTCCGGAAAACCTTTCTTTTTATCGGACGCTGACTCGAGGATAGAGTCCAAAGCCGGTCCAAACACCCTCTGTCCTGAAAATGGAATAGAGCAGAGTTTGGATTTGGAAGCATTGTCACCAGACCATGACCTAAGCCAGACCGCCCTCCTAGCTGCATTAGATAGTGAGCTATTACGGGCTGAAAATCTGACAGATTCAGCCGTCATATCAGATAAGAAGGCCATTGCGGACTTCATTATAGGAAAGGAGTGCAGAATATCAGCTCTGGGTGTCTTATTGGATAACTGCTCTTCTAACTTCCCCATCCATAAGTACATAGACCTGGCCACCGAAGTGGCTGCTATGTTCGTTCTAATCAAAGCTGCAGAAGATTCCCAGGCCCTTTTAAGGAGGATGTCGGCCTTCCTATCCATAGGGTCACGAAGACTGGAGGAGTCTTCGAAGGGTATCGCAGTCTTTTTAGTGACCTTTGCTACGGGAACGTCAATTTTTGGGATCTCTTCCCATAGCTTGACTTCCTCCGGATCGAACGGCAGGCGGCTTTTGAAGTCACGAGAAAGCACTAATCGGCGCTCGGCCTCCTTCCATTCTTCTATGACCATAGCCTTGATATGATCACTAATGGGAAACACAGTCAGGTTTCGTGCCACGAGTACCCCGAACATCAAGTCCTGCCTGGACTGTGGTTTAGCAGTATCCTCGATCTGCATCGTATTCCTAACAGCCTGGACAAGTTTGTCTGTCTCCTCAGACTGGAAGAGATACTTCCTGGCTCTGTCCTGGTTTTCTACGGGAATTTCACCTTCCTCTTCTGATAGTGAATCCCTAAGTTCGGAACCTTCATCAGAAGAATATTCTGGCTCCTCCTGGACTTCCTCCTTCCTGGCGCGCTTGCGACCGGTTATGGGACTGGCAGGCCGAGAATGCGAAAGGCTAGATATAGAAGCCTGCACCTCTTCCCGTATAAGGGATCTCATCTCGGAGAACATTGATGACTGCTCGTCGTTCATAACTTTAGACGTACAGGTGGCACAGAGCGTCTTGCCATGGGAGTCTGGGAGTTTAATATGGCATACAGGACATCTGATGCTCTTCATTGTGGCCTTCCCAGATTTTTTAGTCGTGGCAGGGGGAGCAGCGGGGTTTCCCTTATCCTAAACGGTATAAGATAGGGAGTAATAGGCTAGAGGGAGCGAGGAGCTTAGATAGTACAAAGGGTATACTGCCCAGGGCAGGCTTACCCCTTCCTCGTCGTTTCTGTCCTCCATAGCCGGTTCCAGATGCAGACGGTACCACTCCTGATGCAGGTGCTGGACGCTAACGCAGAAGCGACCGCTCTGACAGCGTTCTCCAGTCTGGAGCGTCTGTTCCCCGTTCATAGAACGCCACCGGAAGTGACGTTTCACCGGCTCCTGAGACCGGAAGTGACGCGGCTCCCCAGAACCCGGAAGTGCCGACTGGCTGTAGCGTCTCCTGACCGCGCGTTCTGCCGGATGGAGGCTGCCTGGATCGCCGCCGCGTCCTGAACCGAGAGCCCCCCAACGGGGGGAGCGGTTCACTCCCGGAGCATTGTCCCGCTCCGGGCCTCTGGGGTAGAGGGACTCCCCTCCGGGGAGTTTCGACCCTGAGCCGCTTGACAGGGGGAAGGATTGGAGGACCGCTCGATCCCCCTGAGCTCGGTAAGCTGCTGCTTCTCTACGTGTGTCCCTCCATGCAGGGACAGGAAAAACACTGAGGATTAGAGGGTGGAGCCGGATATTTAAACTCTCGTGTGTTTCCTGTCCCTGGAAGGAGGAGGAGGACGTCCTCCAATGTGCTGTCAGTAGGGACGTCCTGGAAAAGGGGTATTATTTACAACTTTTTTTTTTATTTTGATTACTGTGATGGCGTCTATCACAGTGATCAAAATGAACCAATAGGAAAATGTTCCTATTGTTGCCGGGTACCGGCTGGCAGATCTCGCTGGGTGCACTGCGCATGCGTCCGCCATTTCTCCCAGAAGAAGATGCCGGGGGACATCACGAGGGAATCCTGGACTCCAGAGGTACGGGGGGGTGATGATTGGTGGACCCTATTTCTCTCTCCTCTGATGTGCTATCACATCAGTGGAGAGAGAAATTAAATGGAAAATCTGATTTTTTTCTTTCTTTTTTTTTGCAGTCGCCTTTATACCATTAACGGCGATTGCAACACCGGGGTTGGTAGAAAACGACATGATTCATGTTCTCTGGGGTCTCGGCTACACCCGGTAGCCGAGACACCGGAGAAATTCCGACTCTGGGGGTGCTATACACTTTTTCCACAGCACTGTTCATTAACGACGCTGTGGTTTAACCCCTTCCCGACCTTTGATGCCACGTAGGCGTCATGAAAGTCGGTGCCAATCCGACCTGTGACGCCTATGTGGCGTCATGGAATGATCGCGTCCCTGCAGATCGGGTGAAAGGGTTAACTCCAATTTCACCCGATCTGCAGGGACAGGGGGAGTGGTACTTCAGCCCAGGGGGGGTGGCTTCACCCCCCCCCCCCCCCGTGGCTACGATCGCTCTGATTGGCTGTTGAAAGTGAAACAGCCAATCAGAGCGATTTGTAATATTTCACCTAAAAAACTGGTGAAATATTACAATCCAGCCATGGCCGATGCTGCAATATCATCGGCCATGGCTGGAATCACTTATGTACCCCCCACCACCAATCTCCTCCCCGGTCCTCCGTCCGGTGCTCCGCTCCCCTCCGTCGTCCTGTCCGCTCCCCCGTCCTCCTGCCCGCTCCCCCCGTGCTCCGATGCCACCCCCCCGTCCTCCGATCCACCCCCCATGCTCAGATCCCCCCCCTCATACTTACCGAGCCTCCCGGTGTCCGTCCGTCTTCTCCATGGGCGCCGCCATCTTCCAAAATGGCGGGCGAATGCGCAGTGCGCCCGCCGAATCGGCCGGCAGGTTTTGATCACTGAGATATAACCTATCACAGTGATCAAAATAAAAAAAATAGTAAATGACCCCCCCCTTTATCACCCCCACAGGTAGGGACAATAATAAAAAAAAAAGAAAATATTTTTTTTTCTTTTTCCACTAGGGTTAGGGGTTAGAACTAGGGTTAGGGCTAGGGTTAGGGTTAGGGCATGTGCACACAGTGCGGATTTGGCTGCGGATCCGTAGCGGATTGGCCGCGGATCCGCAGCGGATTGGCAGCTGCGAATTCGTAGCAGTTTTCCATCAGGTTTACAGTACCATGTACACCTATGGAAAACCAAATCCGCTGTGCCCATGGTGCGGAAAATTCCGTGCGGAAACACTGCGTTGTATTTTCCGCAGCATGTCAATTTTGTGCGGATTCCGCAGCGTTTTACACCTGTTCCTCAATAGGAATCCGCAGGTGAAATCCGCACAAAAAAACACTGGAAATCCGCTGTAAATCCGCAGGTAAAACACAGTGCCTTTTACCTGCGGATTTTTCAAAAATTGTGCGGAAAAATCTCACACGAATCCGCAACGTGGGCACATAGCCTTAGGGTTAGGGTTGGAATTAGGGCTAGGGTTGGAAATAGGGTTAAGATTAGGCTTGTGGTTAGGGTTACGGATAGGGTTAGGGGTGTGTTGGGGTTACAGTTGTGGTTAGGGTTGGGATTAGGGTTACGGGTGTGTTGGGGTTAGGGTTATGGTTAGGGGTGTGTTGGGGTTAGGGTTGTGATTAGGGTTATGGCTACAGTTGGGATTAGGGTTAGGGGTGTGTTGGGGTTAGTGTTGAAGTTAGAATTGAGGGGTTTCCACTGGCACATCAGGGGTCTCCAAACGCAACATGGCGCCACCATTGATTCCAGCCAATCTTGCGTTCAAAAAGTCAAATGGTGCTCCCTCCCTTCCAAGCCCCGACGTGCGCCCAAACAGTGGTTTACCCCCACATATGGGGTACCAGCGTACTCAGGACAAACTGGGCAACAACTATTGGGGTCCAATTTCTCCTGTTACCCTTGCAAAAATAAAAAATTACTTGCTAAAACATAATTTTTGAGGAAAGAACAATTATTTTTTATTTTCACGGCTCTGCGTTATAAACTTCTGTGAAGCACTTGGGGGTTGAAAGTGCTCACCACACATCTAGATAAGTTCCTTGGGGGGTCTAGTTTCCAAAATGGGGTCACTTGTGGGGTGTTTCTACTGATTAGGCACATCAGGGGCTCTGCAAATGCAACGTGACGCCCGCAGACCATTCCATCAAAGTCTGCATTTCAAATGTCACTACTTCCCTTCCGAGCCCTGACGTGCGCCCAAACAGTGGTTTACCCCCACATATGGGGTATCAGCGTACTCACAACAAACTGGGTAACAAATATTGGGGTGGGTAACAAATATTGGGGTCCAATTTCTCCTGTTACCCTTGTGAAAATAAAAAATTGCTTGCTAAAACATCTTTTTTGAGGAAAGAAAAATGATTTTTTATTTTCACGGCTCTGCGTTGTAAACTTCTGTGAAGCACTTGGGGGTTGAAAGTGCTCACCACACATCTAGATAAGTTCCTTGGGGGGTCTAGTTTCCAAAATGGGGTCACTTGTGGGGAGTTCCTACTGTTTAGGCACATCAGGGGCTCTGCAAACGCAACGTGACGCCCGCAGAGCATTCCATCAAAGTCTGCATTTCAAAACGTCACTACTTCCCTTCCGAGCCCCGGCATGTGCCCAAACAGTGGTTTACCCCCACATATGGGGTATCAGCGTACTCAGGAGAAACTGGACAACAACTTTTGGGGTCAAATTTCTCCTGTTACCCTTAAGAAAATGAAAAAATTCTGGGCTAAAAAAATATTTTTGAGGAAAGAAAACACATTTATTATTTTCACGGCTCTGCGTTATAAACTTCTGTGAAGCACTTGGGGGTTCAAAGTGCTCACCACACATCTAGGTTAGTTCCTTGGGAGGTCTAGTTTCCAAAATGGGGTCATTTGTGGGGGAGCTCCAATGTTTAGGCACACAGGGGCTCTCCAAACGCGACATGGTGTCCGCTAACGATTGGAGCTAATTTTCCATTCAAAAAGTCAAATGGCGCGCCTTCCCTTCCGAGCCTTGCCGTGCACCCAAACAGTGGTTTACCCCCACATATGAGGTATCGGCTTACTCCAAGAGAAATTGCCCAACAAATTTTAGGATCCATTTTATCCTGTTGCCCATGTGAAAGTGAAAAAATTGAGGCTAAAAGAAATTTTGTGTGAAAAAAAAGTACTTTTTCATTTTTACGGATCAATTTGTGAAGCACCTGAGGGTTTAAAGTGCTCACTATGCTTCTAGATAAGTTCCTTGGGGGTCTAGTTTCCAAAATGGGGTCACTTGTGGTGGAGCTCCAATGTTTAGGCACACAGGGGCTCTCCAAACGTGACATGGTGTCCGCTAGCGATGGAGATAATTTTTCATTCAAAAAGTCAAATGGCGCTCCTTCCCTTCCAAGCCTTACCATGTGCCCAAACAGTGGTTTACCCCCACATGTGAGGTATCGGTGTACTCAGGAGAAATTGTCCAACAAATTTTAGGATCCATTTTATCCTGTTGCCCATGTGAAAATGAAAAAATTGAGGCTAAAAGAATTTTTGTGTGAAAAAAAAAGTACTTTTTCATTTTTAAGGATCAATTTGTGAAGCACCTGGGGGTTTAAAGTGCTCACTATGCTTCTAGATAAGTTCCTTGGGGGGTCTAGTTTCCAAAATGGGGTCACTTGTGGGGGAGCTCCAATGTTTAGGCACACAGGGGCTCTCCAAACGCGACATGGGGTCCGCTAAAGATTGGAGCCAATTTTTCATTCAAAAAGTCAAATGGCGCTCCTTCCCTTCCGAGCCCTGCCGTGCGCCCAAACAGTGGTTTACCCCCACATATGAGGTATCAGCGTACTCAGGACAAATTGGACAACAACGTTCGTGGTCCAGTTTCTCCTTTTACCCTTGGGAAAATAAAAAAATTGTTGCTAAAAGATCATTTTTGTGACTAAAAAGTTAAATGTTCATTTTTTACTTCCATGTTGCTTCTGCTGCTGTGAAACACCTGAGGGGTTAATAAACTTCTTGAATGTGGTTTTGAGCACCTTGAGGGGTGCAGTTTTTAGAATGGTGTCACTTTTGGGTATTTTCAGCCATATAGACCCCTCAAACTGACTTCAAATGTGAGGTGGTCCCTAAAAAAAATGGTTTTGTAAATTTTGTTGTAAAAATGAGAAATCACTGGTCAAATTTTAACCCTTATAACTTCCTAGCAAAAAAAAATTTGTTTCCAAAATTGTGCTGATGTAAAGTAGACATGTGGGAAATGTTATTTATTAACTATTTTGTGTCACATAATTCTCTGGTTTAACCGAATAAAAATTCAAAATGTGAAAATTGCGAAATTTTCAAAATTTTCGCCAAATTTCCGTTTTTTTTTTACAAATAAACTCAGAAATTATCGACCTAAATTTACCACTAACATGAAACCCAATATATGACGAAAAAACAATCTCAGAATCGCTAGGATCCGTTGAAGCGTTCCTGAGTTATTACCTCATAAAGGGACACTGGTCAGAATTGCAAAAAACGGCAAGGTCATTAAGACCAAAATAGGCTGGGTCATGAAGGGGTTAAGTACCCTTAATTGCCGCCATGAAAAGGCGTATCTGTAAGGGGTTTAATACTTATTAGCACATTTGTGACTCCTACTCACCTCCCTATTTTCCTTGCATGTCCCAGCCCTCCTAATTCCTCATTGACCCCTACTGTCTCACTTTGTTTATGCTATCCCCTTATTAGTACAACTACTCCCCCACCCCCGAGATCCTAATTTAAAAGCTCAGCCATCCGTCTGACCATTTTTCACTCTTCTGCCCAGTTCTCCATGAACCCAAACACTTCCTTCCTGAACCAATTTCTAAGCCACTTATTTATCTCCCTAAGCTGTCGCTGTCTTTCTAGTGACGCTCTTGCCAAACAGGCATATTTACTAGGTTGTGCCAGATCAGGACTGAGCTCCCTGGCACTTTTCCCCATACCCTCTACTTCTGTTATTCGGGATATCCATATCCATGGATCTAAACACACCATCCATTTTAAAAACAGGTCTGTCTGTCTATCTGGTCCAGGATACTCTGATGTCATATTCTTACCAGATTTTACAGATGTGTGAATATCGCCTAAGTCCCCATTTCCACGATGAGTGTTTTGTGCACTTGATGCTGCATATTTTCACTGGCCATAAAAAGCCGTATATTACACTTCCTGCAGGTGTATGAGATTTATAGAAATCTCGTCCCAAGTGCTATTTTTTTTTTGTGCTGGAAACTCACCTGTGTTGCTTTTTTTTTTTCTCCTTCTATCTCTTCTTCGAACTGCAACATGTCAATTTCTATTGCAGTAACCATAGACTTGAATGAGAAGCCTACAGATTAAAAAAATGCATATGCAATCACTGACCTAATCTGAGCAAGAAAAAAAAATCACAGCCCGTACTAGTTTCTTCAGTGTCTCGGATGAGACTCACATTCAAGTCTATGGGTGTGCAAAAAAAAAAAAAAAAGTCAGATGCCATATGGAGTCACTGAATAGCATCCATTTTTTTACATTGCAGTTCTTTAATTTATTTAGGACATTAAATACTCTTGTAAATTTATTAATAATCGCTGATGTAAAAAAAGAGTTGCATATGGATTGCACACAGATTACAAGTGAGAAAAGAAATCAGTTTTTTGGATGAAAGGTTGATGCTTGTTTTATAAGGTCTTGTGAACCTACCCTGTGAATGAGAAAACCTGTGTCACTGGCTGGTTCTGTAATATGTGGCAGATTTTACACACCAAAATCACAAGTACGGTATATCCTAACTTTGGGAAAACACCCTAAGGGTGTGTGTCCACGTTCAGGATTACATCCAGATTAGCTGCGGATTGATTGCTGTGTACAACCGTAGCGTTCACCCAGCAGCGTCCAGATGTTACAGCATAGTGGAGGGGATATTATGAAATCCCGTCTCCACTATGCGTGCGAACACGCATCCAGCGGCCCTGGGTTTACGGACATGCGGTGCGTCTTTTTAGAACGCAGCATGTCTGTTTACCTTGCGGCGACGCTCTGTCGCCGCAAGGTAGATCATAGGGCCTTATGTATGGGGTGCGGAGATTCCGGATGTGTGCAATGAACACATCCAGAATCATCGCATGTAGAGACGGGGGCGGCGGTTTTGGCGGAGCGAGTTTTCCGCTCTGTCCAAAGCGCCGTGATTACGGACCGTGGACACACACCCTAAGTGATCTTTACCTTTGGCTTAATGGGGTAGTCCCATCTACAAGATCCTATCTCAATATGTAGTAGGTGTGATAATAATGTTGGCAAATAACACCAATTAGAAATGTAGTATAGTTTTTCTGATTTGCTCTGTTTCTTTCCTCATGTGCAGGCATTACAGTACCTTAGGTTCCCTTTAACTATTTGCTAGTGGTTGTAACCATGATACCTGTCACCAGGTTTGGCCGATACAAGTTATGGCCACCCCCTTTCAGGGCTTATCGACAACATTCTATAATGCTGTATATAAGCCCCTGATCCGACTTGCAAGATAAGAAAAATAAGTTTCCTGTTGCGATGCTGCCCTCCTGCTTGCTTCATGTGGATGGTACATCCTTGCGTCATCCATACGGGCTCCCCGGCATCTGCGCTCCTGCGCAGGCGTACTTATCTGCCCTGTTGAGGGCTGAGCAAAGTACTGCAGTGCGCAGGCACCGGGAAAGGTCGGAGAGGCCCAGCGCCTGCGCACTGCAGGAATTTGCTCTGCCCTCAACATGGCAGATAAGTGCGTCTGTGTAGGAGCGCCAATGCCAGGGAGCCTGTGAAGCAAGCAGGAGGGCGGCATCACAAGAAGATGGGAGGTGCCGGACCAGGACCTGCGACACCCATCAGACCGGACCGCCCCCAGGTGAGTAGAGTAAAAGTTATTTTTATTCTCTTGCAGGTCGGACCTGGGGCTTATCTACAGCATTCGCTGTAGATAAGCCCTCAAAGGGGGTGGCCGTAACTCAAACCTGGTGACAGGTTCCCTTTAACTGTCATTATATCAGTGGATGTAACCATGGATACCTAAGGTCCTGCAATGCCTACACATGAGGAAAGAGACATAGCAAATCAGAAAAACTATACTACATTTCTAATTGGAGGTATTTGCTAATATTATTTTTAATACACCTGCTACATATTGGGATAGGATATTGGAGATGGGAATACCCCTTTTAAGAACCATGCTGATCTCTTCACATGAGGTTGATATGCTGCAGATTTTTTGTCTGTGGTTTATGGGCGAAAAACTTGCAGCAACGTATCACAGTAAATGGATAAGATCTTGTCACTCTATGTAAATCCAAGACCAATTATTTCCGAACTTTTTTTTTTTTTGGGTTATTGTGTATCTTGTGGACTTGAGCATAGGTTATCTCAACATAGTGTTTATATGCAGTTTATTTTACAGGTGGATAGTCCGTTGTCAATTAGGGCTTGATCATATGTCCGATTTTCACATTCTAGTGCTATCAGTTTTCACGAATAGCACTCGTATCTATGATATTCTCTGGGGCTGTGCTTTTTTTTTTTTTTAACCCTCGAACTGAGTGGTTTGTGGAAAATATCAGACATACCGTATATACTCGAGTATAAGCCGAGACCCCTAATTTTGCCACAAAAAAACTGGGAAAACTTGACTCGAGTAGAAGCCTAGGGTGGAAAATGCAGCAGCTGCCGGTAAATGTCAAAAATAAAAATAGATACCAATAAAAGTAAAATTAATTGAGACATCAGTAGGTTAAGTGTTTTTGAATATTCATATTGAATCAAGAGCCCCATATTATGCTCCATACAGTTCATGATGGGCCCCATAAGATGCTCCATACAAAATACGTCCCATATAATGCTGCACAAATGCTGATTATGGCCCCATAAGATGCTCCATACAGACATTTGCCCCATGTAATGCTCCATAAATTCTGATTATGGCCCCATAAGATGCTCCATACAGACATTTGCCCCATGTAATGCTCCATAAATGCTGATTATGGCCCCATAAGATGCTCCATACAGTCATTTGCCCCATATGCTGTTGCTGAGATAAAAAGAAAAATAAAAAACCACATACTCCCCTCTCGTCGCTCAGGACTCCGGCACTTTCTATATTCACCTGCTCCGCGTTCCACCGCCGCTACGTTCCCAGTCCACTGCACTGACTGCTCAGGCAGAGGGCGGTGTGCACTAATCGCGTCACCGCGCCCTCTGACCTGAGCGTCAGTGCAGAAGACGCAGCGGCGGCGGAGGAACCGGTGAATATAGCGCACTGCTTATACTCGCCTGCTCCTGGCACGGTCCCTGCTTCCCCGGCGCCGGCAGCTTCTTCCTGTAGTGAGCGGTCACATGGTACCGCTCATTACAGTAATGAATATGCGGCTCCACCCCTATGGGAGTGGAGTCGGGTCCATATTCATTACTGTAATGAGCGGTACCATGTGACCGCTCACTACAGGAAGAAGCTGCTGGGGAACCAGGGACTGCGTCAGGAGCAGGTGAGTATGCTTAGACCGCTGCCACTCCACCTCCCCTGCCGACCCCTGGGTATGACTCGAGTATAAGCCAGGAGGGGCTATTTCAGCCTAAAAAAATGGGCTGAAATTCTCGGCTTATACTCGAGTATATACGGTACTTTATATTATTCTCAGCATCTGATCAAAATAGGCAATGCAAGTCTATGGATCCGATTTTCATGTACTGTCAGAATGAAGAAAGTAGAGAAACTTTTTTTCTTATTTCTGAACGTACAAGAAAAACATATGACACTCAAACCAAAGTCTGAATAATCTGTAATATGTCTGTTTTTTTCGTACATGGAAAAATCGGACATGTGAATTAGATCTAAGAGTATTAGCATTGTGGGTGAGACTTTAAAAGAAAAAAAAATGCATGAGTGAATAAACCCATACCGTTGGCCTTGTAATATGCATTTGTACTGTTGAATTGATAACAGGATGCTAGGAAAGATCACTCTTGAGTTTAAAAAAAAAAAAAAAAAATTTCAATGTATTGGGTTGTGTGTACACTTTTGGCTTGTACAGAAAGCTTGTGTGATGCTAACCGTCACACTTCGCATATGGCTCTAGTGCTATCCAACCGCGACAATCAACATACTGTTACAGTAATTGGTCATATTACGAGCGTACCATGGACAAAGCGTGTGAACCCAGCCTCTATCTGGATTTCACATGTGTAGAGTATAACTTTTTCCATTGTTGTGGCACTGTGTGCTGGTGTAAGTACACAGTTTTGGAGTTGTTTGTGTGGAATTATTCTTCAGAAAATCTGTGTTGCAATTTACCCTTCATTGTTATTATTCAGAGGCAAATTTTGTAGTCATTGTCTGTAGTACACATTTTATTCTGTGTTATTAGGCATCATACAATAGGTAATATGCATTTTGATGCTGAGGGTTAACAGTTATTTCTGTTGCAGACAGTGCTGAAAGACCATGCAGATGATGACCAAAATCTAGCCATTTCTGGGGTACCTGTGGTATCCTGGCCTAAGAAGGCAGTTAAGGTAAGGGCTAAAAATATTTTGCATCACTGCTCCACTTTTTAAAGGTAATTTGCCAGGGAAACACTTTAGGGTGCTATTACACATTTCAAGTTTTATTCAACTTATTTTATGCTCTATATCAGAGGTGTCAAACTGCATTCCTCGAGAGCCGCCAACAGGTCATGTTTTCAGGATTTCCTTGTATTGCACAGGTGATAATTTAATCACCTGCACAGAATGATTCCAGCACCTTGTGGAATGCTAAGGAAATCCTGAAAACATGACCTGTTGGCGGCCCTCGAGGAATGCAGTTTGACACCTCTGCTCTATATGACTGTAGACTTGTGAATCCTCCCATCGCAAGCACTGCACACTGTGAGGAATCTCTGATGCCGGCAGTCATGTAATGGCAAGTATTTGATATGCATAATCTCGTCCACATTCCAACTAGACTGTTTCTGGCCTCACTCAAAACGCTCATATTAACCCATTTCTGACATCGGATGTACTATCCCGTCGAGGTGGGGTGGGCCTGTATGACCACCGACGGGATAGTACGTCCAGCGCGATCAGCCGCGCTCACGGGGGGGGAGCGCGGCCGATCGCGGCCGGGTGTCAGCTGACTATCGCAGCTGACATCTGGCACTATGTGCCAGGAGCGGTCACGGACCGCCCCTGGCACATTAACCCCCGGCATACTGCGATCAAACATGATCGCAGTGTTCCGGCGGTAGAGGGAAGCATCGCGCAAGGAGGGGGCTCCCTGCGGGCTTCCCTGAGACCCCCGGAGCAACGCGATATGATCGCGTTGCTCCGAGCGTCTCACCTCCTATCCCTGCAGGCCCCGGATCCAAAATGGCCGCGGGGCTGCATCCAGGTCCTGCAGGGACTACTTCCGGGTCCAGAGCAGGCGCTGGTAAGCCTGCAGCGCTGTAAGTCAGATCGCTGATCTGACAGAGTGCTGTGCAAACTGTCAGATCAGCGATCTGTGATGTCCCCCCCTGGGACTAAGTAAAAAAAAAAAATTACACGTGTAAAAAAAAAACAAAAAAAACAAATCCTAAATAAAGAAAAAAAAAAATATTACTCCCATAAATACATTTCTTTATCTAAATAAAAAAACAAACAATAAAAGTACACATATTTAGTATCGCCGCGTCCGTAACGACCCGACCTATAAAACTGTCCCACTAGTTAACCCCTTCAGTGAACACCGTAAGGAAAAAAAAAAAAAAAACGAGGCAAAAAAACGCTTTATCATACCGCCGAACAAAAAGTGGAATAACACGCGATCAAAAAGACGGATATAAATAACCATGGTACCGCTGAAAACGTCATCTTGTCCCGCAAAAAACGAGCCGCCATACAGCATCATAACCAAAAAAATAAAAAAGTTATAGTCCTCAGAATAAAGCGATGCCAAAATAATTATTTTTTCTACAAAATAGCTTTTATCGTATAAAAGCGCCAAAACCTAAAAAAAATGATATAAATGAGATATCGCTGTAATCGTACTGACCCGAAGCATAAAACTGCTTTATCAATTTTACCAAACGTGGAACGGTATAAACGCCTCCCCCAAAAGAAATTCATGAATAGCTGTTTTTTGGTCATTCTGCCTCACAAAAATCGGAATAAAAAGCGATCAAAAACTGTCACGTGTCCAAGAATGTTACCAATGAAAACGTCAACTCGTCCCGCAAAAAACAAGACCTCACATGACTCTGTGAACCAAAATATGGAAAAATTATAGGTCTCAAAATGTGGAGACGCAAAAACTTTTTTGCTATAAAAAGCGTCTTTTAGTGTGTGACAGCTGCCAATCATAAAAATCCGCTATAAAAAACGCTATAAAAGTAAATCAAACCCACCTTCATCACCCCCTTAGTTAGGGAAATATAATAAAATTAAAAATATATATTTATTTCCATTTTCCCATTAGGGCTAGGGTTAGGGTTGGGGCTAGGGTTGGGGCTAAAGTTAGGGTTGGGACTAAAGTCAGGGTTAGGGTTTGGCTTACATTTACGGTTGGGATTAGAGTTAGGGGTGTTTCAGGGTTAGGGGTGTGGTTAGGGTTACCGTTGGGATTAGGGTTAGGGGTGTGTTTGGATTAGGGTTTCATGTAGAATTGGGGAGTTTCCACTGTTCAGGCACATCAGGGGTTCTCCAAACGCGACATGGCGTCCGATCTCAATTCCAGCCAATTCTGCGTTGGGGGGCTAAAAATCATTTTTGTGGGGAAAAAAAAGATTTTTTATTTTCACGGCTCTGCTTGTAAACTGTAGTGAAACACTTGGGGGTTCAAAGTTCTCACAACACATCTAGATAAGTTCCTTTGGAGGTCTAGTTTCCAATATGGGGTCACTTGTGGGGGGGTTCTACTGTTTGGGTACATCAGGGGCTCTGCAAATGCAACGTGACGCCTGCAGACCGATCCATCTAAGTCTGCATTCCAAATGGCGCTCCTTCCCTTCCGAGTTCCTCAGGGGGTCTACTTTCCAAAATGGTGTCACTTGTGGGGGGTTTTAATGTTTAGGCACAACAGGGGCTCTCCAAACGCGACATGGTGTCCCATCTCAATTCCAGTCAATTTTGCATTGAAAAGTCAAACGGCGCTCCTTTCCTTCCGAGCTCTGCCATGCGCCCAAACAGTCATTTACCCCCACATATGGGGTATCAGCGTACTCAGGACAAATTGCACAACAACTTTTGGGGTCCAATTTCTTCTTACCCTTGGGAAAATAAAAAATTTGGGGCGAAAAGTTCATTTTTGTGAAAAAATAGAATTTTTTATTTTTATGGCTCTGCATTATAAACTTCTGTGAAGCACTTGTTGGGTCAAAGTGCTCACCACACATCTAGATAAGTTCCTTAAGGAGTCTACTTTCCAAAATGGTGTCACTTGTGGGGGTTTCAATGTTTACGCACATCAGGGGCTCTCCAAACGCAACATGGCGTCCCATCGCAATTCCAGTCAATTTTGCATTGAAAAGTCAAATGGCGCTCCTTCCCTTCCGAGCTCTGCCATGCGCCCAAACAGTGCTTTACAGCCACATATGGGGTATCAGCGTACTCAGGACAAATTGCGCAACAATTTTTGGGGTCCAATTTCTTCTCTTGCCCTTGGGAAAATAAAAAATTGGGGGCGAAAAGATCATTTTTGTGAAAAAATATGATTTTTTATTTTTATGGCTCTGCATTATAAACTTCTGTGAAGCACTTGGTGGGTCAAAGTACTCACCACACATCTAGATAAGTTCCTTAGGGGGTCTACTTTCCAAAATGGTGTCACTTGTGGGGGGTTTCAATGTTTAGGCACATCAGGGGCTCTCCAAACGCAACATGGCGTCCCATCTCAATTCCAGTCAATTTTGCATTGAAAAGTAAAATGGCGCTCCTTTCCTTCTGAGCTCTGCCATGCGCCCAAACAGTGGTTTACCCCCACATATGGGGTATCAGCGTACTCAGGACAAATTGTACAACAACTTTTGGGGTCCATTTTCTCCTGTTACCCTTGGTAAAATAAAACAAATTGGAGCTGAAATAAATTTTGTGTGAAAAAAAGTTAAATGTTCATTTTTATTTAAACATTCCAAAAATTCCTGTGAAACACCTGAAGGGTTAATAAACTTCTTGAATGTGGTTTTGAGCACCTTGAGGGGTGCAGTTTTTAGAATGGTGTCACACTTGGGTATTTTCTATCATATAGACCCCTCAAAATGACTTCAAATGAGATGTGGTCCCTAAAAAAAAATGGTGTTGTAAAAATGAGAAATTTCTGGTTAACTTTTAACAGTTATAACTCCCTAACAAAAAAAAATTTTGGTTCCAAAATTGTGCTGATGTAATGATGTTTTCACAAATAAACGCAGGTAATATCAAATAAATTTTACCACTATCATGAAGTACAATATGTCACGAGAAAACAATGTCAGAATCACCAGGATCCGTTGAAGCGTTCCAAAGTTATAACCTCATAAAGGGACAGTGGTCAGAATTGTAAAAATTGGCCTGGTCATTAACGTGCAAACCACCCTTGGGGGTAAAGGGGTTAAGCGAGGCTGCGCCCATCTAGTTGGAATATGGTTGGTAGTATGCATATCAAATACTTGCCATCACATGACTGCTGGCCCTGTACTATCATCACAGTACGAAGTGCATGCGATGTGAGGACTCACAAGTCTACAGTCACATAGAGATTAAGAACGGACAACCCCTTTGATGACTGTGCAGCAAGCAGGACATTGGTAACACATTCAAAGCTCCGACTTCCCGTGGTGAGTCAATGTCACCTAATTGTGGGAATATCCAAAGAAAGAATGGAAGCAAATGCGACCTAATAAAGATGCATAAAAATACATTTTATTGAGAATTTTTTTTTTTTACCATAAAAGCATCATTAAAAGGATAATTTTATGGGGAGAAAGTGACAATGAGTACCCCACCACACAGAGAGTAGGGTTACCCCCAGAGAAGCTAACATGAAACATGCGTTGAGGTAACCTTCATCCCACCTTCAGGTTGTATAAGTGAATGCACAGACATGAGTACAATGCAAACTATGATGTTATCGTTTGGGAATCTGGGAACTTTATTATCCTTCTGACTGGCCAGATAACTGCTTGCAGGCATTTTTGATTGTTAATTTTTTGTGACTTCACTATATGCCATACTTGCTTTCGGCTACGTTCACACTTTGCGGGTTTTGCGGCGAATCCGCAGCGGATTTGACACTGCGGATCCGCAGCAGTTTTCCATGCAGGGTACAGTACAATGTTACCCTATGGAAAACAAAACCCGCTGTGCCCACGCTGCGGATTTCCGCGGAAAAAGCCGCGCGGCTTTTCTGCGGGAAAAAAAGGAGCATGTCACTCCTTGGTGCAGAATCGCAGCGATTCTGCACCCATAGAAATGCATTGATCCACTCACTTTCCGCATGGGGCTGTGCCCACGTTGCGGGAAGTTAAGCGGATAATGTGCAGATGGTACCTGGGGTGGAGGAGGGGAGACTCTCCTCCAGGCCCTGGGAACCATATTTTGGTGTAAAAAAAAGAATTAAAATAAAAAATGATGCTATACTCACCTCTCAGCACTGCCCGCGGCGTCCGGTCTCAGTTGCTGTGGGAGCAGGACCTGCGGTGACGTCGCGGTCACATGACCGTGATGACGCCGCGGTCACATGGCCGTGACGTCACAAAGGTCCTTGTCGGCACAGCCGTCTGCAGCACCGAGGAGATCCGGACATCGGAGGGTGAGTATAACCAATTTTTATTATTTTTTACATTACTATTGATGCTGCATATTGCTGCATATGCAGCATCAATAGTATAGGCGGAAACCCGCAGCAGAAACCGCGGAACAAACCGCGATAAATCTGCAGGGATAACCGCAGCGGTTTTGCCCTGCAGATTTATCAATTCCGCTGCGGGATTATCCCGCAGAGCAGGCCGCAAAGTGTGAACGTGGCCTTCTACTTGATCTCTGCACATGTCTTTTTATAATAAGGTTTTCTCTCATTATTGTCTTTGATTTATTATATACCCATGATCATATGTAACTACGGTAATCTTTTTTGGACTGTCAGTATAAATTTCTTTGTTAATCACAACTCTTGATCCCATTGTATCTCCACTTATCGTCTTATATTTATCAAAGGACTTTCATAAACTGTTATACCTTATTATGCTAGTAGATGATTTGTTTAATGGTGGTTACATGCAGTAGTGAATTCCTTTATGCAACTTTTTGCCCCCTAGCTGTGTGGTGTGGTACTTATTGGTACTTTATCCCCATAAAATTATAATTTTAATGATGTTTTTATGATTTAAAAAACCCACCAAAATGTATTTTATTAGTGATGAATAAATGTGCTTGGATAAGGTATCATCACAGCATGCTTGTGTTCTAACAATTTGCTTCCTGTTTGTAGGCAATCCCTGCATGTGTTGCGGCTGTCAAACCGCCGCGAGACACATTATTTGAGGACACCCAAGACTCTGTTGGCACACGAGCATGCTCGGATAGCACATTATCTGAGCAGGTTCGCAGATGACTAATTTTTATGCATCTTTATTAGGTTGCACTGGTTTCCATTATTTCTTTCGGTATTCTATTTATCTGGATGTGCGTATATTGTAGGATCGGTTGTTTTTGGGAACACATAATTATGGGACATAATCATGCGGCAATTTGCCAATTTTTAACATATTCCAGTCCAACATATTTCTAAATAATAATAATTTGTTTAGCGACCCAATTAAATATGCAAAACAAGAGTCTATGCAGCTATAAAAATATTACATTTTACTTAACCCCTTTCTGACATTGGACGTAATATTCCGTCCGCGTGACCTGTGCCTATTTGACGAAAGACGTTATATTACGTTATCACGATCGCCTGCGCACACAGGGGTGTGCGGGCGATTGCCGCCGGGTGTTAGCGGATTCTGACAGCTGGCACCCAGCAGTAGGTGCCAGGAGCTGTCACAGACCAATCCCGGCACTTTAACCCCCGAAGTGCTGCGATCGAACAGGATCGGAACATTTCGGAAGCTGACAGAGGGCTGACAGCCCCTCTGCCTTAGGATCGGAGACCCTACGGCGTGATGTGGGGTCCCGATCATTGCCATGGTGACCCGATGTCATCTTGACGACATCCGGGTCACCAGAGCTAAGAAACTTGCTGATCATGCGCAGTGCATGCAAGTCTGTCTGTCAGTGCAGAGCTGACAGTTTCTATAGCATTCAGATGCTGCTTCATCTCCATGCTATGGAAGCGATCAGCCTGCACAAAATGATAGTCCCATAGTGAGACAAAGTAAAAAAGTTGCAAAATAGTTTTAAATAATTGAATGAAATATATATATATATATATCTCAATATATACCGTATTTTTTGTTGAAAACTTTTTTTTTTATGTTAAATGGGGGTCTGTTCCATAATGCCAGTGTCCGTTTTACAAATCATATATATGCCCCCCCATCCTGGCACATGGCCCCCCCTGTGCTGCTGGCACATGGCCCCCCCTGTGCTGCTGGCACATGGCCCCCCCTGTGCTGCTGGCACATGGCCCCCCCTGTGCTGCTGGCACATGGCCCCCCCTGTGCTGCTGGCACATGGCCCCCCCTGTGCTGCTGGCACATGGCCCCCCCTGTGCTGCTGGCACATGGCCCCCCCTGTGCTGCTGGCACATGGCCCCCCCTGTGCTGCTGGCACATGGCCCCCCCTGTGCTGCTGGCACATGGCCCCCCCTGTGCTGCTGGCACATGGCCCCCCCTGTGTTGCTGGCACATGGCCCCCCCTGTGCTGCTGGCACATGGCCCCCCCTGTGCTGCTGGCACATGGCCCCCCCTGTGCTGCTGGCACATGGCCCCCTCCGTGCTGCTGGCACATGGCCCCCTCCCTGTGCTGCTAGTACATTGGCACATTGCCCCTTGTGCTGGCACATAGCCACCCCCATCCCATCCTGCATATGCCCCCTGGTCACTATATGACCCCCTTGCTGGCACGCACATTGCCCCTCACCCTGGTCACTATATGCCCACCCGCCGGCACGCACATAGCCCCTCCCACCTCTCTCTCTATAGTCCCCTCTGCTGTCAAGCACATGGCCCCTTCTGAGCTTTGCTATGTGCCTCAAAAGTAGTATTCCCCTACATATGGGGTATCGGTATACTTATGAAAATGCAAAATCTGGAGCCAAAATAACAACATTTTTGTGAGGGGGAAAAAGTGATTTTATTATTTTCACGGCTCAACGTTATAAACTTCTTTGAAGCACCTGGGGCTTCAAAGTGCTCAACACACATCTAGATAAGTTCCTTGGGGGGGTCTAGTTTCCAAAATGGTGTCACTTGTGGGGGGTTTCCACTGTTTAGGCACATCAGGGGCTCTCCAAACGCGACATGGCGTCCAGTCTCGATTCCAGCCAATTTTGCATGGCAAAGGTCAAACGGCGCACATTCCCTTCCAAGCTCTGCCATGCGCCGAAACAGTGGTTTACCCTCACATATGGGGTACCAGCGTACTCAGGACAAATTGTACAACAACTTTTGTGGTTCAATTTCTCCTGTAACCCTTGGGAAAATAACAAATTTGAATTTGACGTAAACTTTGTTAAAAAAAATAAATAAATAATAATTATTATTTTTTTTAACATTCCACAAATTCCTGTGAAGCACCTGAATGGTTAATAGACTTCTTGAATGTGGTTTTCAGCACCTTGAAGGGTGCAGTTTTTAGAATGGTGTCACACTTGGTTATTTTCTATCATATAAACCTCTCAAAGTGACTTCAAATGTGACATGGTCCCTAAAAAAGAAAAAAAAAAAAAAGTGTAAAAATGAGAAATCGCTGTTCAACTTTTAAGCCTTATAACTTCCTAACAAAAAAATGTTCGAAAATTGTGCTGATGTAAAGTAGACATGTGGGAAATGTTATTTATTAAGTATTTTGTGTGACATATCTCTGTAATTTAAGGGCATGAAAATTCAAAGTTGGAAAATTGCAAAATTTTCTAAATTTTTGCCAAGTTTCCGTTTTTTTTTCACAAATAAACGCAAAGTCTTATCAAAGAAATTTTACCACTATCATTAAGTATTATATGTCACAAGAAAACATTGTCAGAATCACCGGGATCCAACAAGCATTCCAGAGTTTTCTCCTACGTATCATTGGGGGACACAGGACGAATGGGTGTTATGCTGCTGCCACCAGGAGGACACTAAGTTAAACACACACAAAAGATTAACTCCTCCCCTGCAGTATACACCCACGGCTGGACAATCCGGAGCCAGTTCTTACTTAGTGTCTCAGGAGGCACTTGGGTCCTCAGGACCCCACCAATTTTTCTTTTTGATTTAACGGAGAGAAGGGAGCGACAGGCAAATTTTCAGCCCTGATCTCTCCCGCACCAACAACGGGCAAGTACACGGAGCGTTCCTCCTGTATCCTTTCCCGCGACGATGGATGCCAGCCCTGGCTCACCTTTCAGTGTGGCGACGGTTCCCTAGCGTTCCGATCTCCCTCCCTCCTTTTCAGGCGACCATGGGGACTAATCATCCACCTAAGTCTCCTGGAGCCAGGGCACAGCCGGACAGATTGACAGGGCGTCCGTGCAGCCGTCCACTGCATCACCACTGTATATAGCGGTTGACACATGGCGGCAGTAGCTCTCCACCCTCTCCCTATCAAGGTGAAGGTGGATGGAGCATCGGTCCCATCGCACAAGGTAAGTGCGGGGACCGACGAGCTGGCAGCAGGGGGGGCCCCCTTACTCTCTTCCAATGCGGCTCTGCAGCCGCGGGGCAGCGTGCGGCTCTGCAGCCGCGGGGCAGCGTGCGGCTCTGCAGCCGCGGGGCAGCGTGCGGCTCTGCAGCCGCGGGACAGCGTGAGGCTCTGCAACCGCGGGGCAGCGTGCGGCTCTGCAGCCGCGGGGCAGCGTTATTCCTCTGTGGGGGCTCGGCGGCGCCCAGGCCCGGGCCGGACTAGCGCCCGCCTACAAGCACGCCGCCGCCCGCCCACGACACGCCCCCTCCCTGGGCGCTTCTCGCTCCCGAGAAGCGCCCTTCTCACATCTCGGCGGCCATCTTGGATCAGGAAGTGCGCTGACGGCTCTGCAGCACCGCAGCGCACAGGAGGATCTCCCTGCCAGCCACCGCAGAACTTAGGTGAGACGCACCCAATAGGATTGTCTCCCCCCCTGCCAGTACGCTCATTTAATCAGAAACATGTCACAGTCTAGGCATAAACAGACTGGAAAGACCCACTCTGTTATTTTTGCTGTGTGCACCTCCTGCAAGATATCTCTGCCCCGAGGTCACACTACCCCGCTGTGCTCCGCCTGCGAAACGCCTGCGGCACAGGATACTCCGGCCTCTGACCCGGAATGTACCGAGCCTAGTACCCCCGCATGGGCGTCCTCCCTCGCTCGCTCTGTGGCATCTTTGGAAAGGACGATACAGTCCCTCCGTGACCCGTCCCTTACTCAGGGAACTTCCACGGAGGTTGTAACGCGGTCTAAGAACCCTTCCCGGTCTAGAGGTCGTACTGTTTCTAGAAGCCCTCACTCATCCAAGAAAAGGTCCAGAGTAATGTCTCCGGTCCGTGATCAGCCCTCAAACTCAGAGAGCGATGTCTCTCGTCACTCTTCCCCGACTCATAGCAGGGAATCCCTCCTGGATGACGCATCCGACGCGTCCTGTTCTCCAGAGTATCGTCACGATCAAGAGACTCTAGATTCTCTTATAGATTCTGTTAGTCAGACGCTTCAGTTAGAGGATGAAATCCCGTCCAAGGCGGCTCATCCCGTGTCATTTGGGCGAGCCACAAAGGCTCATAAATTTTTTCCTACGCACCCTCAGTTCAAGGATATTGTAGATCAACATAGAGTCCGTCCGGATAAACGTTTCTCAGGTCAGAAGGCTATGCAATCAAAGTATCCGTTCGCTCAGGACCTAACTAAGGAGTGGTCTCAGTCACCCTCCGTGGACCCGCCAGTGTCGCGGCTAGCCACCAAGGCGGTTCTATCCTCCTCCGAGGGTGCGTCCATCAAGCATCCCACTGATAGACAAATTGACCAGATGGCTCGCTCGGCTTTTGAAGCCTCCTCGGCTTCTCTCTTTCCCTCTTTTGCCATCACGTGGGTCGCAAAAGCCATGTCCCATTGGGCAGAGTCTTTATCCTCTACGGCACTACGGGCCGACTTACCCCCAGAAATTTCACACCTGGCCACTCAGATCGCCAGAGCGGGGGACTTTGTAGTTTCCGCGTCCTTAGACGCGGCCAACTGTGCCTCACAGGCAGCGGCCAATGCTGTCACGATCCGCAGATCCCTTTGGCTCAGGGACTGGAAAGCGGACTCGGGATCCAAGAAATCCCTCACGTCTCTTCCATACCAGGGCGAACGTCTATTTGGGGATAAACTAGACAAAATAATCGCAGACTCCACAGGAGGAAAGAGCAAATTTCTTCCCCAGCAACGTACTTTTCGCCCCTTTCGCAATCAACAGGGCCGAGGCCGATATTTCCGTTTCGGCTCCAATTGGTCCAATCCCTCCTCCGCGCCACCTGGCGTCGGGAGAGGTCAGCGCAAGGACAGAGCCTCCCAGCCGTCTTACAAGCCTTCTCCCACTTGGAGAGGCAGACCCAGACAACAGGGATCCCGAGGGCCCAGACCTGGCAGGTCCCCACCTCAATGACTTTTGGCAAACACCGAAGGACACCGACAAAGTAGGCGGCCGCCTACTTTTCTTTCGGGACGCGTGGCTCTCGGTAGTTTCCGACCGATGGGTCCGCGACCTAGTGTCCTACGGTTACAGGATAGAGTTTGTCTCTCTTCCCCCGCCTCGTTTCTTCCAGTCCCCCCCTCCCAGGGCAAGGGTCGGTCAGTATTTCCAGGCTATAAGGTCGCTATGGGAAGATGGGGTCATCATCCCGGTACCTCAGAACGAGTGGTACCAAGGTTTTTATTCCAA
Source organism: Ranitomeya variabilis (assembly GCF_051348905.1). Taxonomy (NCBI): domain Eukaryota; kingdom Metazoa; phylum Chordata; class Amphibia; order Anura; family Dendrobatidae; genus Ranitomeya; species Ranitomeya variabilis. Next base: position 222,139,413 of record NC_135232.1, on the reverse strand, counting down.
CCTTTTCATCGTACCAAAAAAGGACGGCTCAGTACGTCCAATACTAGACCTCAAACTTCTCAACAGGTACGTACGCGTACATCATTTCCGTATGGAGTCCCTCCGCTCGGTGATTGCCTCTCTGGAAGAGGGCGAGTTTCTTGCATCTCTAGATGTGCAGGACGCTTATCTGCACATCCCCATCCTACCGTCTCATCAGCGGTTCCTCCGCTTCGCGGTCCAGGGACACCATTTTCAGTTTGTCGCCCTACCCTTCGGGCTTGCCACTGCCCCTCGGGTATTCACCAAGGTCATGGCAGCTGCCGTGGCCATTCTCCATGCTCGAGGTATAGTGGTGTTGCCCTACTTGGACGACATTCTCATAAAGGGTCCCTCTTTTCGGTCCTGCTCAGAAGCAGTAGACGTCACGATAAATACCTTTTTGCGCCTGGGTTGGAAGATCAATTTCAAAAAATCTTCTCCAGTCCCGGCTCAAACCATATCCTACCTGGGGATGATCCTAGATTCCTCTCGGGGTCTAGTACTTCTACCTCCGGAAAAGGTATCCACTCTGCAGAGAGAAGTCCGAAAGCTTACCCAACCTCTCCCTCACTCCCTACGTTTCTCCATGAGGGTTCTCGGCAGGATGGTGGCGGCAATGGAGGCAGTGCCCTTTGCGGTATTTCACCTCCGTCCCCTACAGCACGCCCTTCTAGCAGTATGGGACAGGAATCCTGCCTCGCTAGACCGCCGTCTCCTGCTCTCTCGCTCAATCAGGCAGTCCCTCAGGTGGTGGACCAAGAGGTCCTCCCTGACTCGGGGGAAGTCCTTTCTTCCGGTGCACTGGTTGGTCGTCACAACGGACGCCAGTCTCTTCGGCTGGGGCGCTGTGTTCCGATGCCACTCGACTCAGGGTCGCTGGTCCCCGCAGGAATCCCAGCTGCCCATCAACATCCTAGAGATTCGGGCAATCCGACTGGCACTCCGCCAGTTTCAGCCGTTTCTTTCCGGCCGCGCGGTCAGAGTCCAGTCCGACAACGCCACTGCGGTAGCCTACATCAACCGGCAAGGGGGCACTCGCAGCAAGGCGGCCATGGTCGAGGTATCGCTCATTCTCCGCTGGGCCGAGACCAACCACTCCATACTATCAGCAGTTTACATCCCGGGCGTGGAAAACTGGGAAGCGGACTTTCTAAGTCGCCACAGCCTCGATCCCGGAGAGTGGTCTCTCCATCCCGCAGTCTTTCACCAGATATGCTCTCGTTGGGGGACTCCGGACGTGGACCTGATGGCATCTCGCCTCAATTGCCAGGTTCCCGTCTTCATGGCCAGGTCTCACGACCCCTCAGCCTTCGGAGCCGACGCTCTAGTCCTCTCATGGCAGGGTTTCAGACTCCCATACATTTTTCCCCCAATTCCTCTTCTGGCAAAGGTAATCAGGAAGATCAGGGCAGAACGGATTCCAGTAATTCTCATCGCCCCGGACTGGCCGCGCAGGACGTGGTACGCCGAGATGGTGCAACTGGTCTCAGACGTACCCTGGAGGCTGCCAAGTCGCGCAGACCTTCTGTCTCAAGGGCCCATTTACCACCCGAACTCAGAGGCCCTATCTTTAACGGCGTGGCCGTTGAGTCCTGGGTACTGAGGCAGAAGGGTTTGCCCCAGACGGTTATATCTACCATGCTCCGCGCACGCAAGCCTTCCTCCATGCGCATCTACCACCGCGCCTGGAAGGCTTACTTCGCCTGGTGCAGAGATCGGGGTCGGTCTCCCCTCCAATTTTCTATTCCTCACATTTTGGAATTCCTCCAATCAGGCGTAGACTTGGGCCTTGCTCTCAGCTCTCTTAAGGGCCAAATTTCTGCTCTCTCGGTTCTTTTCCAGAGAAGGATTGCAAACAAATTGCAAGTCAAGACTTTCATCCAGGGAGTTTCTCATATGGTTCCACCTTACAAGATGCCCTTGGAACCATGGGATCTGAATCTGGTCCTCTGTGCTCTTCAAGAGCCACCCTTTGAACCCTTGCAAGAAGTGTCCTTGCGGTTCTTATCGTGGAAGATTGCCTTTCTCGTGGCTGTCACGTCTATTAGACGTGTCTCTGAGCTAGCAGCCCTGTCTTGCCAACCTCCTTTCCTCGTGTTCCACCAGGACAAGGTAGTTCTACGGACATGTCCGACTTTTCTTCCGAAGGTCGTTTCCTCATTCCATCTTAATGAGGAGATTGTTCTTCCCTCACTGTGCCCTGCTCCTTCTCACCGCACGGAAAGGGCGCTCCACACTCTGGACCTAGTGAGGGGTCTCAGACGTTATGTCTCCAGAACTGCGTCTCTCCGTAGGTCAGACGCCTTGTTCGTTCTTCCGGAAGGGCCACGGAAGGGTCTACCCGCTTCCAAGGCCTCCATTGCCAAGTGGATTCGTTCCGCCATCCAAGAGTCCTACCGTGTCAAGGGTCACGCCGCACCTCCGGGGATCAAGGCTCATTCTACCCGGTCAGTCGGCGCGTCCTGGGCCATCCGGCATCAGGCATCGGCAGCACAGGTCTGTAAGGCTGCCACATGGTCCAGCCTACATACGTTCACGAAGCACTACCATGTGCACTCTCAGGCCTCGGCAGACGCGTCCGTCGGTAGGCGAATCCTACAGGCGGCAGTGTCTCATCTGTAGCTCGTAGGCACGCACAGCATTTATAACTTCTTGTTGCCCACCCAGGGACTGCTTTGGGACGTCCCATTCGTCCTGTGTCCCCCAATGATACGTAGGAGAAAAGGAGATTTTTGTGTACTCACCGTAAAATCTCTTTCTCCGAGTCAATCATTGGGGGACACAGCACCCTCCCTGTTAGCCTAGTTTGGCTTGGTTATTCTTTTCAGTCTGTGTTTTTGACTATAACATGTTTTCTGTTTTTAACTGGTTTACTCCTACTGCTTTGTTACCGAACTGGCTCCGGATTGTCCAGCCGTGGGTGTATACTGCAGGGGAGGAGTTAATCTTTTGTGTGTGTTTAACTTAGTGTCCTCCTGGTGGCAGCAGCATAACACCCATTCGTCCTGTGTCCCCCAATGATTGACTCGGAGAAAGAGATTTTACGGTGAGTACACAAAAATCTCCTTATTACCTCATAAAGGGACAGTGGTCAGAATTGTAATAATTGGCCCGGTCATTAATGTGCAAACCACCCTTAGGCTGTGTGCACACGTTGCAGATTTTTTGCGTTTTTTTTGCTATAAAAACGCAAAAAAAGCATACATTATGCAACCCATCATTTAGAATGCATTCCGCAATTTTTGTGCACATGATGCGTTTTTTTCCGCAAAAAAAACGCATCGCGGTAAAAAAAACGCAGCATGTTCATTAATTTTGCGGATTTCCCACTATATTATTGCATTGGGAAACTCCGGAAAAATCTGAAAAAAAAACGCACCAAAAGCGCATGCGGATTTCTTGCAGAAAATGTCCTGTTTTGCTCAGGAAATTTCTGCAAGAAATCCTGAACATGTGCACATAGCCTTAGGGGAAAAGGGGTTAATGTACAAAGTGTTTTTTGTTTTATACCAAAAAACATACAATGGCGGTAAGTGGGTATATGGGGCAGCACGGTGGCCCAGTTGTTAGCACTGCAGCCTGGCAGTGTTGGGGTTCAAATGCAACCAAGAACAACATCTTCAATGAGTTTGTATGTTGTCCCCGTGTTTACGTGGGTTTCCTCCCACACTCCAAAGACATAATTTAGATTGTGAACCACAATGGGGACAGTGGTGATAATATCTGTAAAGTGCTGGGGAGTTAATGGTGCTATATAATGTGCATAAAATAGTAAATATTTATTTATGGCAGTGAAAAAATCCTGGAAAATAGGGCCAAGACTAAAGCCTGGGTACAATTAATTAATTATGTCAAAGGAGAAAATATAACCTTGTTAATCGTCATATGAGTCAGAATAGCGTGTTCCTGAAGAAGGAAATGTATGTATGACAGAAACCAATGCTAATAAACTAATATTTCTCCATGCTGCTAGCTGTGTTATGCAGTAAGACATTGGCGATTATCAGTTGCTGAGGAGACATGCGTCTTAAAGGGAACCTGTCACCCCCAAAATCGAAGATGAGCTAAGCCCACCAGCATCAGGGGCTTATCTACAGCATTCTGTAATGCTGTAGATAATCCCCCGATGTATCCTGAAAGATGAGAAAAAGAGGTTACATTATACTCACCCAGGGGCGGTCCCGCTGCGCTCCGGTGCTATGGGTGTCGCGGTCCAGTCCGGGGCCTCCCATCTTCTTAGGATGACGTCCTCTTCTTGTCTTCACGCTGCGGCTCCGGCACACTTTGTCTGCCCTGTTGAGGGCAGAGCAAAGTACTGCAGTGCGCAGGCGCTGAGCCTCTCTGACCGTTCCCAGCACCTGCGCACTGCAGGACTTTGCTCTGCCTTCAACAGGGCAGACAAAGTGCGTCAGAGCCGCAGCGTGAAGACAAGAGGACGTCATCATAAGAAGTTGGGAGGCCCTGGACTGGACCGCGACGCCCATCGGACCGGAGCGCAGCGGGACCGCCACTGGGTGAGTATAATGTAACCTCTTTTTCTCATCTTTCAGGATACATCGGGGGATTATCTACAGCATTACAGAATACTGTAGATAAGTCCCTTTAATCATATTTGACCAGGGAGTGGGGAAACTCTGGCCCCGTTGACCTTTTACCCGTCCCTAGGCAGATTGCCTCTGATTGCAGTGCCTGGGTCGGCAGCTGTCTTTTGATGGCCTCCAGACTATTAATTCCTTCTTGCTCTGTGAGTTTGTGCACTCAGTGTTCAGTACTGAACTCTCAGGCGCATGCAATGAAAGATTACATCCTGACACCAGTGCCAGCGTCAGGACTTACTTTGTGGGTGGAGATGGCGCGAAATTTGTACGGCCCACGAAGGATGGTATAAATATACAAATGGACCTTGGCAGAAAAAAAAAGGTTTCCCACCCCTTTATTAGGCCAATATGAAGTTTCCATTATAAAAGGGCGTCTCCCTGAGGAAGCAACAAAAGCGAAACTTGCGTTGGGGATTTGGGGCGACAAACTGCCTGGACTACTGCAATGGGTATTTACCATTTTATAACTGAAACTTTGTAAAAGGAGCGTTCTCACGAGCACCAGGGTAGGAAAGTACTGTGATGGGTTGGTTTTTGCTTTCTTTTTCACCCAGGGGTTGCAGATTTTAATGCAGATACACAGACAATCTGAAGCAAAACTGCAACAAATATATGTTCAACTCAAGGGGAAAATCTGCACCAAAAAATACCATGCTGCAGATTTAGGAGGCAGGAACTCCATCCATTTTCCCCTCTACACAATGGCAGGACCTACTGTAAGATGCCAGGCAGCTGCTGCGCCTCTAGCCTGTGGCCTGCAGTGATGGACAGGGCGCAGTGCCCCCATTTCCCAGGCTGCCCATTGCAGCTGACATTATAAGGAAGGGGCCGCTCTGGGGTTATCCAGCGGAGTGCACGCATTGTATCCATTCCTGGCCCTGTTCTAGGTCTCTGCCGGCAGTGTGTATCAGTGATCCCCTCAGTACACGGCGCTGTATACCCTGGTGGCACAGCACTGAGCACATACCTGCCTTTCCTGTGTGCTGCTGGCAGTGTGTATCAGTGATCCCCTCAGTACACGGCGCTGTATACCCTGGTGGCACAGCACCGAGCACATACCTGCCTTTCCTCTGTGCTGCTAGCAGTGTGTATCCGTGATCCCCTCAGTACACAGCGCTGTATACCCTGGTGGCACAGCACCGAGCACATTTCCTCTGTGTGCCAGCAGTGTGTATCAGTGATCCCCTCAGTACACGGCGCTGTATACCCTGGTGGCACAGCACCGAGCACATACCTGCCTTTCCTCTGTGTGCCGGCAGTGTGTATCAGTGATCCCCTCAGTACACGGCGCTGTATACCCTGGTGGCACAGCACCGAGCACATACCTGCCTTTCCTGTGTGCTGCTGGCAGTGTATCAGCGATCCCCCCTCAGTACACGGCGCTGTATACCCTGGTGGCACAGCACCGAGCACATACCTGCCTTTCCTCTGTGTGCCGGCAGTGTGTATCAGTGATCCCCTCAGTACACGGCGCTGTATACCCTGGTGGCACAGCACCGAGCACATACCTGCCTTTCCTGTGTGCTGCTGGCAGTGTATCAGCGATCCCCCCTCAGTACACGGCGCTGTATACCCTGGTGGCACAGCACCGAGCACATACCTGCCTTTCCTGTGTGCTGCTGGCAGTGTATCAGCGATCCCCCCTCAGTACACGGCGCTGTATACCCTGGTGGCACAGCACCGAGCACATACCTGCCTTTCCTGTGTGCTGCTGGCAGTGTATCAGTGATCCCCCCTCAGTACACGGCGCTGTATACCCTGGTGGCACAGCACCGAGCACATACCTGCCTTTCCTGTGTGCTGCCGGCAGTGTGTATCAGTGATCCCCTCAGTACACGGCGCTGTATACCCTGGTGGCACAGCACCGAGCACATACCTGCCTTTCCTGTGTGCTGCTGGCAGTGTGTATCAGTGATCCCCTCCGTACACGGCGCTGTATACCCTGGTGGCACAGCACCGAGCACATACCTGCCTTTCCTCTGTGCTGCTAGCAGTGTGTATCCGTGATCCCCTCAGTACACAGCGCTGTATACCCTGGTGGCACAGCACCGAGCACATTTCCTCTGTGTGCCGGCAGTGTGTATCAGTGATCCCCTCAGTACACGGCGCTGTATACCCTGGTGGCACAGCACCGAGCACATACCTGCCTTTCCTCTGTGTGCCGGCAGTGTGTATCAGTGATCCCCTCAGTACACGGCGCTGTATACCCTGGTGGCACAGCACCGAGCACATACCTGCCTTTCCTGTGTGCTGCTGGCAGTGTATCAGCGATCCCCCCTCAGTACACGGCGCTGTATACCCTGGTGGCACAGCACCGAGCACATACCTGCCTTTCCTCTGTGCTGCTAGCAGTGTGTATCCGTGATCCCCTCAGTACACGGCGCTGTATACCCTGCTGGCACAGCACTGAGCACATACCTGTGGCAGTGTATCAGCGATCCCCCCTCAGTACACGGCGCTGTATACCCTGGTGGCACAGCACCGAGCACATACCTGCCTTTCCTCTGTGCTGCCGGCAGTGTGTATCAGTGATCCCCTCAGTACACGGCGCTGTATACCCTGGTGGCACAGCACCGAGCACATACCTGCCTTTCCTCTGTGCTGCCGGCAGTGTGTATCAGTGATCCCCTCAGTACACGGCGCTGTATACCCTGGTGGCACAGCACCGAGCACATACCTGCCTTTCCTCTGTGCTGCCGGCAGTGTGTATCAGTGATCCCCTCAGTACACGGCGCTGTATACCCTGGTGGCACAGCACCGAGCACATACCTGCCTTTCCTCTGTGCTGCCGGCAGTGTGTATCAGTGATCCCCTCAGTACACGGCGCTGTATACCCTGGTGGCACAGCACCGAGCACATACCTGCCTTTCCTCTGTGCTGCCGGCAGTGTGTATCAGTGATCCCCTCAGTACACGGCGCTGTATACCCTGGTGGCACAGCACTGAGCACATACCTGCCTTTCCTCTGTGTGCCGGCAGTGTGTATCAGTGATCCCCTCAGTACACGGCGCTGTATACCCTGGTGGCACAGCACTGAGCACATACCTGCCTTTCCTCTGTGTGCCGGCAGTGTGTATCAGTGATCCCCTCAGTACACGGCGCTGTATACCCTGGTGGCACAGCACCGAGCACATACCTGCCTTTCCTCTGTGCTGCCGGCAGTGTGTATCAGTGATCCCCTCAGTACACGGCGCTGTATACCCTGGTGGCACAGCACCGAGCACATACCTGCCTTTCCTCTGTGTGCCGGCAGTGTGTATCAGTGATCCCCTCAGTACACGGCGCTGTATACCCTGGTGGCACAGCACCGAGCACATACCTGCCTTTCCTCTGTGTGCTGCCGGCAGTGTGTATCAGTGATCCCCTCAGTACACGGCGCTGTATACCCTGGTGGCACAGCACCGAGCACATACCTGCCTTTCCTCTGTGCTGCCGGCAGTGTGTATCAGTGATCCCCTCAGTACACGGCGCTGTATACCCTGGTGGCACAGCACCGAGCACATACCTGCCTTTCCTCTGTGTGCCGGCAGTGTGTATCAGTGATCCCCTCAGTACACGGCGCTGTACACCCTGGTGGCACAGCACCGAGCACATACCTGCCTTTCCTCTGTGCTGCCGGCAGTGTGTATCAGTGATCCCCTCAGTACACGGCGCTGTACACCCTGGTGGCACAGCACTGAGCACATACCTGCCTTTCCTCTGTGTGCCGGCAGTGTGTATCAGTGATCCCCTCAGTACACGGCGCTGTATACCCTGGTGGCACAGCACTGAGCACATACCTGCCTTTCCTCTGTGTGCCGGCAGTGTGTATCAGTGATCCCCTCAGTACACGGCGCTGTATACCCTGGTGGCACAGCACTGAGCACATACCTGCCTTTCCTCTGTGTGCCGGCAGTGTGTATCGGTGATCCCCTCAGTACACGGCGCTGTATATCCTGGTGGCACAGCACTGAGCACATACCTGCCTTTCCTCTGTGCTGCCGGCAGTGTGTATCAGTGATCCCCTCAGTACACGGCGCTGTATACCCTGGTGGCACAGCACTGAGCACATACCTGCCTTTCCTCTGTGTGCCGGCAGTGTGTATCGGTGATCCCCTCAGTACACGGCGCTGTATATCCTGGTGGCACAGCACTGAGCACATACCTGCCTTTCCTCTGTGCTGCCGGCAGTGTGTATCAGTGATCCCCTCAGTACACGGCGCTGTATACCCTGGTGGCACAGCACTGAGCACATACCTGCCTTTCCTCTGTGTGCCGGCAGTGTGTATCAGTGATCCCCTCAGTACACGGCGCTGTATACCCTGGTGGCACAGCACTGAGCACATACCTGCCTTTCCTCTGTGTGCCGGCAGTGTGTATCGGTGATCCCCTCAGTACACGGCGCTGTATATCCTGGTGGCACAGCACCGAGCACATACCTGCCTGTCCTCTGTGTGCCGGCAGTGTGTATCAGTGATCCCCTCAGTACACGGCGCTGTATACCCTGGTGGCACAGCACTGAGCACATACCTGCCTTTCCTCTGTGCTGCCGGCAGTGTGTATCAGTGATCCCCTCAGTACACGGCGCTGTATACCCTGGCGGCACAGCACCGAGCACATACCTGCCTGTCCTCTGTGCTGCCGGCAGTGTGTATCAGTGATCCCCTCAGTACACGGCGCTGTATACCCTGGCGGCACAGCACCGAGCACATACCTGCCTGTCCTCTGTGCTGCCGGCAGTGTGTATCGGTGATCCCCTCAGTACACGGCGCTGTATATCCTGGTGGCACAGCACTGAGCACATACCTGCCTTTCCTCTGTGCTGCCGGCAGTGTGTATCAGTGATCCCCTCAGTACACGGCGCTGTATACCCTGGTGGCACAGCACCGAGCACATACCTGCCTGTCCTCTGTGTGCCGGCAGTGTGTATCAGTGATCCCCTCAGTACACGGCGCTGTACACCCTGGTGGCACAGCACTGAGCACATACCTGCCTTTCCTCTGTGCTGCCGGCAGTGTGTATCAGTGATCCCCTCAGTACACGGCGCTGTACACCCTGGTGGCACAGCACTGAGCACATACCTGCCTGTCCTCTGTGTGCCGGCAGCGCTCTGTACTGGGCGCCGATTGGTGCTCAGCAGGTGGCAAACCCTTTCCTGGGCCGAGCTCATGAATACCCAGCGCCTGCGCTCCCCTCCTCCCCTTTGTGCGCGCTGTGTGCTCAGCCCTCCTCCTCCTCCACTGCCCGTGCAGCCCGTCTGCAGTGTCCCCGCTCCATGTCACACTGGGCCCGGATGACGAGCCATGGCCCTCTCCCTGAGCAACGATGAGGAGGAGTATGATTCCGAGCAGGAGCAGGTCGGTGCCCGGGGAAAGTTATTCATCTGTGCGTGGTGGCGGGGCTGTGGAGCCGGGATTACACTGGGGCCCCGGAGCAGTGAATGATCAGGGCTCTCCGCTCTGGTGGTAGAGGGGTTAATGGTATGGCCCCCCGGGATTCCTGTCCGTGCTCCCCACGTTCTAGAACAGCGATAACGCAGCTGGTGGCAGGGACGTGACCTGCACAGCCAACATGTGGCCCAGGTGATGCCAGTGACAGCTCCACCAGCCATCCTCCTTATTCTACCTGCCCACACTAATCACTGCTAACCCTAAACTGACCAAGGGAATCCAGCTGCTCTCATTGGTTGCTGGAACCAGTATTCTATTGGGAAACTCTGGCTATCACCGAAGTGTCTTTTTACATTTCAAGATAAGGGTTTTTATGCTAACTTGTTTGTGTTTTGACTGTGAAAATGGCATCGTTTTGTGAGGAGTTCTAAAAAAAAATCATATCTCTAGAAATAGAAGCCTTGATGTGAATTTGCCCAAGGAACATTCAGCATGAGAAATCGGCAGGTGGAACTCCAATTTCTGCCACTAATATTATTGCATATCCACATGCACATTAGGAGTTAATTGTTATTTTGATAGCACCTTTAATTCCATGATGTCATACATGTGAAAAGGGGTTACATGCAAAATGCAAATATAAATTGCAATGGACAAACTAACAGTGACAGATTGGTACAGAGTAGAGAGCCCTTGTGGGCTGTGTCTTAGGGTATGTTTCCACATTCAGTATTTGCTGTGGATTGGACCCTGTGTACTTGTGCAGCATCCAATCTGCAGCGGCCAGATGTTACAGCATAGTGGAGGGGATTTTATGAAATCCCATCTCCACTATGCGTGCACAGACGCCTCCGGCTTCCCTGCGTAACCGGACATGTGACGCGTCTTTGTAGACTGCAGCATGCCTATTTATCTTGCAGAGACGCTCAGTCTCCACAAGATAATTATCATCATCCTATGTATAGTGTGCAGTGATTCCACATGGATCTATGAACACATGCGGAATCACCACGCGTACAAAAGCCGGCAGCGCTTTGGGCAGAACTGCGTCCAAAGCGCTGCCAATCCGGACCGTGGAAACATACCCTTATAGAGCCAATCTTTGGGTTTACTAGTGAAAATGCTGTGGCTTCTAAAACCAAGGTATGTTCAATAAAATGTTTATCTTTTCCATAACTTGTAAATGAGAAAATATTTTATATGCATTGTCCAGAGTACTGTGGTAAGATACAGGTTTGGAATCTGCTCAAAATTCTCAACTCATCAACATGACCTTACTTTTGCTAACTGACATACCTTTAACCCCTTAACGACCACCAGTACATCTTTTAAAGGCGGCAGTTGGGGTATTTATTCGTCTAAAAATGAACCATACGGCGCTGCTTAGTTGATCCCTGATGAAGGAGTCAGTGACTCTGAAACGCGTAGGATTAGTTGGTCCTGTGTGCTATTCGTAGCTCCTTAGCTCCGCAGCTTTTCAGCTGGTCACGTGTACACATCACGTGACTGTGACGTCACACAAGGTCCTGCACCTTGTCGGCTTTAGCTATACACACGCGGCCGCCACTGCCTGTTCACGGCAGTCACCAAGCTCTGGGGGAGTATGCTAGTCACCGGCCGGGACAGCGTCTCCTATACCACCATTTGCTCTGCAACATATTGGATATTTTTGGAACAGAGATTCAGAGAAGGCTTCAGATACCAACCTTTAAGTGCATGAGTGAAGGACCTTTCCGCATGCCAGCACTGGATACAGTTTTCCTTTTCCTTGATATTAACCCCTTCACCCCAAAGCCTGTTTTCACCTAAGTGACACGGCCAATTTTTACAATTCTGACCACTGTCACTTTATGAGGTCATAACTCTAAAACGCTTCAACGGATCCTGGTGATTCTGAGATTGTTTTCTCGTGACATATTGTACTTTATGATAGTGGTAAAACTTCTTCGATATGACTTGCATTTATTTGTGAAAAAAACAGAAATTTGTCGAAAATTATGAAAATTTAGCAATTTTCGAATTTTTCGTTTTTATGCCCTTAAATTAGAGAGTTATATCACATAATATAGTTAATAAACAACATTTCCCACATGTCTGCTTTACATCAGCACAATTTTGGAAACATAATTTTTTTTTGTTAGGGAGTTATAAGGGTTAAAAGTTGACCAGCGATTTCTCATTTTTGCAACAAAATTTGCAAAACCATTTTTTTTACGGACCACCTCACAAGTGACTTTGAGGGGTCTATATGACAGAAAATGCCCAAAAGTGACACCATTCTAAAAACTGCACCCCTCAAGGTACTCAAAACCACATTCAAAAAGTTTATTAACCCTTCAGGTGCTTCACAGGAATTTTTGGAATGTTTAAAAAAAATTGAACATTTAACTTTTTTTTCACAAAATTTTTACTTCAGATCCAATTTGTTTTATTTTACCAAGGGTAACAGGAGAAATTGGACCAAAAAAGTTGTTGTACAATTTGTCCTGAGTACGCCGATACCCCACATGTTGGGGTAAACCATTGATTGGGCACATGGCAGAGCTCGGAAGGGAAGGAGCGCCATTTGACTTTTCAATGCAAAATTGGCTGGAATTGAGATCGGAACTCATGTCGTGTTTGGAGAGCCCCTGACGTGCCTAAACAGTGGAAACCCCCACAAGTGACACCATTTTGGAAAGTAGACCCTCTAAGGAACTAATCTAGATGTGTGGTGAGCACTTTGAACCTCCAAGTGCTTCACAGAAGTTTATAATGTAGAGCCGTAAAAAAAAAAAAACTAATATTAATTTTCACAAAAAATGATCTTTTTGCCCAAAATTTTTTATTTTCCCAAGGGTAGCAGGATAAATTGGACCCCAAAAGTTGTTGTGCAATTTGTCCTGAGTACGCTGATACTTCATATATGGGGATAAACCACTGTTTGGGCGCATGGCAGAGCTCGGAAGGGAAGGAGCGCCATTTGACTTTTCAATGCAAAATTGGCTGGAATTGAGATCGGAACCCATGTCGTGTTTGGAGAGCCCCGGACGTGCCTAAACAGTGGAAACCCCCACAAGTGACACCATTTTGGAAAGTAGACCCTCTAAGGAACTAATCTAGATGTGTGGTGAGCACTTTGAACCTCCAAGTGCTTCACAGAAGTTTATAATGTAGAGCCGTAAAAAAAAATATTAATTTTCACAAAAAATGATCTTTTTGCCCCAAATTTTTTATTTTCCCAAGGGTAGCAGGATAAATTGGACCCCAAAAGTTGTTGTGCAATTTGTCCTGAGTACGCTGATACTTCATATATGGGGATAAACCACTGTTTGGGCGCATGGCAGAGCTCGGAAGGGAAGGAGCGCCATTTGACTTTTCAATGCAAAATTGGCTGGAATTGAGATCGGAACCCATGTCGTGTTTGGAGAGCCCCTGACGTGCCTAAACAGTGGAAACCCCCACAAGTGACACCATTTTGGAAAGAAGACCCCCTAAGGAATTTATCTAGATGTGTGGTAAGCACTTTTAACCCCCAGTTGTTTCACTAAAGTTTAGAATGTAGCGCTGTGAAAATTAAAAAATCATTTTTTCTTTCCACAAAATGATGTTTTAGCCCGCAATTTTTTTTCCCCCAAGGGTAACAGGAGAAATTGGACCACAAAAGTTATTGTCCAATTTGTCCTGAGTACGCTGATACCCCATACATTGGGGGGAACCACTGTTTGGGCGCACGGCAGAGCTCGGAAGGGAAGGAGCGCCGTTTGAAATGCAGACTTAGATGGATTGGTCTGCAGGTGTCATGTTGCATTTGCAGAGCCCCTGATGTACCTAAACAGTAGAAACCCCCCACAAGTGACCCCATATTGGAAACTAGACCCCCCACGGAACTTATCTAGATGTGTTGTGAGAACTTTGAACCAACAAGTGTTTCACTACAGTTTATCACGCAGAGCCGTGAAAATAAAAAATATTTTTTTTTCCACGAAAATTATATTTTAGCCCCCATGTTTTTATTTTCCCAAGGGTAAGGCTGGTTTCACACTTGCGTTTTTATCTGCATGCGTTTTTTTTAAAAACGCATGTAAACGCGGTAAAACGCATGCGTTTTTTAGACGCATGCGTTTTTATAGAAAAACACAAGAAAACAAGAAAAAACCAAAAAACTCTAACCCTACCCCTACCCCTAACCTGAAATACGTGGCACTGAAATACGTGGCACTGAAATACGTTTATATACGTATATACGTATATAAGTGCCACGTATATAAGTGCCACGTATATAAGTGCCACGTATATAAGTGCCACGTATATAGGTGCCACGTATATAGGTGCCACGTATATAAGTGCCACGTATATAAGTGCCACGATATTTCAGTGCCACGTATTTCACGTAAATGCCACGATATTTCAGTGCCACGTATTTCACGTAAATGCCACGATATTTCAGTGCCACGTATTTCACGTAAATGCCACGATATTTCAGTGCCACGTATTTCATGTAAATGCCACGATATTTCAGTGCCACGTATTTCACGTAAATGCCACGATATTTCAGTGCCACGTATTTCACGTAAATGCCACGATATTTCAGTGCCACGTATTTCACGTAAATGCCACGATATTTCAGTGCCACGTATTTCACGTAAATGCCACGATATTTTAGTGCCACGTATTTCACTGAAATACGTGGCACTGAAATATCGTGGCTCTGAAATATCGTGGCTCTGAAATAACGTGGCACTGAAATAACGTGGCTCTGAAATATCGTGGCTCTGAAATATCGTGGCACTGAAATATCGTGGCACTGAAATAACGTGGCACTGAAATAACGTGGCTCTGAAATATCGTGGCTCTGAAATATCGTGGCTCTGAAATAACGTGGCACTGAAATAACGTGGCTCTGAAATATCGTGGCTCTGAAATATCGTGGCACTGAAATATCGTGGCACTGAAATAACGTGGCACTGAAATAACGTGGCTCTGAAATATCGTGGCTCTGAAATATCGTGGCTCTGAAATATCGTGGCACTGAAATATCGTGGCACTGAAATATCGTGGCACTGAAATACGTGGCACTATGACTGTCAGAAAATGTTCATTAAACGGTTAGGGGTGAGTTTAGGGGTAGGGTTAGGGTTTGGATCCCTTTATCACCTTGATGGTGGTGGGTGATTTTTCAGTTTGTGTTCTGGTTTTTTTCTATAAAAACGCATGCGTTTTTAACGCAAACAAACGCGTTGAGATCGGACGCCATGTCACGTTTGGAGAGCCCCTGATGTGCCTAAACAGTGAAAACTCCCCAATTCTAACTGAAACCCTAACCCCAGCCCTATCCCTAGCCCTAACCCTAGTCCTAATCCTAGCGCTACTTTCACACTAGCGTTTTTTTGCATACGTCGCAATGCGTCGTTTTGGCGAAAAAACGCATCCTGCAAAGTCATCTGCAGGATGCGTTTTTTCCCCATAGACTAACATTAGCGATGTATTGACACACGTCGCAAGCGTCGTGCGACGGTTGCGTCGTGTTGTGGCGGACTGCCGGCAGCAAAAAACGTTACATGTAACTTTTTTTGTGCCGACGGTCCACCATTTCCGACCGCGCATGCGCGGCTGGAACTCCGCTCCCATCTCCCCGCACCTCACAATGGGGCAGCGGATGCGTGGAAAAACAGCATCCGCTGCCCCCGTTGTGCGGCGCTTGCACAGTATGCGTCGGTATGTCGGGCCGACGCAGCGCGACGGCCCCGTACCGACGCTAGTGTGAAAGTAGCCTAACGGGAAAATGGAAATAAATATATTTTTTTAAATTTTATTATTTTTCCCTAACTAAGGGGGTGATGAAGGGGGATTTGATTTACTTTTATAGCGTTTTTTGGGCGGATTTTTATGGTTGGCAGCCATCACACACTAAAAGACGCTTTTTATTGCAAAAAATAGTTTTTGCATCACCACATTTTGAGAGCTATAATTTTTCCATATTTTGGTCCACAGAGTCATGTGAGATCTTGTTTTTTGCAGGACGAGTTGACGTTTTTATTGGTACCATTTTCGGGTACATGACATTTTTTGATCGCTTTTTATTCCGATTTTTGGGAGGCGGAATGAACAAAAACCAGCAATTCCTGAAATTCTTTTAGGGGGGGCGTTTATACCGTTCCGCGTTTGGTAAAAAGGATAAAGCAGTTTAATTCTTCGGGTCAGGACGATTACAGCGATACCTAATTTATGTAATTTTTTTATGTTTTGGCGCTTTTACACAATAAAAACTTTTATATAAAAAAATAATTGTTTTTGCATCGCTTTATTCTGAGGACTATAACTTTTTTATTTTTCTGCTGATGATGCTGTATGGCGGCTTTTTTTTTGCGGGACAAGATGACGTTTTCAGTGGTACCATGGTTATTTATATCCGTCTTTTTGATCGCGTGTTATTCCACTTTTTGTTTCGCGGTATGAGAATAAAGCGTTTTTTGCCTCGTTTTTTTTTTTTTTTTTTTTTTTTTACGGTGTTCACTGAAGGGGTTAACTAGTGATATAGTTTTATAGGTTGGGTCGTTACGGACGCGGCGATACTAAATATGTGTACTTTTATTGTGTGATTTTTTTTTTTATTTAGATAAAGAAATGTATTTATGGGAATATTTTTTTTTTTCTTCTTTATTTAGGGATTTTTTTTTTTTTTTTTTTTTTTACACATGTGGAAAATTTTTTTTTTTACTTTGTCCCAGGGGGGGACATCACAGATCGGTGATCTGACAGTGTGCACAGCACTCTGTCAGATCACCGATGTGACAGGCACATTGCAGAGGCTTGCCGGCGCCTGCTATGAGGAATTCTCAGCAGACGCCGGCAAGCAGGGTCATCTCATGACCCGGAAAGAGTCCCGCGGCCATCTTGGATCCGGGGACTCCTTCAAGGTCACCGGAGCAGCGCGATCTCATAGCGTTGCTCCGGTGGGAGAGCGCAGGGAGCCCCCGTCCCTGCGCGATCCCCCTCTATGCCGCTGTCACTATTGACAGCGGCATCAGAGGGGTTAAATGCCCGCGATCGGCGACAGCGCCGATCGTGGGCATTGCTGCGGGGTGTCAGCTGTCATATACAGCTGACACCCGCACCCGATCACCGCGGCGCGAGACCGCGGTGATCAGGGCGCCGTACTAGTACTGCGGCTGGCACTAATGCAGTGCCGGCAGCGCAGTACTAGTACGGCGCATGTCGCGAAGGGGTTAAGGTAAACACATCTTGTTAATCCTAGTCTTTAACGAAGAACCTTGCTTATGACATGTCCTAGCGTTTTAACTATTTATGGCTTCATATAGGTGTCCTTAGCGCAAATATTACATATAGCTTTCTAAGGGTATTTATTCCTCTATGCCGCTTTAATAGGAGATTTTTCCTATTGGTTCATTTTGATCATTGTGATAAACCCTATCACAGTGATAAAAAAAAAAAAAAGTAAAACAAACCCCCTGTTATCACCCCCTTAGTTAGGTAAAAATAATAACATTTAAAAATTGTATTTTTTTCCATTAGGGTGGGGCTAGGTTTGAGCTTGGGTTTAGAGCTACGGTTAGGGTTAGAGCTACGGTTAGGGTTAGTTAGGCCGGGGTCACACTAGACCGTAATACGGACGAGTGCTATGCGATAAAAAATCGCATAGCACTCGGCCCAATGTTAATCTATGGTTCAGCTCCCATCATCTGATATTTTCTCCACCGTATTTCGGATCCGAGGGAACTCGCAGCAGGCTGCGATTGTCAGCGTATCTCGGCCGAGACTCGCCAATGCTAGTCTATGGGTGCGAGAAAAAATCGGATTACACACGGACCATGCGTGTGCATTGCGAGAAATACGCAGCGGTGTTCTATAGAAAAGCCGGTAATTCAATTGCCGGCTTTGCATCTCTCCTTCACAAACCCGACAGGATATGAGACATGGTTTACATACAGTAAACCATCTCGTATCCCCCCTTTTTTTTTGCATATTCCACACTACTAATGTTAGTAGTGTGTATGTGCAAAATTTGGCCGCTGTAGCTGCTAAAATAAAGGGTTAAATGGCGGAAAAAATTGGCGTGGGCTCCCGCGCAATTTTCTCCGCCAGAATGGTAAAGCCAGTGACTGAGGGCAGATATTAACCCCTTCCCAACCTTTGACGCATACGCTGCGTCATGAAAGTCTGTGCCAATCCGACCTATGACGCAGCGTATGCGTCATGGAATGATCGCGTCCCTGCAGATCGGGTGAAAGGGTTAACTCCAATCTCACCCGATCTGCAGAGACAGGGGGAGTGGTGCTTCAGCCCAGGGGGGGTGGCTTCACCCCCCCGTGGCTACGATCGCTCTGATTGGCTGTTGAAAGTGAAACTGCCAATCAGAGCGATTTGTAATATTTCACCTAAAAAACTGTTGAAATATTACAATCCAGCCATGGCCGATGCTGCAATATCATCGGCCATGGCTGGAAATACTGAAGTGACCCCCCCCACACCCACCGATCGCCCCCCCAGTCCTCCGTTATGGGGTCCGGTCCCCTCCGTCCGCCTGCCGGCTCCCCCGTCCTCCTGTCCGCTCCCTCCTTGTTTGGATCCCCCCCCCCTGTGCTCCGATTACCCCCCCTGTGCTCCGATCCACCCCCCCACCACCCCTTCATACTTACCGATCCTCCCGGTGTCCGTACGTCTCCTCGCTGGGCGCCGCCATCTTCCAGCCGGCAGATTCCTTACAAGTACATTTTGATCGCTGTGGTAGGTTCTATCACAGCGATCAAAATAAAAAAAATAATAAATAAACCCCCCCCCTTTATCACCCCCATAGGTAGGTACAAATAATAAAATAAAGAAAATTTTTTTTTTTTTTTTTTTTTCGTTTTCCACTAGGGTTAGGGTTAGAACTAGGGTTAGAACTAGGGGTAGGGTTAGGGTTACGGGTAGGGTTAGGGTTATGGCATGTGCACACAGTGCGGATTTGGCTGCGGATCCGCAGCGGATTGGCCGCAGATCCGCAGCGGATTGGCCGCGGATCCGCAGCGGTTTTCCATCAGGTTTACAGTACCATGTACACCTATGGAAAACCAAATCCACTGTGCCCATGGTGCGGAAAATTCCATGCAGAAACGCTGCGTTGTATTTTCCGCAGCATGTCAATTCTTTGTGCGGATTCCGCAGCGTTTTACACCTGTTCCTCAATAGGAATCCGCAGGTGAAATCCGCACAAAAAAACACTGGAAATCTGCTGTAAATCTGCAGGTAAAACGCAGTGCCTTTTACCTGCAGATTTTTCAAAAATCGTGCGGAAAAATCTCACACGAATCCGCAACGTGGGCACATAGCCTTAGGGTTAGGGTTGGAAATAGGGCTAGGGTTGGAAATAGGGTTAAGATTAGGCTTGTGGTTAGGGTTACGGATAGGGTTAGGGGTGTGTTGGGGTTACAGTTGTGGTTAGGGTTGGAATTAGGGTTACGGGTGTGTTGCGGTTAGGGTTGTGGTTAGGGGTGTGTTGGGGATAGGGTTGTGATTAGGGTTATGGCTACAGTTGGGATTAGGATTAGGGGTGTGTTGGGGTTAGTGTTAAAGTTAGAATTGAGGGGTTTCCACTGTTTAGGCACATCAGGGGTCTCCAAACGCAATATGGCGCCACCATTGATTCCAGCCAATCTTGCGTTAAAAAAGTCAAATGGTGCTCCCTCCCTTCCAAGCCCCTATGTGCGCCCAAACAGTGGTTTACCCCCACATTTGGGGTACCAGCGTACTCAGGACAAACTGGGCAACAACTGTTGGGGTCCAATTTCTCCTGTTAGCCTTGCAAAAATAAAAAATTACTTGCTAAAACATAATTTTTGAGGAAAGAACAATTATTTTTTATTTTCACGGCTCTGCGTTATAAACTTCTGTGAAGCACTTGGGGGTTGAAAGTGCTCACCACACATCTAGATAAGTTCCTTGGGAGGTCTAGTTTCCAAAATGGGGTCACTTGTGGGGTGTTTCTACTGATTAGGCATATCAGGGGCTCTGCAAATGCAACGTGACGCCCGCAGACCATTCCATCAAAGTCTGCATTTCAAATGCCACTACTTCCCTTCCGAGCCCCGGCATATGCCCAAACAGTGGTCTACCCCCACATATGGGGTATCAGCGTACTCACAACAAACTGGGCAACAAATATTGGGGTCCAATTTCTCCTGTTACCCTTGTGAAAATAAAAAATTGCTTGCTAAAACATCTTTTTTGAGGAAAGAAAAATGATTTTTTTATTTTCACGGCTCTGCGTTGTAAACTTCTGTGAAGCACTTGGGGGTTGAACGTGCTCACCACACATCTAGATAAGTTCCTTGGGGGGTCTAGTTTCCAAAATGGGGTCAATTGTGGGGGGTTTCTACTGTTTAGGCATATCAGGGGCTCTGCACACATAACATGATGCCCGCAGACCATTCCATCAAAGTCTGCATTCCAAAACGTCACTACTTCCATTCTGAGCCCCGGCATATGCCCAAACAGTGGTTTACCCCCACATATGGGGTATCAGCCTACTCAGGAGAAACTGGACAACAACTTTTGGGGTCCAATTTCTCCTGTTACTCTTGCAAAAATAAAAAATTCTGGGCTAAAAAATATTTTTGAGGAAAGGAAACACATTTATTATTTTCACGGCTCTGCGTTATAAACTTCTGTGAAGCACTTGGGGGTTCAAAGTGCTCACCACACATCTAGATAAGTTCCCTTGGGGGTCTAGTTTCCAAAGTGGAGTCACTTGTGGGGAGTTCCTACTGTTTAGGCACATCAGGGGCTCTGCAAACGCAACCTGACGCCCGCAGAGCATTCCATCAAAGTCTGCATTTCAAAACGTCACTACTTCCCTTCCGAACCCCGACGTGTGCCAAAACAGTGGTTTACCCCCACATATGGGGTATCAGCATACTCAGGAGAAACTGGACAACAACTTTTGGGGTCCAATTTCTCCTGTTACCCTTGGGAAAATAAAAAATTGTGGGCTAAAAAATCATTTTTGAGAAAAGAAAAATTATTTTTTATTTTCATGGCTCTGCGTTATAAACTTCTGTGAAGCACTTGGGGGTTCAAAGTGCTCACCACACATCTAGATTAGTTCCTTGGGAGGTCTAGTTTCCAAAATGGGGTCACTTGTGCGGGAGCTCCAATGTTTAGGCACACAGGGGCTCTCCAAACGCGACATGGTGTCCGCTAATGATTGGAGCTAATTTTCCATTCAAAAAGCCAAATGGCGTGCCTTCCCTTCCGAGCCCTGCCGTGCGCCCAAACAGTGGTTTACCCCCACATATGGGGTATCATCGTACTCAGGACAAACTGGACAACAACATTTGGGGTCCAATTTCTCCTATTAACCTTGGGAAAATAAAAAATTCTGGGCTAAAAATTATTTTTGAGGAAAGAAAAATTATTTTTTATTTTCACGGCTCTGCGTTTTAAACTTCTGTGAAGCACCTGGGGGTTATAAGTGCTCACTATGCATCTAGATAAGTTCCTTGGGGGGTCTAGTTTCCAAAATGGGGTCACTAGTAGGGGAGCTCCAATGTTTAGGCACACAGGGGCTCTCCAAACGCGACATGGTGTCTGCTAACGATTGGAGCTAATTTTCCATTCAAAAAGTCAAATGGCGCTCCTTCCCTTCCGAGCCTTACCATGTGCCCAAACAGTGGTTTACCCCCACATGTGAGGTATTGGTGTACTCAGGAGAAATTGTCCAACAAATTTTAGGATCCATTTTATCCTGTTGCCCATGTGAAAATGAAAAAATTGAGGCTAAAATAATTTTTTTGTGAAAAAAAAAGTACTTTTTCATTTTTACGGAACAATTTGTGAAGCACCTGGGGGTTTAAAGTGCTCACTATGCTTCTAGATAAGTTCCTTGGGGGGTCTAGTTTCCAAAATGAGGTCACTTGTGGGGGAGCTCCAATGTTTAGGCACACGGGGGCTCTCCAAACGCGACATGGTGTCCGCTAAAGATTGGAGCCAATTTTTCATTCAAAAAGTCAAATGGCGCTCCTTCCCTTCCGAGCCCTGCCGTGCGCCCAAACAGTGGTTTACCCCCACATATGAGGTATCAGCGTACTCAGGACAAATTGTACAACAACGTCCATGGTCCAGTTTCTCCTTTTACCCTTGGGAAAATTAAAAAATTGTTGCTAAAAGATCATTTTTGTGACTAAAAAGTTAAATGTTCATTTTTTACTTCCATGTTGCTTCTGCTGCTGTGAAACACCTGAAGGGTTAATAAACTTCTTGAATGTGGTTTTGAGCACCTTGAGGGGTGCAGTTTTTAGAATGGTGTCACTTTTGGGTATTTTCAGCCATATAGAACCCTCAAACTGACTTCAAATGTGAGGTGGTCCCTAAAAAAAATGGTTTTGTAAATTTTGTTGTAAAAATGAGAAATCACTGGTCAAATTTTAACCCTTATAACTTCCTAGCAAAAAAAAAAATTGTTTCCAAAATTGTGCTGATGTAAAGTAGACATGTGGGAAATGTTATTTATTAACTATTTTGTGTCACATAACTCTCTGGTTTAACAGAATAAAAATTCAAAATGTGAAAGTTGCGAAATTTTCAAAATTTTTGCCAAATTTCCGTTTTTTTCACAAATAAACTCAGAAATTATCGACCTAAATTTACCACTAACATGAAGCCCAATATGTCACGAAAAAACAGTCTCAGAATCGCTAGGATCCGTTGAAGCGTTCCGGAGTTATTACCTCATAAAGGGACACTGGTCAGAATTGCAAAAAACGGCAAGGTCATTAAGGCCAAAATAGGCTGGGTCATGAAGGGGTTAATAGCCAGGAGAGGGTCCATGGTTATTGGCCCCCCCGTGGCTAAAAACATCTGCCCCCAGCCACCCCAGAAAAGGCACATCTGGAAGATGCGCCTATTCTGGCACTTGGCCACTCTCTTCCCACTCCCTGTAGCGGTGGGCTATGGGGTAATGAAGGGTTAATGCCACCTTGCTATTGGAAGGTGACATTAAGCCAGATTAATAATGGAGAGGCGTCAATTATGACACCTATCCATTATTAATCCAATTGTTTGAAAGGGTTAAAAAACACACACACACATGATTTAAAAGTATTTTAATGAAATAAACACAGCGGTTGTTTTAATATTTTATTGCTCTCTCAATCCATTTTCAGACCCTCGCTTGGCATTTCAATAAACACACAATATACATACCCTCTCTGATGTCCTATCACGTCCCACGAGGTAATCCATCTGGAGGGGTTAACTAATATTACAGGCAGGAGCTGCGATAAACCACTCGCTCGTGCCTGTAATCCCCGGGTGCTGAAAGGAAAGCAGTGATCTATACTTACATTCAGTCGCGGTGATGCGCCCCTGCTGGATGTTCTCATGAACTGCAGCCTGGGAACTTTTTCCCACGCTCCAGGTCATATGAGGACATCCACCAGGGGGCGCATCACCGCGACTGAATGTAAGTATAGATCACTGCTTTCCTTTCAGCACCCGGGGATTACAGGCACGAGCGAGTGGTTTATCGCAGCTCCTGCCTGTAATATTAGTTAACCCCTCCAGATGGATTACCTCGTGGGACGTGATAGGACATCAGAGAGGGTATGTATATTGTGTGTTTATTGTTTTGCCAAGCGAGGGTCTGAAAATGGATTGAGAGAGCAATAAATTATTAAAACAACCGCTGTGTTTATTTCATTAAAATACTTTTAAATCGTGTGTGTGTGTGTGTGTGTGTGTTTTTTAACCCTTTCAAACAATTGGATTAATAATGGATAGGTGTCATAATTGACGCCTCTCCATTATTAATCTGGCTTAATGTCACCTTCCAATAGCAAGGTGGCATTAACCCTTCATTACCCCATATCCCACCGCTACAGGGAGTGGGAAGAGAGTGGCCAAGTGCCAGAATAGGCGCATCTTCCAGATGTGCCTTTTCTGGGGTGGCTGGGGGCAGATGTTTGTAGCCAAGGGGGGCCAATAACCATGGACCCTCTCTAGGCTATTAATATCTGCCCTCAGTCACTGGCTTTACCATTCTGGCGGAGAAAATTGCGCGGGAGCCCACGCCAATTTTTTCCGCCATTTAACCCTTTATTTTAGCAGCTACAGCGGCCAAATTTTGCACATACACACTACTAACATTTGTAGTGTGGAATATGCAAAAAAAAGGGGGATATGAGATGGTTTACTGTATGTAAACCATGTCTCATATCCTGTCAGGTTTGTGAAGGAGAAATGCAAAGCCGGCAATTGAATTACCGGCTTTTCACAGATATCGCGCTGAATGAAATATAAATACAGAATATATATATATGTGTCTCAATGACATATATATATATATATATATATATATATATATATATATATATATATATATATATATATATATATATATATATATATATATATATATATATATATATATATATATATATATATATACACTGTATATATGTTTTCCCGAACATTTGAGCACATAAATCCATTAGATGTCGGTTTTGCAAGCTTGCGAGAAATTCTCGGCATACGGATGTCACACGGATCATTTGATGCGAGGAAATCGCATCCTCACACTGCACACGGATCACTGTTTTTGAAACATTTGTGCGATTCTCGGCCGTGAAAAACGGACCGTTTTTTTATACGTTAAGTGTGTTCCTGGCCTTAGGGTTAGCGCTACGGTTAGGGTTAGAGCTACGGTTAGGGTTAGAGCTACGGTTAGGGTTAGAGCTACGGTTAGGGTTAGAGCTACGGTTAGGGTTAGAGCTACGGTTAGGGTTAGAGCTACGGTTAGGGTTAGAGCTACGGTTAGGGTTAGAGCTACGGTTAGGGTTAGAGCTACGGTTAGGGTTAGAGCTACGGTTAGGGTTAGAGCTACGGTTAGGGTTGGGCTAGGGTTAGAGTTGGGCTTGGGTTGGGCTAGGTTTGCGGTTGGGCTAGGGTTGGGGGTTAGAGGTAGGGTTGGGGGTTAGAGGTAGGGTTGGTTAGGGTTGTGTTGCGGTTAGGGTTGTGGTTAAAGTTATTGTTGGGATTAGGGTTAGGGGGGTGTTTGGTTTAGGGCTGTGTTAGGGTTGGAATTAGAATTGGGGAGTTACCAATGTTTTAGGTACATCAGGGGGTTTCCAAAAGCGACATGGCGCCCACCATTGATTCCAGGCAATGTTGCTTTCAAAAAGTCAAATGGTGCTCCCTGCCATGCACCCAAACAGTGGCTTTCCCCCACATACGGGGTATACTCAGGGGAAATTGCAAAACAAATTTTGTGGTTCATTTTCTCCTGATACCCTTGTGAAAATAAAAAAGTTTGGTTCCAACGTAAATTTTTTGTGAAAAAAGTACCGTAAATTGTTTATTATTTCCTTCCTCATTGCTTTTAGAGAAGCGAAGGGTTAATAAACTTCTTGAATGGGTTTTTGCTCACCTTGAGGGGTGCAGTTTTTAAAATGTCACTTTTGGGTATTTTCTGTTATATTGACTCACTTCAAATGTGAGGTGGTCTCTTTAAAACAAAATGGTTTTGTAAATTTTGTTAGAAAAATGAAAAATCACTGGTCAACTTTTAACCCTTCTAACGTCCTAACAGAAAAAAATATGTTTCCAAAATTGTGCAGATGTAAAGTTGACTTCTGGGAAATGTTATTTATTAACTATTTTGTGCAATATGAATCTGATTTAGGCTACTTTCACACTTCCGTTGGTACGGGGCCGTCGCCATTCGTCGGCGCGGCGTACCTATGGACGTTGTGAAATAAATGAACAACGGGGGCAGCGGATGCAGTTTTTCAACGCATCCGCTGCCCCATTGTAAGGTCCGGGGAGGAGGGGGCGGAGTTCCGGCCGCACATGCGCAGTCTGAAATGGCGGACACGTCGCACAAAAAAAGTTACATGGAAGTTTTTTTGTGCCGACGGTCCGCCAAAACACAACTCATCCGTCGCACGATGGATGTGACGTGTGGCCATACGTCGCAATGCGTCGCTAATGCAAGTCTATGGAGAAAAAACGCATCCTGCAGGCAACTTTGCAGGATGCGTTTTTTCTCCAAAACGACGCATTGCGACATATGCACTTTGACAGAAGTGTGAAAGTAGCCTAAAAGGCACAAAAATTAAAAGTTTGAAAATTGCTAAATTTTTAACATTTTTGCCAAATTTCCGTTTTTGTCATAAATAAACGCAAGTGAAAAAAAAGACATTTTACCACTAACATGTAGTACAATATGTCACGAAAAAAACAATCTCAGAATCAGTGGGATCCATTGAAGCGTTCCAGTGTTATAACCTCATAAAGTGAGTGGTCAGAATTGCAAAAATTGGCTTGTTCAATAAAGCACAAAATTGGCTCTGTCACTAAGGGGTTAAACTTTTCTCCATAATATGTGAACTTAGTGACCATGGCTGCCGGTTAGCACTAGACAAGGAGCATTTGATTTTTCTTTAAAGGGAACCTGTCAGCAGATTTTGCCGCTATAAGACGCGGCCACTGCCTTTTAGGGCTTATCTACACCATTCTATAATGTTGTGTATAAGCCCCCCGTCCGACCTGCAAGTGACGAAAAATAAGTTTTATTATACTCACCTGGGGGGGGGTGTCCGGTCCGATAGGTGTCGCAGGCGCGGGGCCTCCCATCTTCTTGCGATGCCGCCCTCCTGTTTCCTCGCTCCCCAGCATCAGCGCACCTGCGCAGGCGTACTTCTCTGACCTGTTGAGGGCAGACCAAAACCTGCGACACCCATTTTACCGGACACACCCCCCCAGGTGAGTATAATAAAATAATAAAACTTATTTTTCTTCACTTCCAGGTTGGACCGGGGGCTTATCTACCGCGTTATAGAATGCTGTAGATAAGCCCTAAAAAGCAGTGGCCGCACCTTATAGCGGCAAAATCTGCTGACAGGTTCACTTTAACCTGTGGTTCATTTATTATTAAGTGTGACCATTTCATTTTACCAATAATTTTATTAATAAACACAGAGAGGATAATTTGCATTATTCATGAGCAGGTTGGGCGGTAAGGTATGAGCTCTCGTTCCTTTCTATAAAGTCAGCCAGTGTTTTGCATGTTGTGGCTCATAGAAGAATCTGATCATGAGGAAATATTAATGAACTTTAGTATTTGCTGCTAAAATCTAACAATGTGGAGAACAGGCGGGCCTCCATATCGCATATCCAAAATTTAGCAAGTTAAAGACAAGTAGGAAAAGATAAATCCTATTCTAAATACAACTAACCACATTTGTTGTAACATGCAGTAGTGGAATTGTTCTCTCCTGAACTACGTTCATTTGATGCTGCAGATTTGACCGCAGATCTGTGGCAAAATGCTAATATTCAAATGGAATAAATGGTTAGATACACCGGTGCTCCTGATAATGATAGGTGTAAGCTGAAGCTGCTGGTGCCTAGACAGCTTCTGTGCCTAATCTGCTAATATTCAAATGGATTTGGCCAAGGTTTTTACACCACTGAATCACAAATTATTGCACAGTGTAAAATCGGCAGGTAAAATCTATGTCTTTTGAGAACACTTTGCAGATTTGTGGCTTTTTTTTTTTTGGCACATAGATTTGTTAAAAAACCTGAAGGGTTTCCTGATGCCAGCAAAGTGAGTGAGAATCCTGACGTCTCATGCACACATTGCTTATTTTTGACTTGCCGACTTGGGGCAGATTTAAATCTGCAGCATGTCAATTCTTCCAGCTTTTTTATGCAGATTTCACTTCTACTAATATGTGAGAAATAATCTACACCAAAAATGCATGTAAAAATGTGCCTATTTTACTCAGCTCTTTTCCTGCCAGGAGATGCAGAAATGGTGAAGAAATGTCTCAACCAAATATTTAACGTGTGCACATACTATGATTTGAAGATACATGACATGCTCTGCGTTTCATTCGGATTTTTCTCCTATATGTAGGTGAGGATTTGAAAACCTCATTTACTGCTAATGTACTGTTAATTTCTGCAGTTTTGCATTGCAGAATTTATATTGTAAATCCAAATTGTGAAAAAGTCTTTTTTTCCTCTTTTAACTACAGTAAAAAAAAACCATAAATATAAAAAAAAATTTCCGTGGACTTCAACAGTAGCTGTGTTCACACATTCATTGTACATGACTGTATCCTTGGGCGAGGTACTAGTCTTTCACTCCACAGCACTCTACTTGAAGATGGGGGTCCTGACTGGGTGTGTGGACTTTAGCTACGGGGATGTCACACCCCTGGCAGGTTGCATGATTCTGTTGACTTCAGCTGGCTAGGATGAAGTCTTGCAAAGTTCAATGAGGGAGACCACCACTTAAAAAAAGCAACTGTCTTTTACTGAACAAGAACTTCGTGGAAATTATGTACAACAGATAACGGATGCATAACTTCATGAACGGTTCTCTTAATACATGGAACTTCATACAGATTTTCTCTGTCTTTCATCAATTAGTCCTCTGTCTTCACCACCGCCCTGCACGGTACTTCAGGAATTTCCCTCGTCCTCAGTAACGGTACTACAGTCAGTAAGTGAGAGTCCTATACTTCAACCCACGGTTCCGCTTTCTTTTCCCCTTAGGTAAGCTACTAGGCCACTATGGCCGTTACTCAGCTTCTCTGCTGACCAACACCTTGGAACTACTGCCCGGGGCACTCTCTTCGTCTCACTTTCCCTGTGCTGAACCTTTCCATTACCTCCTGGACTTGCAAGCTTGATACTGCTTAGCTAGGCTTCCTGCCCCAGGTCCTGTTTCTGGATATTCACTCATCTTCTGTCACTTTCTCGTGCCTCATTTCTGGTTCTCGCGATCTGTTTCCTTGGTCTACAGTCACTTCACGGACATCCTCGTCATACTACTTCTTACTGATCAAACTATAGGTCTGCTCTTGCTGCAGGCGAAGCCCTCCCTATATATATGACTTCCTGACGGTATACTGTCTGTCCATTCACTTTAACCCCTCTCTTTCTGGGCTAGTCCCAACTATTAACCTTCACTCTCCCTACTGTCGGTCAGATTAGATACACATTTTCAAGGTGGGCAGTATTCTTATTCTCATCTTTTCTGCACATCATACGCTGCCATTTAAATGTTAGATTAAAAACAGAAGACTTTTTTAACAGATTAGCCTGTGTTTTATTTTAATGTTTCATCTGGTTTTCATTGTTAACCCCTTCATCCCTCCAGCCTGTTTTTACCTTCCTGATCAGGCCAAATTATACAATTCTTATCAGTTGTGGTAACAACTCTGGAACGCTTCAACAGATGCCAGTGATTCTCAAATACCGTATATACTCGAGTATAAGCCGAGATTTTCAGCCCAAATTTTTGGGCTGAAAGTGCCCCTCTCGGCTTATACTCGAGTCACGGTCGGCGGTGGGGTCGGCGGGTGAGGGGGAGAGGGCGCTGAGGCATACTCACCTAGTCCCGGCGATCCTGACGCTCCCCCTGCCTGTCACACTGTCTTCGGGTGCCGCAGCTCTTCCCCTGTTCAGCGGTCACGTGGGACCGCTCATTAGAGAAATGATTATGGACTCCACTCCCATAGGGGTGGAGCCCCATAGTCATTTCTCTAATCAGCGGTGCCGGTGACCACTGACAGAGGAAGAGCTGCGGCACCCGAAGACAGTGTGACAGGCAGGGGGAGCGCCAGGATCGCCGGGACTAGGTGAGTATTTTATATTCATCTGTCCACGTTCCACCCGCCGGGCGCCGCTCCATCTTCCCGTCCTCTGGCTCTGACTGTTCAGGTCAGAGGGCGCGATGACGCATATAGTGTGCGCGCCGCCCTCTGCCTGATCAGTCAGTGCAGAGAGACGACGGGACGCTGAGGAGCTGCAAGCAAGAGAGGTGAGTATGTGGTTTTTGGTTTTTTTTATTGCAGCAGCAGCATTATATATGGCACAGATTTATATGGCACATCTATGGGGCAACGGTGCAGAGCACTATATATGGCACAGATTTATGTGGAGTATCTATGGGGCAACGGTGCAGAGCACTGTATATGGCACAGATTTATATGGCACATCTATGGGGCAACGGTGCAGAGCACTATATATGGCACAGATTTATATGGCACATCTATGGGGCAACGGTGCAGAGCACTATATATGGCACAGATTTATATGGTACATCTATGGGGCAACGGTGCAGAGCATTATATATGGCACAGATTTATATGGCACATCTATGGGGCAACAATGAACAGTGCAGAGCATATATGGCACTGCTTTATAAGGAGCATCTATGGGGCAATAATGAACAGTGCAGAGCATATAAGGCACAGCTTTATAAGGAGCATCTATAGGGCAATAATGAACAGTGCAGAGCATATAAGGCACTGCTTTATAAGGAGCATCTATGGGGCAATAATGAACAGTGCAGAGCATATAAGGCACTGCTTTATAAGGAGCATCTATGGGGCAATAATGAACAGTGCAGAGCATATATGGCACTGCTTTATAAGGAGCATCTATGGGGCCATAATGAACGGTGCAGAGCATATATGGCACTGCTTTATATGGAGCATCTATGGGGCCATAATGAACTGTGCAGAGCATTGTATATGGGGCATCTATGGGGCCATAATGAATGGTGCAGAGCAATGGCACAGCTTTATAAGGAGCATCTATGGGGCCATAATGAACGGTGCAGAGCATTCTATATGGCACAGCTATATATGGAGCATCTATGGGGGAATAATCAACGGTATGGAGCATTATATATGGCACAGCTTTATATGGAACCTCCTTTGGGGCAATAATGAACGGTATGGAGCATCTATTTTTATTTTTGAAATTTACCAGTAGCTGCTGTATTTTCCACCCTAGGCTTATACTCGAGTCAATAAGTTTTCCCAGTTTTTTGTGGCAAAATTAGGGGGGTCGGCTTATACTCGGGTCGGCTTATACTCGAGTATATACGGTAGTTTTTTCTTGACACGTTGTACTTTGTGGTAAATTTAAGTCAATATTTTTTAAAATAATAGCAGTGTATCTAACCCCTTCAGCCCCCAATCCTGTTTTCACCTTCATGACCAGGCCAAATTTTACAATCCTGACCAGTGTCACTTTGTGGTAATAACTCTGGAAAGCTTCAATGGATCCCACGGATTCTGAGATTATTTTTTCTTGACATATTGTACTTATTGGTTGTGGTAAAATTTCTTCGAAATGACTTGCGTTTATTTGTGGGGGAAAAAAAACAAAACGGAAGTTTAGTGAACATTTTGAAAATTTTCAAACTTAATTTTTATGCTTTTAAAGCAGATCATTATATCACACAAAATAGTTACATTTGTCTACTTTACATTAGCATCATTTTTTAAACTTTTTTTTAGGACGTTAGAATGGTTAAAAGATAAGCAATTTCTCATTTTTCCATCCTGAAACAGTGTCTGCAAATTGAGATTCTTGTTTGGCTGTTATCCTAACTCATGTGACAAGGCTCGTTAAAGGGAATCTGTCACCCCAAAATCGAAGATGAGCTAAGCCCACCGGCATCAGGGGCTTATCTACAGCATTCTTGAATGCTGTAGATAAGCCCCCGATGTATCCTGAAAGATCAGAAAAACAGGTTATATTATACTCACCCAGGGGCGGTCCGGGTCTGATGGGTGTCGCGGTCCGTTCCGGGGCCTCCTATCTTCTTACGATGACGTCCTCTTCTTGTCTTCCTGCCGCGGCTCCGGCGCAGGCGTACTTTGTCTGACCTGTTGAGGGCAGAGCAAAGTACTGCAGTGCGCAGGCGCCGGGAAAGGTCAGAGAGGCCCGGCGCCTGCGCACTGCAGTACTTTGCTCTGCCCTCAACATGGCAGACAAAGTACGCCTGCGCCGGAGCACGTCAGTTATGGCCTTGGAATCCTGAGCCCTGCACTCCCACAGAAATACACTATGTTCCAAATTATTATGCAAATTATATTTTTCTCAGATTTTCCTAAAAGGTTGGGGCAAATGACAGTCAGTCTAATAAAAGTCATCACCCGTTAGATTATACATTGAATTTTATTGAGAAACCTCCCAATGATAACAGTATAATCTCCAAAATGAATAAAAACTCAAAATGCACTGTTCCAAATTATTATGCACAGTAGAATTTCTAAACATTTGATATGTTTTAAAGAACTGAAAATGCTCAATTGTGGAATTGGCAGCATGAGGTGGTCACATTCACTGAACAAAAAAGCTATTTAACTCCAAAACATCCTAACAGGCCAAGTTACATGTTAACATAGGAACCATTCTTTGATATCACCTTCACAATTCTTGGATCCATTAAACTTGTGAATTTTTGGAGAGTTTCTGCTTGTATTTCTTTGCATGAAGTCAGAATTGCCTCCCAGAGCTGCTGTTTTGGTGTGAACTGCCTCCCACCCTCATAGATCTTTTGCTTGATGATACTCCAAAGGTTCTCTATAGGGTTGAGGTCAGGGGAAGATGGTGGCCACACCATAAGTTTATCTCCTTTTATGCCCATAGCAGCCAATGACTCAGAGGTTTTCTTTGCAGCTTCAGATGGTGCGTTGTCATGCATGAAGAAGATTTTGCTCCTGAAGGCACGTTTCTTCTTTTTATACCATGGAAGAAAGTTGTCAGTCAGAAACTTTATGTACTTTGCATAGGTCAATTTCACACCTTTAGGAACCTTAAAGGGCCCTACCAGCTGTTTCCCCATGATTCCGGCCCAAAACATGACTCCTCCACTCCTTGCTGACATCGCAGCCTTGTTGGGACATGGTGGCCATCCACTACTCCATCCATCTGGACCATCCACAGTTGCTCGACACTCATCAGTAAACAAGACTGTTGGAAAATTAGTCTTCATGTATGTCTGGGCCCACTACAACCGTTTCTGCTTGTGAAAACTGTTTAGCGGTGGCCGAATAGTAGGTTTATGCACCACAGCAAGCCTTTGAAGGATCCTACACCTTGAAGTTCGAGGGACTCCAGAGGCACCAGCAGCTTCAAATATCTGTTTGCTGGTTTGTAATGGCTTTTTAACAGCTGCTCTCTTAATCCGATTAACTTGACTGGCAAAAACCGTCCTCATTCTGCCTTTATCAGCACGAACACGTCTGTGCTCAGATTCCGCCACAAATCTCTTCACAGTATGATGATCACGCTTAAGTTTTCGGGTATTATCTATTGTTTTCATCCCTTGACCAAGGCATTGCACTATTTGATGCTTTTCAGGAAGAGAGAGATCCTTTTTATTTCCGATATTGCTTGAAACCTGTGACCTGCTTAATAATGTGGAACATCATTTTTAAGTAGTTTTCCTTTAATTAGAATCACCTGGAAAACTAATTATCACATGTGTTTCAGATTGATTTCAGTGATCCATTGAGCCCTGAGACACAATACCATCCACGAGTTTATTTGAAAAACAAAACAATTAAATCTTTACTACACTGAAATCTAATTTGCATAATAATTTGGAACACAGTGTACATACCTCATCCTCCTTTCTATGGGCACTGTATTCAGGGAAATTGTAGAACATTGAGCTGAGTAAATGGAAGGTAACTTTTTTTCACTAAAATGTTGCTTTGGCCCTTAGTATTTGATTTTCAGAAGGGGTAATGAGCAAAAGCAAACATTATGTCACGCAATTTCTCCTGAGTTCCCCAATATCCCCATATATGGTCGAAAACTACTTTTGAGGCACAGTGCAAAGCTCAGAAGGGAAGAGGCGCCATAGTAGAGTGCAGATTTTGCTAGAATGGTTTGAGGGTGCCATGTCACATTGGCAGAACCGCTGAGGTGCCAGAAAAGCAGATCCCAACATAAGTGACCTCATTTTAAAAACTACACCACTCAATGAATTCATCTAACGATGCAGTGAGTATGTTGACATTTGCCTCACAGAATTTTATACCATTGGTCAGTGAAGAATGAATAATTACATTTTTACCACTAAAATTAAAACTTTTTAACTTTTATAAGGGCAAATAGGAGAAATTACAAAACAGAGATCCATTTTTTTCCTGAATGCGCCAATAACCTACATGTAATCGGGAAATACTTGTCAGGCATAGTGCGAAGCTTAGAAAGTAAGGAGTGCCATACTATAGTACAGATTTTGCGGTTATGGTTTGCAGGTGCCATGTTACATTGGCAGAGACCTTGAGGTGCCAGAGCAGAACTGCCCTCCCTAGCGCATAAGTGACCCCATTATGCAAACTACACCTTTCAATTAATTCATCTAGGGGTGCAGTGATTACGTTGACACCATGGGTGTGTCATAGAATTTTATACCATTGGGCTGTGAAGAAAAAATAATTACTGTATTTTGCTGACTATAAGACGCATCGGACCAGAAGACGCACCCCATACTTTGGGGTGGAAAATAGGGAGGAAAAAAAATGTTGGTGTCTTTAATAGTCCGTTTTAACAGTAGCTTACCGGGGAGAGCGGCGGTGGTGGAGCGGGGTCACAGGAGACAGGGTTGCTGCTTCAGGAGGCCGGAACTGGCAGGAGTTGGGCGATGCTATGGACCCTGGGCTGGGAGGCGGCAGCTGTGGGCTTTAATAAGATGTTGAGCGAAGTCCCCTTTCCCATTGATTTTCCTGTGGTGGGCTTTGGGAAAATGGCTGACGGAGGCGGCCCATTGCAAATTGAGATTTGAGCTCTACACTAAGCACTTTAGGGTTTCCATCTAAATTTTTGAATTATGTGATCCAGATGAAACCCTGAAGGAGTCATTTACTAGAATGAGGCAGTAGAGTTACCCTGGGCTCCTTCTGGCCTCTGTTCAACGATGAACAAAACTGTGGTTGACTGTGATTTTGTGCATGCCCAAAAGACAGACTCCACCGGATCATAGGCCAGACATCCCACAGGGTCTCTATTTGCTACATTATAGGTAGTCTTCCACTGGGGTTCCGTCTGATTCACGTATTTCAGATATTTACGCGGAAACCCCGATGTACACGCTCAGCGTAGAGCGCATAATGATTGTGAGCCGAGCCTTACTGCAATCTTTGGGAGGCAGAATGGACAAATCAACAGTAGTTCAAGAATTGGTTTTATTTCTTACACGGTTCCCTTTTTGGTTCATAGACCTCAAACAAGTATAGGTTCTTTTTTATTTAAGTGGTGAAAAAAATTCCAAAGTTTTGTTAAGAAAAAAAAAAAATTGTGCCATTTTCCGATACCCGTAGCGTCTCCATTTTTCGTGATCTCGGGTTGGGTGGGGGCTTATTTTTTGGGTGCCGAGCTGACGTTTTAATTGATACCATTTTGGTGCAGATACGATCTTTTGATCGCCCGTTATTGCATTTTATTGCAATGTAGCGGTGACCAAAAAAACGTAATTTTGACTTTTTTTCTCGTTACACTGTTTAACAATCTGATTAATTATTTGTTTTTTTATGTTGATAGATCGGGCGATTTTGAACGTGGCGATACCAAATATGTATATATTTGATTTTTTTTATTGTTTTATTTTGAATGGGGCTAATAGGGGGGTGATTTGAACTTTTTATATTTAATTTTATAATATTTTTTAAAAACTTTTTTTTTTTTTTAACTTTTTGCATGCTTCAATAGTCTCTCATAGAAGCTGCAGTTGTCCGATCGGCTCTGCTAGATACAGGCGGTGATCAAATCGCCTGTATGTAGCAGAAATGCTCACTTGCTATGAGCGCCGACCACCTGGCAATCTGGCTATGACAACCATAGAGGTCTGCTGGAGAACTCTAGTTGTCATGCCAACCCATTGGTGACCAGCGATCATGTGACAGGGTCACTGATAGGCGGGATTTGCGGCGCGCTTGCCGGAAGCGCAAGTTAAATGTTACTATCAGAGATTGACAGTGGCATTTAACTAACTAGTTAACAGCCGCTGGTGGATTGCGATTCCAAACGCAGCTGTTGCGGGCACATGTCAGCTGTATATATCAGCTGTCATGTGCCCGGAAAGGTTTATATGCACAGTGCATTGAAAAAAAAATTATTTTATCTGATATACCTGTAGTGTAAAGGAAATGATTTTCTAAATATGTAAGGGGTAATGTTTATCCTTGTGGAGAGTGATGTGCCTATCCTGGCATGCCGGTGTGAGGACTCGGAGGCTTTTAAGCAATGCAATGCTCCATTGGGAAATTAAGTATGCAAATTGCCATAGAAATGGAACTTGAACCCTAGTGCCAACTATTGGAAGTTTGCAGTCATACATGTACTCACAAAATTAGAATATCATCAAAAAGTTAATTTATTTCAGTTCTTCAATACAAAAAGTGAAACTCGTATATAGCGTCATTACAAACAGATGATCTATTTCAAGTGTTTATTTCTGTTAATGTTGATGATTATGGCTTACAGCCAATGAAAACCAAAAGTCATTATCTCAGTAAATTAGAATACTTTACAACACCAGCTTGAAAAATGACTTTAAAATCTGAAATGTTGGCCTACTGAAATGTATGTTCAGTAAATGCACTCAGTACTTGGTCAGGGCTCCTTTTGCATCAATTACTGCATCAATGCGGCGTGTCATGGAGGTGCCTGTGGCACTGCTGAGGTGTTATGGAAAACCAGGTTGCTTTGATAGCAGCCTTCAGCTCGTCTGCATTGTTGGGTCTGGTGTCTCATCTTCCTCTTGACAATACCCCATAGATTCTCTATGGGGTTTTTATCCGCTAGGCCTCTTACATTCCAACTCAATATTTTAATGCGGTCCCCATCATACGGCTCATCATCATTCATAGTATCCACTTTTCCAAGTATGAGCTGTCTAATCCCTCCCCCCCACCAACTCCCAACTTGCCCCCCTAACCCACCCAATACAACACATTCTTCCTCTCATCAAGAGTGGGGCTCCAGCGCCCATTGTGAACACTCTCTCTTACTTAACCCTCTCCATGCGCCTCCCGCTGCAGTAACAATCTGAATTTCCCACAGTTTTTGTTTTTTCCAACATTCCAACTTAAACAAACGTAGAGAAATTGCCAAACCAATTTGCAGTACCCAGCATAACCCACCTCCCCCATACTTATTAATCGTTACTATCCCCTCCGGTCAATCACTCAATATGGCACAGCCGAGCCCTCAACAGCTGCTTAACCCTTTAACCAATGTGCCATTAAACGCAAATCCCTCCTCCAGCAACAGAGAAACAACTTCCGTCCGGATCTCGCCGAAATGTTAATCGCCCTTTCCCTTAAGTTTTTTCGCATTAGTATCAATCCACTGGGTAGCGTCCTCTGGTGTCAGGAAAAAGTGGATCTTATCAAAAGCCACCAGTCTCAACTTTGCAGGGAACAGCATAGAGTATTGCACTCCTAGTTCCCTCAGTCGTCTCTTAACCCCAGTGAACTTCATCCTCTGTTTCTGAACCACAGCAGAATAATCCGGGTAGATGGCAATCTTTTGACTTCCAGCCGTCAGATCCTCCATTTCTCTAGCCTTTCTGAGGATAATGTCTCTGTCCCTGTAGTTCAGTATTTTGGCAAGCATGGTACGGGGATTCGCTCCTGGGGCAGGGGGCTGCGGCGGGACCCTATGAGCTCTTTCAACAGCAAATACTTTTGTCAGCACTGTGCCACCAATTTTCTCCAGCAGCCAGCTTTCAACAAACTGGGGTTTCTCCCCTCAGTCTTTTCAGGCAGCCCCACTATACGTATATTATTCCTTCTGGATCTATTTTCCAGATCCTCATCCTTAGCAGCGAGCTCTGATATTGCTTGGGCGAACTTTTTCTCAGCTTTTTGCAGTTTAACTTTGTGGTCTTCTGCCGTGCTCACCCTCTCCTCCACCGCTCCCATACGTCTGTCCATCTTTTGCAGGGCTGCATTATTCTGTGCTGTGTCCCCTTTTACCTCCTGCATCTGCAGGGCTAGGGAATTCAAGGATTGCTGGCACGAGGATATCAGCACACCAACGTCTCTGAAGGTCGGCTCCTCTTTCTGCATTAAGCCTTCAGGTCCAACCCCCCCCCCCCGCCCCCACCACGCTGCCTCTCTCCTTCCCCCTCTGTACCTCATGTTGTGCAGCCAGGACTGTATCCTCCTCCTTATCAGCTCCTGGTCCGGTTCCTTGCTCTGCCTCCTCTGCAGCTTCCACTCTGGCATACTGCTGAAGCTTCGCCGCCACCTCCATACGCCGTTGACATGCGGCGTTCTCCCTGTCAGCTTCTTCTCTGACCTTGGCGCCATCTTGGCTGGCTTCTGCATCACCAGCACCTGCATCCTTCTGCCTCTGTCTAGTCATTGCCTCTGATGCCGGATCCACCACTCAGCACCGCTTTGCTCCCCAGACCTTCAGCTAACCGGTTTGTGGCAAAAAAAAGTCCGGTAATCAACGTTTGCACAGGATATTTGTCCCTTTAGCAGCGGGAGTACTCTTCCCTGTGTCCACTCACATGGCCACCTAGGACACACCCCCTGTCTATGGGGTTAAGGTCAGGTGAGTTTGCTGGCCAATCAAGCAGAGTATTACTGTTGTTTTTAAACCAGGTTTTGGTACTTTTGGCAGTGTGGACAGGTGCCAAGTCCTGCTGGAGAATGAAATTTCCATCTCCAAAAAGCTTGTTGGCAGAGGGAAGCATGAAGTGCTCTAAAATTTCCTGGTAGACGGCTGCGCTGACTTTGGTCTTGATAAAACGCAGTGGACCTACACCAGCAGATGACATGGCTCCCCAAACCATCACAGATTGTGGAAACTTCACACTAGACCTCAAGCAGCTTGGATTGTGGCCTCTCCACTCTTCTTCCAGACTCTTGGACCTTGATTTCCAAATGAAATGCAAACTTTACTTTCATCTGAAAACAACACCTTGGACCACTGAGCAACAGTCCAGTTCTTTTTCTCCTTGGCCCAGGTAAGACGCTTCTGGCGTTGGCTATTGATCATGAGTGGCTTGACACAAGGAATGCGACGCTTGTAGCCCATGTCCTGGATACATCTGTGTGTGGTGGCTCTTGCAGCAATGACTCCAGCAGCCGTCCAATCCTTGTGAATCTCCCCCAGACTTTTCTGTGGCTTTTTCTTAACAATCCTTTCAAGGCTGTGGTTATCCCAGTTGCTTGTGCACCTTTTTCTACCACACTTTTTCCTTCCACTCAACTTTCCATTAATATGCTTGGATATAGCACTCTGTGAACAGCCAGCTTCTTTAGCAATTACCTTTTGTGGCTTACCCTCCTTGTGGAGTGTGTCAATGACTGCCTTCTGGACATCTGTCAAGTCAGCAGTCTTCCCCATGATTGTGGAGCCTGTCGAAACAGACTAAGGGACCTTTTTAAACGCTTAGGAAGCCTTTGCATGTGTTTTTTGTTAATCTAATTTACTGAGATAATGACTTTTGGGCTTTCATTGGCTGTAAGCCATAATCAACATTAACAGAAATAAACACGTGAAATAGATCACTCTGTTTGTAATGTTACTCTATGTAATGAGTTTCACTTTTTGTATTGAAGAACTGAAATAAATTAACTTTTAATTTTGTGAGAAGCACGTGTGTGTGTGTGTGTATAATTATATTTTCATATATTGCACACGGACATATTCTTAATCTTGAAGCAAACAGTAAAACTGGAGAGACAAAAAGCGCAAATGGGGTCTTAACTGGTGTTAGTGGTGTAAAATATAATATGCTCACCTGATGGGGTTGTGATTGTCGTATAGAATCATGTAAGGGCTGCGGCAGGACCACCAATGGGATACGATGCAATAAATGAGAAATATGGTGATTATGTCAATGCGTTTAAAGGTTTTCAAACATCTTTATCAGGACTAAACCACAATGAAGACTATTCTTAGGCTGGGCTACATGGAAAACCATTAGTTGCCCTATATACTACAATAATGTGATTAAACAGTGTCTGGTTCAAATCTCCTAAGGGGACTGAAAATAAAGTAAAAAAAACAATTTTTTAATATAAAAATTCAAGTCCGTACCTTTTTCTTAGTTTAAAAATTAATTACTAACAAAAATAAATATACCGTATATTGCAACATCTGTAAAAATCTGATTCATCAAAATGTAAAATTACTTATCCTGTATAGTAAAGCAAAAATGAAAATTGTATAGGTCTCAGAAAATGGATATACAAACACTCCAAATTTAAAAAAAAAAAGAAGCATTGCATCTTAACTAGCAGGAGGCACAGCTTCGGAACTGAGGGGCATAGAAAAAAATAAAACCCTGTTCCAGAATCAATGGATCAGCGGCGATTTGAGAAGGTACTCAAACCTTTGCGTTTATAGTGATGTCAGATTTGTAGTAACAGGAACAATTATATTGCCAGGTAATTTTTTTTTTTATTATCTCTTGACTGCTGTAAACATCCCAAAAAACCAAACTGTCATGCATCTATGATGACAGACAATGAAGTTTATGGCTCTTTGAAGAGGTGGCGTTAAAAACGAATACACAGAAAGGAAAATCTCTTGGTTGTGAAAAAGTTGGATAAATTATAGTTGGACATAATCCTTTATCTCAGAATCTTCAGCTACTTTTGCTCTATACGTTTTGCTCCATACGTTTCTGCTGACAAATCGGACACCATTTGTTCAATGTGACAGGTTCCCATAACGTTGGGCCGTACTGTACGTAAAAGATGCAGGAGTTAAAGTTGTCTTATTTTTACTCTTTTATAAGTTGCATATGATTTTTTTTTTCATATATATATGTAGAACCGAGCTGTGGGAAGACCAAAAGGTAAACTTTCCACCTCTCCTGCCGTGAAATTATCTGCTAACAGGACCAGTGCTGGAGCACGCAGAAGACGGACAAGATGCCGGAAATGTGAAGCATGCTTGCGCACAGAATGTGGGGAGTGTCACTTTTGCAAAGACATGAAGAAATTTGGGGGACCAGGACGGATGAAACAGTCATGTATTATGCGGCAATGTATAGCTGTAAGTAATTCTTTTTCAGCAAATTTGGATATGTATATTGTGGTATTTTGTTTTTTTTTACATTTTGTAGCCAATTTGTTTCAATAAACAAAATTACAAACTTTT
The DNA here is from genome assembly GCF_051348905.1 of Ranitomeya variabilis. Classification (NCBI taxonomy): domain Eukaryota; kingdom Metazoa; phylum Chordata; class Amphibia; order Anura; family Dendrobatidae; genus Ranitomeya; species Ranitomeya variabilis. The sequence continues at coordinate 222,098,496 of NC_135232.1, read as the reverse complement.
TTAGGGTATGTGCACACGGTCAGTAAACGCTGTGGGTCGGACGTTGCGTAATTGCACAGTGTCCAGATGTTACAGCATAGTGGATGGGATTTCAAGAAATCCCATGTCCACCATGCGTCCAGAGACGCCCGCCGCTCACCTGCGGAGACAGACATGCGTCGCATCTTTCCAGACCGCATCATGTCTAGACTCGTGTCTCCGCAAGATAATTATCACCCATACAATGTATTGGACACTGTGAATCTGCACGGTACTGTGAATCTGCACGGTTCAGTGAACACATGCGGATTCACCTGCGTCCAAAGCACTGCCAATTACCGAACGTGTGCACCTGACCTTATAGTCTAAAAATGCATCTAGCTGCTACACAAGAAAAAGCACTAAATAATGGATAGATTCACAGTTGTGGTTGGTTCAAATGCAGAAAGCTATGTGTGACTGTGCAGCTCCAGTGCCCAATCACTGTGCAGGGTGAGCTTTGTTCATATCACATTGAGAAATATTCCATGTATACATCAATCAGAAGGCTCAAATTGTACTGGTGATGGAAAACACTAATATACCACTTTATGGGCGTACAGTATCATATATTGCCCATCAGGGAGCCTTTTTGCTTGACTTGTCTATTACCTCCCCCTTGAGGGTATGTGCACACGGTGCGGATTTTGCTGCGGGTCCGTAGCAGTTTCCCATGGGTTTACAGTATAATGTAAACCTATCGGAAACGAAATCTGCAGTGCACATGCTGCGGAAAAAAACACGCGGAAACGCAGCGGTTTACATTCCGCAGCATGTCAATTCTTTGTGCGGATTCCGCTGCGGGTTTACACCTGCTCCATAATAGAAAACTGCAGGTGTAAACCCGCAGTAGAAACCGCGATAAATCCGCAGGAAAAAACGCAGCGGTTTTGCCCTGAAATCCGCTGCGAGAAATCCACAGCCCTCAGATACGTGTGCACATACCCTAAGGCCCACTTGTGTATCCTGTGCACATTTTCATGTATACTCACATTGTACACACCTATATAAAATAAGCACATGCCAATACATTACTTGCACGTTATGCATGTGTATACATTACATAATACAAACATGCACACAAGCCTGAAGAAAATGTACTTGTACAAATGACGCATACATATACACAATGAACATGTCTATCACAAAAAATGTAAGAGGACCAGACTATTTTATTCATTCATTCATACTTCTAACAGTCAAACCTTTTTTTTCTTCAGTTTTGCTGTTAAGTTCTTATTTTTATGAGACCAGCTGTAGTGTTTTTATAAGTGTAATTTTGCTAAACCTGTATCTAAGCATTACAATTGTATAAACCTATTTATGGGTTTAATAGGAAAAAAAACATACCATTATTTGAATCATTTACCAATCACCAAAATAATCTGTTTACTGTATTGCACAGGTTGTTAGGATTTCAGGGATGCCAAATATTTTGTTGCTATTTGCTAATTTGTGATGTTTATTTTTAAAAGGTGTATGAGAGGGAATCTGAATGTAGTCAATCGTGATGCCCAAACCCTGGACAACATGAATCAGAGCTTGGCTGCACGATTACAGCCAGTTATGCATTTTCCTGAAATGCTCTAGCGATTCAGAGAAAACATGCTGTGAAAATCCAAACAGAGACCATAAGAAGAGACTAATGTGTCTGATGCGGTTTCTGGCTGGATTCTCCCTGCCCCGTGTGGCTCACATGTGTTCACAGGAAGAGACCTGTCAATCATCTGGAGTTGGAGTGTGGAGAATCCAGCCAGGAATTGCATCAGGCTCATCTTTTCTCTTCTAATGAACTCAAGCTGGATTTTCAAACCATTTTCTATAAAACTCTGAAACGTTAATTGGGCAACCAGGCTCTGATTTATGCTGGTCACGGTTTGGACAGCACAAATCAAGTGACAGTTCCTCTTAACCCCTTAATGACCGCCAATACGTCTTTTAACTGACCTGAGATATGAGAGAATAGCCTCCCCATACAGGTGACAATCCAGCAGCCATGATCAGTATTTGCACCTTCCAAATCTGTTTAACCCCTTAGATGCTGCTATCAATAGTGACTGCATCATTAGAAATGGTTAACAGCGTGTGGGGGCTTCCTCTTTATCCAAACTGGTGCCCTTAGATCATGATTTTGTGGTTCTGATGTTTGCGATGGCAATTCACGTCCAAATAGCGGCCTTAGAGTCTGACGGCTGTAGTAATCTGTTCAGAAGTTAGAGGCATTTAGGTGGTACAAATACACATTTTCATTTCTGTCATGCCACTTTGCATGAATTTCTGTAAAGCACCTGAAGGGTTAATAAACTACCTGACAGCAGTTTTCAATATGTCTAGAGGTGCTGTTTTTAAAATGGTATCACGTTTGGGGGTTTTCCAATATATGAGACCCCTAAAGTCACTTCAAACATGGATAAGTCCCTAAAAAATAAATTTTGTAAATTTCCTTGAAAAAAATGAAAAATTGCTGCAACATTTTTAATCCTCCTAAAATGCTAACAAAATAAAATAACATTTTACAAATGGTGCTGAGGTAAAGCAGACATGTGGGAAATGTTATTTATTAATGGTTTGCTGTGGTATGACCATCTGGATTAAAGGGATAATCATTCAAATTTAGATTGCTAATTTTTTAACATTTTTCTCAAATTTTTGATATTTTTTATAAATAAACACAAAACATATTGACCTAAATTTACCATTATCACAAAGTATAATGTGTCACGAAAAAACAGTCTCAAAATCACTGGGATTTGTTGAAGCGTTGCAGAGTTATTACCACATAAAGTGACACTGGTCAGATTTCAAAAATTTGGCTCTGTCACTAAGGGGTTAAGGCTATGTGCACATGTCAGGATTTTCTGCAGAATTTTCCTGAAAAAAAAACTGGACTTTTTCTGCAGGAAATCCGCATGCGTTTTTTGTGCGTTTTTTCCGGAGCTTCCCAATACATTAAAAAGCGAAAAATCCACAAAATTAATGAACATGCTGCTTTTTTTACCGCGATGCGTTTTTTGTTTTTTTTTTCGTGGAAAAAAAATGCATCATGTGCACAAAAATTGCAGAATGCATTAAAAATGATGGAATGCTTATGTATGCATTATTTTTTCCGCGGAAAACGACTGAAAAAACGCAAAAAAATTTGAAAAATCCTGAACGTGTGCACATAGCCTAAAGGTGGGTTTCCTGGGCTCTAGACCAATTTATACTGTCATTCTATGTGCACACTGTCATGAGTTCTCTCTATTTACCAGCATGAATGGGCGATTTGCATACGTGTGATATCTAACAGATGCAGATGAGAATCTAGTCTGCATGTGATTACATTATGACTGGATTCTCATACACTTCTCTGAGAGATCACATGATGACTAGATTATAATCTGAGATCACATGACAACTAGGGTTTCATTTACTTTGAGAGAAGTAGATGAGAATTTAATCGTCAAGCAATTACAAGTATGCAAATCGCATACTTGAGCTGGAAATACATGGGAATCTTAACAGTGTGCACATACTGAATGTGGAAATTTGTCAAGAGTCTGAAAAAAATGTGAAATATTTTTCATTATATTTTTGAAGGAAAAAAATGACTCTTATAAATAGAAAAATAGAAAAAAGAAGGCAGCACTCCAGATCCTTTTCAAAGTGAAAACGTGTCTAGTTTATTCAAACCCACATCTCTGTGCGACGTTTCGGCTCACACTGAGCCTTTCTCGAGCACACACACACTCCTGTGACGCCAGCCTCAGGCAGAGCAAATTTGCATACTTAGCAGTTCTCCCCGTGGCTTACTGCTAAAGCTGCTGCCTAACATGCTAGAGGCTCTGAGTTTGAATCCTGGGGAAGAACATACGCCGAGCAAGCAAATGACTTTATATCTAGTTAATAATATGTTATTTAATGAGCGAAGATGATGGGGGCCCTTCACCCATTGTCATCAGTCAGAGAAAGACAGAGGAAACAACAAGAACACATCAGTGTCCTGACTGAGCAACATGAGCTTGACTACGCCTCCTACCCCTATGTGCTGCTGTGCAGATGAGTCCGCACAATGCGCTATGTGCACCCCTGGCTCTCATTTTGTTTATTTTTTCCCCCCCTTAATCTGGTTAAAATATTACCTACAACACCATAAAGCAAATAATTTCAGTTTTACCAACATTTACACATTTGTCAAATGGACTCCATTATATACAACAAATGTGGGCTCTTACGTGATATGAACAAAGCATTACCCAAGATCTCCATTTCAGGATGGACAGTTATCGGTCATTCTGTTCTACAGCTCGGCTTATGCGCCTGTGTGAACGTTACGTTTGGAGATTTCAGTTTTCTTTCTTTTCTGTTTCTTGTAATTAAAGCTAGGTACAGGTCTGTGCTTTTAACCCCTTCCCGACCCATGACGCCACGTAGGCGTCATGAAAACCCGTGCCAATCCGACCCATGACGCCTATGTGGCGTCATGGAATGATCGCGTCCCTGCAGATCGGGTGAAGGGGTTAACTCCTATTTTACCCGATCTGCAGGGAGAGGGGGAGTGGTACTTCAGCCCAGGGGGGGTGGCTTCACCCCCCCGTGGCTACGATCGCTCTGATTGGCTGTTGAAAGTGAAACTGCCAATCAGAGCGATTTGTAATATTTCACCTAAAAAAATGGTGAAATATTACAATCCAGCCATGGCCGATGCTGCAATATCATCGGCCATGGCTGGAAATACTGAAGTACCCCCCCCCCACGCCCACCGATCGCCCCCCCCGTCCTCTGTTATGGGGTCCGGTCCCCTCCGTCCGCCTGCCGGCTCCCCCGTCCTCCTGTCCGCTCCCTCCTTGCCCAGACCCACCCCCCCTGTGCTCCGTTCCCCCCCCCCGTGCTCCGATCCACCCCCCCCACCACCCCTTCATACTTACCGATCCTCCCGGTGTCCGTCCGTCTCCTCGCTGGGCGCCGCCATGTTGGAAAATGGCGGGCGCATGCTCAGTGCGCCCGCCGAATCTGCCAGTCGGCAGATTCCTTACAGGTACATTTTGATCGCTGTGGTAGGTTCTATCACAGCGATCAAAATAAAAAAATAATAAATAACCCCCCCCCCCCTTTATCACCCCCATAGGGACAATAATAAAATAAAGAATTTTATTTTTTTTTTTTTTTCCTCTAGGGTTAGGATTAGAACTAGGGTTAGAACTAGGGGTAGGGTTAGGGGTAGGGTTAGGGTTACGGGTAGGGTAATTAGGGGTAGGGTTATGGCATGTGCACACAGAGCGGATCGGCCGTGGATCCGCAGCGGATCGGCCGTGGATCCGCAGCGGATCGGCCGCGGATCCGCAGCGGATCGGCAGCGGATCGGACGCGGATCCGCAGCGGATCGGCCGCGGATCCGCAGCGGATCGGCCGCGGATCCGCAGCGGATCGGCCGCGGATCCGCAGCGGATCGGCAGCGGATCCGCAGCGGATCCGCAGCGGATCCGCAGCGGATGGGCCGCGGATCGGCAGCGGATCCGCAGCGGATCGGCAGCGGATCCGCAGCGGATCGGCCGCGGATCCGCAGCGGATCGGCAGCGGATCGGCAGCGGATCCGCAGCGGATCGGCCGCGGATCCGCAGCGGGTCGGCAGCGGATTGGCAGCGGATCGGCCGCGGATCCGCAGCGGATCGGCAGCGGATCCGCAGCGGATCGGCAGCGGATCCGCAGCGGATTGGCAGCGGATCCGCAGCGGATGGGCCGCGGATCTGCAGCGGATCCGCAGCAGATTGGCAGCGGATCCGCAGCGGATTCGCAGCGGATCCGCAGCGGATTGGCCGCGGATCCGCAGCGGATTGGCCGCGGATCCGCAGCGGATTGGCCGCGGATCCGCAGCGGATTGGCCGCTGCGAATTCGAAGCAGTTTTCCATCAGGTTTACAGTACCATGTACACCTAAGGAAAACCAAATCCGCTGTGCCCATGGTGCGGAAAATTCCGTGCAGAAACGCTGCGTTGTATTTTCCGCAGCATGTCAATTCTTTGCGCGGATTCCGCAACGTTTTACACCTGTTCCTCAATAGGAATCCGCAGGTGAAATCCGCACAAAAAAACACTGGAAATCTGCTGTAAATCCGCAGGTAAAACGCAGTGCCTTTTACCTGCAGATTTTTCAAAAATCGTGCGGAAAAATCTCACACGAATTCGCAACGTGGGCACATAGCCTTAGGGTTAGGGTTGGAATTAGAGTTAGGGTTGGAATTAGGGCTAGGGTTTGAAATAGGGTTAAGATTAGGCTTGTGGTTAGGGTTACGGATAGGGTTAGGGGTGTGTTGGGGTTACAGTTGTGGTTAGGGTTGGGATTAGGGCTACGGTTGGGATTAGGGTTAGGATTAGGGTTGGAATTAGGGTTACGGGTGTGTTGCGGTTAGGGTTGTGGTTAGGGGTGTGTTGGGGTTAGGTTTGTGATTAGGGTTATGGCTACAGTTGGGATTAGGATTAGGGGTGTGTTGGGGTTAGTGTTGAAGTTAGAATTGAGGGGTTTCCACTGTTTAGGCACATCAGGGGTCTCCAAACGCAACATGGCGCCACCATTGATTCCAGCCAATCTTGCATTCAAAAAGTCAAATGGTGCTCCCTCCCTTCCAAGCCCCGACGTGCGCCCAAACAGTGGTTTACCCCCACATTTGGGGTACCAGCGTACTCAGGACAAACTGGGCAACAACTGTTGGGGTCCAATTTCTCCTGTTACCCTTGCAAAAATAAAAAATTACTTGCTAAAACATAATTTTTGAGGAAAGAACAATTATTTTTTATTTTCACGGCTCTGCGTTATAAACTTCTGTGAAGCACTTGGGGGTTGAAAGTGCTCACCACACATCTAGATAAGTTCCTACGGGGGTCTAGTTTCCAAAATGGGGTCACTTGTGGGGTGTTTCTACTGTTTAGGCACATCAGGGGCTCTGCAAATGCAATGTGACGCCCGCAGACCATTCCATCAAAGTCTGCATTTCAAATGTCACTACTTCCCTTCCGAGCCCTGACGTGCGCCCAAACAGTGGTTTACCCCCACATATGGGGTATCAGCATACTCACAACAAACTGGGCAACAAATATTGGGGTCCAAATTCTCCTGTTACCCTTGTGAAAATAAAAAATTGCTTGCTAAAACATCTTTTTTGAGGAAAGAAAAATGATTTTTTATTTTCACGGCTCTGCGTTGTAAACTTCTGTGAAGCACTTGGGGGTTGAACGTGCTCACCACACATCTAGATAAGTTCCTTCGGGGGTCTAGTTTCCAAAATGGGGTCACTTGTGGGGTGTTTCTACTGTTTAGGCACATCAGGGGCTCTGCAAATGCAATGTGACGCCCGCAGACCATTCCATCAAAGTCTGCATTTCAAATGTCACTACTTCCCTTCCGAGCCCTGACGTGCGCCCAAACAGTGGTTTACCCCCACATATGGGGTATCAGCATACTCACAACAAACTGGGCAACAAATATTGGGGTCCAAATTCTCCTGTTACCCTTGTGAAAATAAAAAATTGCTTGCTAAAACATCTTTTTTGAGGAAAGAAAAATGATTTTTTATTTTCACGGCTCTGCGTTGTAAACTTCTGTGAAGCACTTGGGGGTTGAACGTGCTCACCACACATCTAGATAAGTTCCTTGGGGCGTCTAGTTTCCAAAATGGGGTCACTTGTGGGGGGTTTCTACTGTTTAGGCATATCAGGGGCTCTGCAAACGTAACATGATGCCCGCAGACCATTCCATCAAAGTCTGCATTCCAAAACGTCACTACTTCCCTTCCGAGCCCCGGCATGTGCCCAAACAGTGGTTTACCCCCACATATGGGGTATCAGCGTACTCAGGAGAAACTGGACAACAACTTTTGGGGTCCAATTTCTCCTGTTAGTCTTGCAAAAATAAAAAATTCTGGGCTAAAAAAATATTTTTGAGGAAAGGAAACACATTTATTATTTTCACGGCTCTGCGTTATAAACTTCTGTGAAGCATTTGGGGGTTCAAAGTGCTCACCACACATCTAGATAAGTTCCCTTGGGGGTCTAGTTTCCAAAATGGAGTCACTTGTGGGGAGTTCCTACTGTTTAGGCACATCAGGGGCTCTGCAAACGCAACCTGATGCCCGCAGAGCATTCCATCAAAGTCTGCATTTCAAAACGTCACTACTTCCCTTCCGAACCCCGACGTGTGCCAAAACAGTGGTTTACCCCCACATATGGGGTATCAGCGTACTCAGGAGAAACTGGTCAACAACTTTTGGGGTCCAATTTCTCCTGTTACTCTTGCAAAAATAAAAAAATTCTGGGCTAAAAAATATTTTTGAGGAAAGGAAACACATTTTTTATTTTCACGGCTCTGCGTTATAAACTTCTGTGAAGCACTTGGGGGTTCAAAGTGCTCACCACACATCTAGATTAGTTCCTTGGGAGGTTTAGTTTCCAAAATGGGGTCACTTGTGCGGGAGCTCCAATGTTTAGGCACACAGGGGCTCTCCAAACGCGACATGGTGTCCGCTAATGATTGGAGCTAATTTTCCATTCAAAAAGCCAAATGGCGTGCCTTCCCTTCCGAGCCCTGCCGTGCGCCCAAACAGTGGTTTACCCCCACATATGGGGTATCACCGTACTCAGGACAAACTGGACAACAAAATTTGGGGTCCAATTTCTCCTATTACCCTTGGGAAAATAAAAAATTCTGGGCTAAAAATCATTTTTGAGGAAAGAAAAATTATTTTTTTATTTTCACGGCTCTGCGTTATAAACTTCTGTGAAGCACCTGGGGGTTCTAAGTGCTCACTATGCATCTAGATAAGTTCCTTGGGGGGTCTAGTTTCCAAAATGGGGTCACTTGTAGGGGAGCTCCAATGTTTAGGCACACAGGGGCTCTCCAAACGCGACATGGTGTCCGCTAACGATTGGAGCTAATTTTCCATTCAAAAAGTCAAATGGCACGCCTCCCCTTCCGAGCCTTGCCATGCACCCAAACAGTGGTTTACCCCCACATATGAGGTATCGGCATACTCAGGAGAAATTGCCCAACAAATTTTAGGATCCATTTTATCCTGTTGCCCATGTGAAAATAAAAGAATTGAGGCTAAAAGAAATTTTGTGTGAAAAAAAAGTACTTTTTCATTTTTGCGGATCAATTTGTGAAGCACCTGGGGGTTTAAAGTGCTCACTATGCCTCTAGATGAGTTCCTTGGGGGGTCTAGTTTCCAAAATGGGGTCACTTGTGGAGGAGCTCCAATGTTTAGGCACACAGGGGCTTTCCAAACGCGACATGGTGTCCGCTAACGATGGAGATAATTTTTCATTCAAAAAGTCAAATGGCGCTCCTTCCCTTCCGAGCCTTACCATGTGCCCAAACAGTGGTTTACCCCCACATGTGAGGTATTTGTGTACTCAGGAGAAATTGCCCAACAAAATTTAGGATCCATTTTATCCTGTTGCCCATGTGAAAATGAAAAAATTGAGGCTAAAATAATTTTTTTGTGAAAAAAAAGTACTTTTTCATTTTTACGGATCAATTTGTGAAGCACCTGGGGGTTTAAAGTGCTCACTATGCTTCTAGATAAGTTCCTTGGGGGGTCTAGTTTCCAAAATGGGGTCACTTGTGGGGGAGCTCCAATGTTTAGGCACACGGGGGCTCTCCAAACATGACATGGTGTCCGCTAAAGATTGGAGCCAATTTTTCATTCAAAAAGTCAAATGGCGCTCCTTCCCTTCCAAGCCCTGCCGTGCGCCCAAACAGTGGTTTACCCCCACATATGAGGTATCAGCGTACTCAGGACAAATTGGACAACAACGTTCGTGGTCCAGTTTCTCCTTTTACCGCTGGGAAAATAAAAAAATTGTTGCTAAAAGATCATTTTTGTGACTAAAAAGTTAAATGTTCATTTTTTACTTCCATGTTGCTTCTGCTGCTGTGAAACACCTGAAGGGTTAATAAACTTCTTGAATGTGGTTTTGAGCACCTTGAGGGGTGCAGTTTTTAGAATGGTGTCACTTTTGGGTATTTTCAGCCATATAGAACCCTCAAAATGACTTCAAATGTGAGGTGGTCCCTAAAAAAAATGGTTTTGTAAATTTTGTTGTAAAAATGAGAAATCACTGGTCAAATTTTAACCCTTATAACTTCCTAGCAAAAAAAAAAATTGTTTCCAAAATTGTGCTGATGTAAAGTAGACATGTGGGAAACGTTATTTATTAACTATTTTGTGTCACATAACTCTCTGGTTTAACAGAATAAAAATTCAAAATGTGAAAATTGCGAAATTTTCAAATTTTTTGCCAAATTTCCGTTTTTTTCACAAATAAACTCAGAAATTATCGACCTAAATTTACCACTAACATGAAGCCCAATATGTCACGAAAAAACAATCTCAGAATCGCTAGGATCCGTTGAAGCGTTCCTGAGTTATTACCTCATAAAGGGACACTGGTCAGAATTTCAAAAAACGGCAAGGTCATTAAGGCCAAAATAGGCTGGGTCATGAAGGGGTTAAAGTAGACACACAGGAGAGCGTATTTCTCATGATGTGCAAGGGGTCAGTTCATTAATATCATGGCATACACTGCATCACACAGCCATCACTTTAATTATTTTATTGCTTTTATCTTTCGTAACATAGTTGTTTTAGGGGTGGAGAAATTTCACTCACTAAAAGCTCCTTTAGAATATCTTGGGTTCTGCAAAAAAAACAAACGGTTCATCTGGTAAAATGGCAGCTTTGTACATCACAATAAGAGAATGGCTAAATGTTTTTTTTAAGTTATGTTTGTATTTGCCACATACATCCCTCCAAATGAACTGTAGTTTCATGCTTTGCATTTGGTTTTCCATCAGCCTGTTTTGCCTCATACTGCCGTTTGTTTGGTGTGTGGAGAAGCGGGGAAGGAGGACTGTGTGGAAGGTCAAGAAGCAAAATTTAATGTCATGCTGATGGAATGCTCAATCTGTAATGAAATTATCCACCCAGGTTGCCTTAAGGTAAGTCAGATTGGTGTGATATTATATTTAGTGTCATAGCTAGCCACAGTAGTCAGCACACTCAGAGATGTGGCTAATCCATGATTTTTCCTGCTGCTAATATAAAACTGTAAAATGCTGCATTTTTTTCTGCAGAGAAAAATGCACAGTATCAAAATGCACCTAATATTCATCATGGGAGCTTGATTTTTAAAAGTGTTGTTACATTTTCAGTGGTATAATATTTTGGGGTTTTAATTAGTGATGATGGATTGTGCTGGGATAAGGTGTTATCCGAGCACGCTCTTGTGCTAATAGATTACCGTATATACTCGAGTATAAGATGTTGATCTTCTAACCCTCAGTAAGCGCCCCTGTAGTGAGATAATTATATTGCTTTGATGTATGTCATTAACCTAATCTTTATTGCCAGTCAGTAAAGGTACCTTCACACGAAGCGACGCTGCAGCGATAGCGACAATGATGCCGATCGCTGCAGCGTCGCTGTTTGGTCGCTGGAGAGCTGTCACACAGACCGCTCTCCAGCGACCAACGATGCCGAGGTCCCCGGGTAACCAGGGTAAACATCTGGTTGCTAAGCGCAGGGCCGCGCTTAGTAACCCGATGTTTACCCTGGTTACCAGCGTAAAAGTAAAAATAACAAACAGTACATACTCACCTGCGCGTCCCCCGGCGTCCGCTTCCTGTACTGTGTGAGCGCCGGCCCTAACAGCAGAGCGGTGACGTCACCGCTGTGCTTTTACTTTCACTTTAGGGCCGGCGCTCAGTCAGAGCAGGAAGCGGACGGCAGGGGACGCGCAGGTGAGTATGTACTGTTTGGTTTTTTTACTTTTACGCTGGTAACCAGGGTAAACATCGGGTTACTAAGCGCGGCCCTGCGCTTAGTAACCCGATATTTACCCTGGTTACCATTGTAAAACATCGCTGGTATCGTTGCTTTTGGTGTCAAACCTGACGATACACGGCGATCTGACGACCAAATAAAGTTCTGAACTTTATTCAATGACCAGCGATATCACAGCAGGATCCTGATCGCTGCTGCGTGTCAAACACAACGATATCGCTATCCAGGACGCTGCAACGTCACGGATCGCTGTCGTTCTCGTTGTAAAGTCGTTTTGTGTGAAGGTACCTTAACAGACATGCAACATCGATGCCTTTTAAAATGTCTCATGGTATCTGTAACTTTGTAACTATGCTTGAATGCAATGACAACTATTAGTTATGTTCTTTAATATTTGAACTATGAAATGATAAAAGAAAAATATTGAGAACATTGAACCGCTTTGATTTTGAGTGCTATACAGATTGCTCTTTTGGCAAAGAACAGGTCGTTCTCTTGACACCTAACTGCAGAAATACGGAGTGAGGAATATGACCTCGTATAAACCGCATGTGTGCTTTTTATGTCTGTGCAGATTAAGGAATCTGATGGCGTGGTGAATGATGAACTTCCAAACTGCTGGGAATGTCCAAAATGTAACCATGCAGGAAAGACTGGGAAAGTGAGTATATAGGAACTCCTTGGAGATTTAATGCTGTCTGAAGTACTACAAGCAAATTCCTTTGATATTTAATTTATAGGCTTCATGTTAATGTTTTCTAGTAATTGTTTGGTCAGCAGATAACACATGCATGAAGATTTCAAGAAAAACTGACTGGACTTTTACCCTAGCTAAGTGGCTAGGAAGACACCTTTTGGCAGCGGCTTATCTTCCATGAGAGCAAAGAAATGGGCTTGTTCAAATCCAACTTGCCATATCCAAGATTTCTTTCATATAGATTTAATTATTTTGCTTACCTTATATAGCACCATCATATTACTCAACACTTTACTGACATAATAATCACTGTATACTCCGGGGCTCACAATCTAAATTCCCTGTCTCTTTGTCTTTGGAGTGTGTTTGAAAACCAGAGTACCCAGAGGAAACTCTCCCAAACTGAGAAAACATGCAAACTCCTCACAGATATGGTCATTGGTTGACCTTCAACCCAGGACCCCAGCGCTGTAATGCATCCATGCTAACCGCCATTTTAAGTGTGAAATCCATGCTGCTGTTAATAATGATGCAGATTTCTCTGCCATGAGTTTGAAATATCTGTAAATGAGCCACACATCATGGCTTCTGTAAGTACGCCTCCTAGAAACTGTAGAGGGTAGTCAGATGTGGATTATCCCATTTGTAGAAGTATGCATTAGACATGTACCAAAAAAACTGAAGTTTCAACAAAGTTCCCCTGAGTATAATGGAGAGAAATAACGGATACCTTTTTATGTGTTTTGGGGCACGTCTAAAAATAATTTTGTATATTAAGGTGTGTGTGCTTGGTTTGTTTGTTTGTTTTTTACATCCCCCAAAAATGTACTACAATGCAAACCTGACAAAATGTAGTGAAAAGAAAATGTTTGAAATATGTCTTGCCCATTTCAGTCTTAGGCCATGTTCACACAGTGCGTTTTTTACCGCGGAACCGCGGCGGTTTTGCCGCTGCGGTTCCGCAGCTGTTTTCCATGCAGGGTACAGTACACTGTACCCTATGGAAAACAGGACACACTGTGCACATGGTCCGGAAATTTAAAAAAAAAAGCCGTGCGGAATAGCTCCCGGAAAAAAGAAGGAGCATGTCAATTCTTCGTCCTGAACCGCAGCGGTTCTGCACCCATAGACCTCCATTGTGAGGTCAAAATCGCAGTAAAACCCGCAGATCAAAAATATATCTGCGGGTTTTACTGCGGTTTGTTGTGCAGAACCGCTGCAGCCGGAAGTGCGGGGAAGCCGGCGGAAGTGCGGGGCCGGAAGTGCGTGGGCGGAGAGACATGGAGGCATACCGGCGCATGGGGATCGTGTCGGCCGTTTGATTGATTTGGTATGTGTGTCTGTGTGTGTGTGTCTGTGTGTGTGTGTGTGTGTGTGTGTGTGTGTGTGTGTGTGTGTGTGTGTGTGCGTGTGTGTCCCCATGCGACGCTAGTGCCTCCATTGTGCTAAGTCGCCGTATGGACTACTACTCCCATCCGGTATTAGGATGGGAGAGTTGTCCCTGTGTCCGGCGACTTAGCACAATGGTAAAGTTACACCAAACACCTACACACAATACACATACATGACACACAGTACAGTACATACAACACATAACATAGAGTGTATACTCACCAACAGCACACTTGTAGGCGAAGCCCTCGATCCTCCAGGAAAAAATCGCAAAATAATAAAGCAAATCCATACTCCCTGTCCGCAGAATCCATAAAACGAGTGTCCCACGCCGATCGGCTGCTCTCCGGCGATACACTGCCAGGAGCGAAGCTCCTAGCAGTGTATCGCGTACTGTCCCGGAGCTCAATGACTCCGGCGTCTCGGTTAACAGCAGTACAGCTGCGTTGAACTTTCCCACGCAGCACTGCCGTTAAGCGAGAGTGCCGGGGTCAATGACCGCCGGTAAACTCGCTCGCGCATGCGCAGTGACACACCGACAGGAACTATGGCTCCTGTCAGTGTGTTGCTGCATCCGTGGAGAGCAGACATATCTCTGGATGTGTCTGTTCTCCATGGAAAATCTTCGTGGGATACGTGGCACTTAAATACGTGGCACTTAAATACGTGACACGTGTCACTTATACGTGATACGTGTCACTTAAATACGTGACACGTGTCACTTATACGTGATACGTGTCACTTAAATACATGATACGTGTCACTTAAATACGTGGCACGTGGCACTGAAATACGTGGCACGTGGCACTTAAATACGTGGCACGTGGCACTTAAATACGTGGCACGTGGCACTGAGATACGTGGCACGTGGCACTTAAATACGTGGCACGTGGCACTTAAATACGTGGCACGTGGCACTGAAATACGTGGCACGTGGCACTTAAATACGTGGCACTGAAATACGTGGCACGTGGCACTGAAATACGTGGCACGTGGCACTGAAATACGTGGCACGTGGCACTTAAATACGTGGCACTGAGATACGTGGCACTTAAATACGTGGCACTTAAATACGTGGCACGTGGCACTGAAATACGTGGCACGTGGCACTGAAATACGTGGCACTGAAATATGTGGCACGTGGCACTTAAATACGTGGCACTTAAATACGTGGCACGTGGCACTGAGATACGTGGCACGTGGCACTTAAATACGTGGCACGTGGCACTTAAATACGTGGCACGTGGCACTTAAATACGTGGCACGTGGCACTGAAATACGTGGCACTGAAATATGTGGCACGTGGCACTTAAATACGTGGCACGTGGCACTGAAATACGTGGCACGTGGCACTTAGGCTATGTTCACATTTGCGTTGTGCGCCGCAGCGTCGGCGCCCCAACACACAACGCAAAGTAAAACGCAGCAAAACGCATGCACAACGCTGCGTTTTGCGCCGCATGCGTCCTTTTTTGGATTGATTTTGGACGCAGCAAAAATGCAACTTGCTGCGTCCTCTGCGCCCGGATGCGTGCGCTGCAGTGACGCATGCGGCGCAAAACGCGGAGCGCTGTCATTCAAAACACGTCCACTCATTTTGGTGTTTAGTCCCAAAATGGAGGATGGAAGAAGAAAAGGGTTGGACAAGGAAATGACATCATTTCTTTTTTTTTTTCCCCCACTGCAGTTAAAGCTTTATTTGTGTCAAACACAGACAATTTGCAGAGAAAACTGCATAAAAAAACGCACAAAAAACCGCACTAAAAAACGCACCAAAAAACGCACCAAAAACGCACCAAAAACGCACCTGCGTTTTCTGCAGAGACCTGCAGATTCAGTCAGGAAAAAAAAAGGATGGAAATCCTGAACGTGTGAACATAGCCTTATGGATACGCTCCAACATGCGTCAGAATATAGTTTTTTGTAATTCCGGTGTATCCATGTAACAGAATGTACTGTATGAATCTGAACCACGCCCAATCTATACATTTACTACTTTTTGAATGTAAAAACAAATGTGTCTGGATGTTAATAGTTAGTGCCCCCCTTTCTTCTGATTTCCTACCATAAGGTGCTAAGTGTTCCGTGCAGGTGAGAAGAAGCTTCTGCTAGTGCACTGATGCGTATTGTTTCGCCTGCACAACAGCAGAAATCATTCGTCCTCCCTTGTTCCTAGAGTTTGGTGAAGGTTACGGAGCATATGTAACCACTAGCACTATGCATACTGGATGGACTTTAAAACAAAAATCAAAAGATAAGCGCAAGGTGCCATTTTTTAATGGTTTCATTCGCTCTAATGAAGAAACATAATTTTTAATCCCTCTAAAGACAACGGAATCTTTCACAGTTTTAAAGATTGCTACCTACCTGTGACTTCCTTTCCCATGAGGAAATATGGTATCTTGGTGTTACCATGATTTTACTCCGTGTCACCCTGGTGCCATAATCCTTCTATATTATTTCAAAACACTCTTTTTCGGTGATTACTTTGTATCTCCGCTCATACTGCACCCACACACACAAATGATACACCATTTGAAAGGTAAACTTGCCCCCTCCAGCAAGAAAATAGCCAATCAAACCACACATCCACGATGTTATCACAAAATACATTTTAAACATTAATTTTCATAAAACTACAGTAAGGAAAAATGACCTGCAGGTGGCACCACACTACCCCAAAGCACAATACCACAAAGCTGAAATAAATCCTAACATTTGCCTTGGGGGCTTTCCAGCTTGCCGAACTCCTTGCCCAGCCAGTTTCAGGCAGGTACATATAAAATATTTGCTACATATGTGGAAGTAGAATAAAAGTAAAACTTTACGTGTTTAAAACTTCAGCTTTAAAACTGAAGATATAAATGAATGCAGTATAAAAGAGAACAGACAGGTTCTGAACCATCAGATTTTCAGTATTATAGGACAGTCATTGAAAAGTCTATCTTCCTTCTAAGGTTGCAGCCTATTGGTGACCTGGACTCACCTCTGATTCCAAGTAAAGAAACTGCCGCTTTGACATAACTTAGACTGTACATTGTTTCCCTATGGGAGAGATTGGTAGAAACAACCTTGCAAAAATTGACACAAAAAAAATTCAACCTTAGGGAAAAAAAGGTAAAATAATCTGCAGATAATACTTAATTTTAAGGGGATATTCCAAATTATTATACAATGGTGTAAATACGCTCAGTTATGGGGTCAATTCTCCTTCATCATTTTTACTTTCAGAGTGGCACTGCTGTACAGGGAGCTGCTCCATTCACATTCATAGGGCTGTGTTGCACTTCCCTACACTGCAGATAGATGGCAGTGCTGTTGTGGAGGGGAACAAAATGCTGCTGCCCCTGTTCTTTTGCAAGGTCCTGACAATCAGACCCCTTCTGATCAGTAAGTAAAATACCATTATATTTGATGATGGGGGATCTCCTTTAGGCTCTAGTCACACACAACGTATACAACCCCTGGCAAACATTATAGAATCACCGGCCTTGGGGGATGTTGGCTCATGGCGCAAAACTGAAGTCATTTCAAATAGCAACTTTCTGGCTTTAAGAAACACTAAAAGAAATTAAGAACAAAAAACGTGGTAGTCAGTAATGGGTACTTTTTTTAACCAAGCATAGGGAAAAAATTATGGAATCACTCAATTCTGAGGAAAAATTAATGGAATTGTGAAAAACAGACAAACAAATAACACTCCAAAACATCACTAGTATTTTGTTGCACCACCTCTGGCTTTTATAACAGCTTGAAGTCTCGGAAGCATGGACTTAATGAGTGTCAAACGTGTACTCTTCATCAGTCTGGCTCCAACTTTCTCTGATTGCTGTTGCCAGATCAGCTTTGCAGGTTGGAGCCTTGTCATGGACCATTTTCTTCAACTTCCACCAAAAGATTTTCAATTGGATTGAGATCCGGACTATTTGCAGGCCATGACATTGACCTTATGTGTCTTTTTTCAAGGAATGTTTTCACAGTTTTTGCTCTGGCAGGATGCCTTATCATCATGAAAAATGATTTCATCATCCCCTAACATCCTTTCAATTGATGGGATAAGAAAAGTGTCCAAAATACCAGCATAAACTTGTGCATTTTTTGAAGATGAAATGACAGCCATCTCCCCAGTGCCTTTACCTGACATGCAGCCCCATATCATCAATAACTGTGGAAATTTGCATGTTCTCGTCAGGCAGTCATCTTTATAAATCTCATTGGAACGGCACCAAACAAAAGTTCCAGCATCATCACCTTGCCCAATGCAGATTCGCGATTCATCACGGAATATGACTTTCATCCAGTCATCCACAGTCCACGATTGCTTTTCCTTAGCCCATTGTAACTTTGTTTTCTTTCTGTTTAGGTGTTAATGATGGCTTCCGTTTAGCTTTTCTGTATGTAAATCCCATTACCTTTAGGCGGATTCTTACTGTTCAGTCACAGACATTGACTCCAGTTTCCACCCATTCGTTCCTCATTTGTTTTGTTGTGCATTTCCTGTTTTGGAGACATACCGTATTTCGCGGCATATAAGACGCACCGGACCATAAGACGCACCCCAAATTTGGGGTGAAAATTGCAGAAAAAAAGATTTTTTATAAGATGGGGGTCCGTCTTATTGTCCGAATTTACAGTATCTTACCTGAGGGCTGGTGGTGGCAGAGCAGGGTCACAGGAGGCATGGTGGCGGCAGAGGTGGGGTGATGCGGTACGGCGTGCACCTGAGCAGGGTCCCTTCCTGCTTAGGTGGGCGACGCCACGGCCTGGTGTCCATGGGAGGGTGGCAGCAGTGGTTACCGACAGAGGTGCTGGGATGAGGAAGCACAGTGAGAGGTATGGCGTGAGAGGGGTCCCTTTCCCCGGTGAGGTGATGGAAGGATCTCGTGGACACATGGACTGGAGATGATGGAGGTAGTGGTGTACATTGTGAAGCGAGTATTCCACAGGAGCTCAGATGTCTGAGCGCCGGGAAGCGGCAAGGACTCAGACATATGAGCGCCTGTGGAATACTCGCTTCACAATGTACACCACTACCTCCATCATCTCCAGTCCATGTGCCCACGAGATCCTTCCTGAACCTTGCTGCACCCATCCTGGGAAGCAAAAGGATACAGGATACAGAGTCCAAAGTCCCGGTGAGGTGATGCAGCAGCCGGTAATGCTTACCGTGGACCGTGGCGGTGGAGATGAGGAGGCGCAGTGAGCGGGGTCCCTTTCCCCGGTGAGTTGATGCTGCAGCCCCGGTAATGCACAGAGCCGGGTGAATCCTGTTGATATCGGTGGGCGCGGCCATCTTCCTGAGGCCGCGCGTTCGCAGATGGAGCTCTAGTGCCCGGGGCTTCAGGAAAATGGCCGCCGCGATCCCCATCTGCGCACGCGCGGCATCTCGCGGCCATTTTCCTAAAGCCCCGGGCACTAGAGCTCCATCTGCGAACGCGCGGCCTCAGGAAGATGGCCGCGCGCACCGATAACAACAGGATTCACCCGGCTCTGTGCATTACCGGGGCTGCAGCATCAACTCACCGGGGAAAGGGACCCCGCTCACTGCGCCTCCTCATCTCCACCGCCGCACCTCTGCCGCCACGGTCCACGGTAAGCCTGCATTGCGCATATAAGACGCACCCCCCATTTTCCCCCCTTTTTTGGGGGGGAAAAAGTGCGTCTTATATGCCAAAAAATACGGTATTGCTTTAAGTTTCTGGTCTTGACGCTTTGATATCTTCCTAGGTCTACCAGTATGTTTATAAATGCAAAAAGAAAAGAGAGAGAAGCACTCACCGTCCGTGCAAGAATCCTTTATTTGTGTGGCATTACATAAAATAGCGAAGTATGGCAGGGAGAAGTTGTGGAAGAGGACGACGGCCGTTTCGCGCTCCTGCGCTTCTACGGGTCCGATCATCCGATCATCGGACCCGTAGAAGCGCAGGAGCGCGAAACGGCCGTCGTCCTCTTCCACAACTTCTCCCTGCCATACTTCGCTATTTTATGTAATGCCACACAAATAAAGGATTCTTGCACGGACGGTGAGTGCTTCTCTCTCTTTTCTTTTTGCATTTATGGACACTGTTTTTTCTGAGATAGCACCTTAGTCCGTAGTGGCGGTTTACACGCTTCAGAGATCAAGCAGAGTGTATCAGGAAGATCTGGCTGTACGTGCGCCCATTTGGTTTCTTATATTGGACTACCAGTATGTTTGCCTTTAACAGCCTTCACATGTTGTTTGTGTTTGGTCCAGATTTTAGACACAGCCGACTGTGAGCAACCAACATCTTTTGCAACATTGCGTGATTTACCCTCTTTTAAGAGTTTGATAATCCTCTCCTTTGTTTAAATTGACATCTCTCGTGTTGGAGCCATGATTCATGTCAGTCCACTTGGTGCAACAACTCTCCAAGGTGTGATCACTCTTTTTTAGATGCAGACTAACGAGCAGATCTAATTTGATGCAGGTGTTATTTTTGGGTATGAAAATTTACAGGGTGATTCCATAATTTTTTTTCCCTATGCTTGGTTAAAAAAAAGTAACTGTCTACCACATTTTTTATTCTTGATCTCTTTTAGTGTTTCTTAAAGCCAGAAAATTGCCATTTGAAATGACTAGTGATGAGTGAATATACTTGTTACTCGAGATTTCCCGAGCACGCTCTGGTGTCCTCCGAGTATTTTTTAGTGCTTGGAGATTTTAGTTTTTATTGCCGCAGTTGAATGATTTACATCTGTTAGCCAGCATAAGTAAATGTGGGGGTTGCCTGGTTGCTAGGGATTCCCCACATGTACTTATGTTGGCTAACAGATGTAAATCATTCAGCTGCGGCAATAAAAACTAAATCTCAAAGCACTAAAAAATACTCGGAGGACACCCGAGCGTGCTAGGGAAATCTCGAGTAACGAGTATATTCGCTCATCACTAGAAATGACTTTAGTTTTGTGCCATGTCTGTGATCTACTTTTTTTTTCTACAAAATTAAACAATTGAATGAACATCCTCCAAGGTCGGTGATTCCATAATTTTTGCCAGGGGTTGTAAAAATCGGTCCGTTTTACACGGACGAGAATCGCAGAAATGGTCCCTGAACAGTGATCCGTATGTCATCTGTGTGCAGTGAAAGGATGTGATTTTCTTGTATGTAAGCATCTGTGTGACATCCGTATGGCATCCGTACAGCGAGATTCTCTTGCCGGCTTGCAAAATGGACATATAATGGATCCATGGGCTCAATTATTTGTGAAAACATATATACAGTGTGTGTGTATATGTGTGTGTGTATATATATATATATATATATATATATATATATATATATATATATATATATATATATATATATATATATATATACATATATATATATATACATATATATATATATACATATATATATATATACATATATATATATACATACATACACATATATATATATATATATACATATATATACACATACATACATACATACATACATACATACATACATACATACATACATACACAAATATATAGACACATACCTCTCTGTGTTCATCATTTCATTAAATACATTTACATTTGACCAGCTTGATTTTCCTGAAATTGCCTGCGCCCCCGACAGCCGATGTGCGAAAATTTCGCATGGGCCAACTAGTTTAATGTATATTTTTAAGATAAAGAAAAATTTAAAACTAAACAAAACCATATTCTAATTAATAACAATCAGTTTTAAATGAGGTTATGGTTGGATTATCAGTGGGGGGAAAAAACTTTAAAACCATAATTATTTAAACAGGATTTTAGCCTTACTCACTTAATTTGATGCTTTAGTGGATTTTTTTATGCTGTTTGAAATACTTAGGACAACTACCACATTCAATGCTGCATTTTTATTAAAGGGCTTATGAATTAATTAGATATTGGTGGCCCTATCCATAGAATAGATAATTAATATTTGGATAGTGGGAAAATGGGGAGAAGGGAAACACCTGGTACTCCTCCAGTCTGTGCTTTTTTTTAAGGCTGCCGTCACACTAGCAGTATTTGGTCAGTATTTTACATCAGTAGGAGTGGAACAATTAGAGGAAAAGTATAATAGAAACATATGCACCACTTCTGCATTTATCACCCACTCCTGGTTTTGGATTACAAATACTGATGGAAAATATTGACCAAATACTGATAGTGTGACGGCAGCCTAAAACTCTTGTCATTGGTGGCTGAAAACTTAGTGAAGTTAATGGGAGCTGAGATTGGGCACTACTCAGGAGCTGTGGGTTTGGACGCTCTGTGCTTCGCTGCATGGCAGTTGTTGAGCAGGAAAAACCAGTAAAAGATGGATTTCTACAACAGTGTTGTGGCTCCTTTATTCTCAGGATTGATGGGCAATCCAGAGATTGAACTCAGTGATTATAAAGTGATATCCTAGCGGTTAACTGAAAAATACCCATTTAGATGAAATTTCAGTAGCCAATGGCTATTTTAATTTTAGCAATACCTTGGAGCTATTTTAATTACATTTTAAAGAGGAACTGTCACATGGTCAAAGCTGGTCAGTTTTGCTCTTATTTTATTCCTGCTGCTCTTGTGTATGGTATTTTCTTTCCTTGTTTAAATCCAACATACTGTTCCAGAGTTATGGGCCTTTTTATTTAGTGTTGATTTTTATAGTATTTATTAAAGGGGTGTTGTTTATGGGGTGACGGCAGAGCACACTAAACACACCCCACAGAATGCTATGAGCCACGCCACTATAGAAAAAGACCCATATCTCAGGAACCACCTGGGGGATTAATCAAATATAACTTGAATACTTGTGGGAGCAGCAGGGATAAAATAAGAGCAAAAGCTGGCCACCTTTGGCCTGGTGACAGGTTCTCTTAAAGATTTACCAGATGTAGTGTTGTATGTGTCTGCTTTAACTGACTGATACTGAGTTTAAGTACAATTGATCATAATCCTATAAATGTCATTCTTGACTGCTGCGCTGACTAATTGTATAGTAAATTGTATATAGTAAACCTTTTTAACGTTTTTTATTTTTTTATTTTTGCATGTTTAAGGACCATGTCACCTGGAGAAAAACTCTATTAACCTGCAGATAATGGGGTTAATCTGCAGGTTATAAGCATTATGAACCTGTCCATCGCTGGCTTTTAGACCCCCGCTGCCAGAGGGAAATAAACTTTATTCACCCTGGCAGCGTTCCGGTTTCAGTCACAGAGGCGGCTCTGGTTCAATCACTGCTCAGTGTATAGAGAGCTGTAACTGCGCCTTTGGCACTGACTGACAGTGCGCTCTAATGCTGCTGTCAGTCAGTGCTGGGGGCACAGTTACTGCCGCCGACGACTGAACCACCGCCGCCCCTGTGACTTAAACTGGAACGCTGTTGGGGGAATAAAGTGAAATTCCTCTCGGCAGTGTGAGTCCAAGGCTATGTGCACACTTTGCAGATTCCACTGCGGATTTTTCCGCAGCGGAATTCCAAAATCTGCAGTGAAAACCCGTTGCGGTTTTTACTGCGGATTTATCTCGGTTTTTACTGCGGATTCTTCTGCGGTTTTTCATCTGCATTTTCCTATTGGAGCAGGTGAAAATCCGCAGAAAAGAAGTGACATGCTGCGGAATGTAATCCGCGCGTTTTTTTCCGCAGCATGTGCACAGCGTTTTTTGTTTCCTATAGGTTTACATTGTACTGTAAACTCATGGGAAACTGCTGCGGATCCGCAGCGGTCAAATCCGCTGCGGATCCGAAGCAAAATCCGCAAAGTGTGCACATAGCCTAAGTTCTGGCACACTGCAGGTTCACAACGCTATTAACCTGCAGATTAACCCCATATCTGCAGGTTAATAACATTTTTTTCGTGTAACTGGTTCCCTTTAAGTTCATGTATTTGGGGCTAAAAATCATTTTTGCAGTTGGGTTTCATTGAATATTTTGCAATTTGCCTTCTATAGTTTGTGTTGTATTGTCTATTATTGTTGGCTGCAGAGTAAATTAAAGTTAATCTGTCAGCAGACTTTTATGTAATCTCAGGCTGGTTTCACATTTACGTTGGGCAGAGCTGCGGAGGGCTGCGTACTTCCTCTGTTAAGCCCTGCCCACTGCCGCGCCTCTTACTTCAGCTCCGCCTACGTCTGCATGCATCCTGCATACCTATCTTTAACATTGGGTATGCAGGCTATGTGGATGTATGCGCATGCGTCGCTTTGGCGCTGCGTCGAACTCAGCATGTTGCATTTTGTTGTGGTCGGTGCAGCGTCAAATCGATGCATGAGGATGCATCTGCATGGCCTGCATACCCTATGTTAAAGATAGGTACGCAGGACGCATGCAGACGTAGGCGGAGCTGAATGGAAGAGGTGCGGCAGTGGGCGGGGCTTCACGGAGGAACTATGCAGCCCTCCGCAGCTCTGCCCTACGCAAGTGTGAAACCAGCCTAAGAGCAGCATGATGTAGGGGCTGAGACTGATTTCAACAGTGTGTTATTTATTAAGCTGTGTGGTGCTGTTTCAATAAAATTAGAGTTTTATCAGCAGGAGATTGTAACTACAGGACTAGGTGTTTGGTGCCTCCTTGTGAACTGCTCTGTGTGACACCCTCCCCATCACTGATTGACAGCTTTCTGTACTGTCTGCATAAACAGAAAGCTGCTGTTCAGTGATGGCGATGGAGTTATTCAGGGCTCAGCATTGTGAACATCGCTAACTCTATGCAGAAGTTGTGATAAAGTCACAGTTTAGCTTCATTATAACAAATTTAAAAAATTGTCTCTACAATTGGACAACCCCTTTAAATGACAATACATTTGACTGAAAATATTTAGGATGTGAATTGGCTGTAAGTAAAACTTGTCTATAGCCAGAAAGAAAGGAAAACTGGCAAAGATTTGGAGTTTCACTGCAAAAAAAGTACGTGTGCACTACCTAGAGAGGGTGCAATGGTAGGCTCCCACACCATACAGTATACAAAATGAAAAAACCTTGCACTCAACTTATAAATGCTCAAGTGAGATATTTTAATGTAGTACTCCACAAAACGTTTCGGTCCAAACATACAGGACCTTCATCAGTTACGTACTGATATATAGATAGTGGGTGCACGCTATCAGCGTGTTTCTGGGCACTGGTGCACACAGCGTCTGAGGTAGAACATAGGAAGAGACCGGTGGATACCGCGTCTAACTGGGCACATCTCTGCATACTAACGGACACCAGAAGGTCTGGAAGGTCTGGTCTCTTCCTATGTTCTACCTCAGACGCTGTGTGCACCAGTGCTCACTTGAGCATTTATAAGTTGAGTGCAAGGTTTTTTCATTTTGTAGTTTCACTAGCTGCCTGGTCGGTTCTTCTCACTTTATTACAATAGATCAGTATAGCTCAAAAGTGGAGTCACATTTTTAAGCATAAGATATAAAGTCGTTTGTGTTTTCTCACTTTTTTGGCCTACAAGCAAAAAAGAGGTCCAGGATTCAAATACGCCTCCAACCTGCCTGGGTCTCTGCTAAAGGAGCAAAAGATGAACAGAGATAATAAAGAACTAACAGAACTGGTGAAAAAGAAAGAATGGGAAGAGACCCCCTGGCAGAACCCGGAGGAGCCACCAAAAAAGAAAATTCTGGAAGGCATTGTAAAACGTAAACCGGAAGATGTCGTTTTTAAGCGGAAAAGACCACTTGAAAAGAATATGGATCCTGCCGTTAAGAAACGGGTTAGTATAAACGGGGTCAAACAGGTTAAACAAAAAAAAAAACAAACAAATGAACAATCTTTTGCTAATGGTTATTTGGATACAAGAGTAGACGTCAGAGATACACTTATTTCGTTTGCAATGAATCTGACCATTCCTATTACCCAGTGACTGCTATTTTACGTTCTACAAACCTGTTATGCCTGGCCTTAATCTAAAAGTCTTTTACGTGTTTTGTTTTGTCTATTTTTTTTAAACATTAAAAAGGCAATAAACTGAAGTCATCCTGAAAATGTTTTCTATTTAGAGGCATTAATTCTTTTACTGATGTATCTTAGATATCTGCCTTTGTTTCTTTTCATTTCACAGTTTTTCTTTTCGATAGGTCATTGATCAAGGTTTAAATGTGAAAATTGCTACAAACAATATACTAAACTGCTTTGCTGCACAATAAACATACATTTATTTTTTTAAAAGTCCCAGCCCTGATGCCTGCTTCTCTAGTGTCCCGATTCTACTGCTGAATCTGACTTCTGACATTTCAGTGTAGTCACAGAGGTATGAAATAGAACTGTATAGGAGTCCACATCCTGCCCTGAGTATAGATAGTTACAGCGTGGATA
The DNA here is from genome assembly GCF_051348905.1 of Ranitomeya variabilis. Taxonomy (NCBI): domain Eukaryota; kingdom Metazoa; phylum Chordata; class Amphibia; order Anura; family Dendrobatidae; genus Ranitomeya; species Ranitomeya variabilis. Next base: position 222,072,291 of record NC_135232.1, on the reverse strand, counting down.
TTGATATAGATAGTGACAGAAATTCTCTGTCATTGAACTGTGCAGGATAGGAAGTGTTCACAAGGGAACACTGGAGTAGAGAAGGCCAGTAAGCAGTGATACTGTACTGTAAAGTATGCTATACTCGTAGAAAGAAGTCTAAGTGGCTTGTCTCTCTAATAGCAGTCTTTTCTTTTTCAGCTAAAACATGGAAAAGAAGAGAAGCTCTTCAAGAAAAAGGTATTTTTGTTCCTGGAGGAATATCAATTGGTGCTTCTTTTTTTTTTTTCCCACTGATGAGTGACACTTTCAGCCCATAAAATATACTTATCTAATCCGTTTGTCCATGCATTCTAATGGCAGGTTCAGACAGAGACTTTCATTGTGTCATGGCAGGTTTGATACATGCATAGTTTTGGTAGTTTTTTAATAAATGTAGCCTAATGTATGTGATTTGTTTGCAATTGTTTGTTTTAACCCTTTCATTATCACCTCTGGGAGCATTGCTTAAAGGGAATCTGTCACCAGCTTTTTGTCACCTAATGTAAGAGCAACATAATGTAGAGACACACTCTTGAGTCTAGCGATATGTCACTTACTAGGCTGCTTATTGTCATTTTTGTTCTAAGTTTGTTAAGAGTAACTTTTTCTATTACTGTGGCACTAGTAAACCTACTGCCAGGTAGTCCTCCATATTCATGAGCTCTGTGTTACCCCGCCACCACCACTGATTGGCAGCCTCCTGCCTATGCACAGTGTACACAGAAAGCTTCTAATCAATGGTGTGGGCAGGATTATGCAGGCCTCTGCATTCAGAGAACTAGTAATATTTGCAGCAGATTAAAACAAAATGCAGCAAGCAGCCAAGTAAGTGATTCACTGGAATCTCGTTACCTACCCCTACATTATGCTGGTCTTGTTTAAGATAGTAAAAACCTGGTGATGGCTTTCTTTTAACCCCTTAATGACCACCAATACGTCTTTTTACTGACCTGCGATATAATAGCATCCCCATACAGTGACAATCCAGCAGCTGTCGGCTTATACACTATCGTGACATCTTGCTGACCATATCTGTTTAACCCCTTAGATGCAGCTGTCAATGGTGACTACAGCATCTAAATGGTTAACAGTGTGGGGGGCTTCCTCTTCAACCCCAGTGGCACCCTGAGATTTTGATCATGTGGGCCTGATGTTTGCCATGGCAGTTCATGGCCAAATAACAATCTTAAAGTCTGACGGCTATAGTGGCCTGTTCAGAAATCAGCGACATTTAGGTGGTAAAAAATCAGCTTTTTCATTCCTGTTATTCCACTTTTGCATTAATTCCTAAAAAGCACCTGGAGGGTTAATAAACTGCCTGAAAGTAATGTTTTTTTAAATGGTATCACTAGTGGGGGTTTCCAATATATAGGACCTCCAAAGTTACTTCCAAACTGAACAGGTTCCTAATAAAAAGTCATGTACATTTCCTTGAAAAAATTACTGCTACTTTATTAGGTAACGTTTCTCCTTATGGAGAGTGACATACCGGCTCTGGCTTGTCAAGGTAAGGAGGCTTATTCGCCGTGCAATGCTCCTCTGGGAAATATAATATGCAAATTGCCTCTTCAGAAAAAAAGAGAGCCTCTCACCTAGCCAAATCAGTTCTCATGCTTTGCACTGACGAGGGCCAACAGCCCGAAACACCGTATCTGCGAATCGAGATAATGATTTGGCTTTTATCCCAAGTCATATTGTACGACTCGTTAGAGGGTTGATTGTGACTTGTAGGATCGCTACTTCCAACAAGTGGCGCTATAGAGTTTGTCATCTTTTTCTCTGAAGGGGCAATTTGCATACTTCATTATTAAACCTTCTAAAATAAACAACATTTCAAAAATGGTGCTGAGGGAAATGTTATTTATTAATGTATTTGTGTGGTATGACTATCTGGATTAAAGGGATAATCATTCAAAGTTTGAAAATTTCATTTTTTTTTTTAATTTTTTTGTGAAATTTCTGATATTTTTATACCAAATTGTAAAACATATCAAATTAAATGTATCATTAATTATAATGTGACAGGAAAAAATAATCTCTAAAATCAATGGGATATGATGAAGCATTAGAGAGTCATTACTACATAAGTGACAGATGTCAGATTTAAAAAAAAAATTGGCCCAGTCATTAAGTGGTTAAACGACAGCAAAGCTCCTGTGCCAGCACACTCAGTCCCTATTTAACCCTCAAGATGCTGCAGACAGTAGCGAGTGCGGCATCTGGATGGTTGTGAGAGGAATGGGGCTCCCTCTTTCACGTTAATGTACCCATCGCAACTCCATCACAGTGACATAATTACGGGGTGCTGATGGTTGTGGCAATAAGGGTATGTGCACACGTTGCGGATTTTGCTGCGGATTTGCAGCAGTTTTCCCTGAGTTTACAGTACCATGTAAACCTATGGAAAACAAAATCCGCAGTGCACATGCTGCGGAAAAAAACACGCGGAAACGTATCGTTGTTTATTCTGCAGCATGTCAATTCTTTGTGCGGATTCCGCAGCGGTTTACACCTGCTCCATAATAGGAATCAGCAGGTGTAAAACCGAAGGTGGAATCCGCACAAAATCGCAGTAAATCCACGGTAATACCGCAGGAAATCTGCAGTACGGATTTACCAAAATCAGTCCGGAAAAATCCGCAGAGTAATCCGCAGCGTGTGCACATACCCTAAGAAGTCATAAAATGAGCTGAGTCTGTCAGGTATGGTGCCTTTTAGGCATTGCCATAAGTCTTGACAGTTTTGTTAGTGTAAGACAAGCGATCATAGACCAGCGATGATACTACTGAGTATTTGTCTCACAGGGTCTAAGAAAAAAGCAAACTAACAAAAAAGGAAAAAATAATTCTAGGAATGTAAAATAACTAATTATAGAATGGAAAAAAAAATGAAACCTGATAGATCTATCTATCTATAGACTATATATTATATTATCTATCTATCTTTCTGTGTGTAAACATTATTCTTCAATGGAGTATGTAAATGAAGAGGTTGGACAAGAAATGACATCACAATTCTTTTTTTGTTAAATAATAGATTTTTATTTAGCCTACAAAAACGCATACAAATCCGCATGAAAATCCGCATCAAATCCGCACAGATTTTTACCTGCATTTTCTGCCAAGAGATTAAGAATCTGCACAGAAAATTCCACAGGCAAAACTACAACTTGTGCACATACCCTAACTGTCAGATTATTTACCCCCCATGGGGGAACATTGTCCTTAAAATTAGAATAAGGCTAATATCACGTGTATCTCGAGCTCCATGCTGAGCAGTTATGTTAAGGTTTATGTCTAAAGTGCAGAAAAACTGGACTTGCATGAACCACCTAATGGAACTATTCACTACATTCAGGCCTCTGTTAACTTTTAGAAGCACAACCACTAATAAATTATCTATGTAGTAAATATTTGTACATGCATATAATCTGTGTCCAGTATTTCGCTCTGCTTCTAAGTGACGACACCACAATTACAACTAGCTGTCTCCTTCTGTGCACCATACAGGAGACTGAAGTCACGGTTACAATTAAATCCTATGGAGCCTCAGAAGTCAAGAGACTTATGGGTCACACAGAGTGCAGCGTGACACAGCCAGGCTGCAGACTGGCCAGTATCTCGTCTGCTGTGTGCAATGTGAGGATTCACATAGTGACTGTGGACTTTTCTTTGTGAAGAGCCTAGACACCCGTTTAACAAAATGTAACTTGTTAGGAACCAAATACTTTGATTGCAAGTATTTCCACAGTGGAGAAGCGAAATTTAAAAATAAAAAAAAATTCTGCTTTGCCACCACTATTACATTGTTCATGTTCAACTACTAGACACACAAAAAAAGCAACAAAAATTGAGCTTGGTTTAAGGCTTCTTTCACACTTCAGTTGTTTGGCGTCAGTCTGCTCCGACATAGTGACGGATCCGTCACAATTGTTGAGAAAACTGTTCTAATGGATCCGTTTTTTTGACGGATCCGTTACTTCGGGGTTGTCTGGGAAAAGTATCTACTTTTTGGAGCATGCGCAATTGAAAAAGCGGATTGGGGCGACGGATCCGCCAAATGACGGTTGCGACGGATCCGTCGCCCATAGGTGGCCATTCTATGGAATGTCGGACGTGACGGATCCGTCGCGAACCGCCATTTCGGCGCAGACAAAAAACGTTATAATGCCCGTCAATGTCTAGATGACGTCCGTCAAATCTCGACAGATCCGTCACATGGCGGATGGAACGGACGACCATCCGCCACAATCCGTCGCTAATGCAAGTCTATGGAAAAATAGCGGATCCGCCAAAAAAAAAAAGGCGGATCCGCTGTTTGAGGAAAATGGCGGTTTCAGACTGACGCCAAAAGACTGAAGTGTGGAAGAGGCCTAAGTTGGTAAACATGCAGCACATAAACACATGTTCACATTGGCCATAACGCATACAAAACCTACAAGAAGCAAAATGAACAAAACCCTGCTGTAACTAAATAACGTATATACTCGAGTATAAGCCGAGACCCCTAATTTTGCCACGAATATAAGCCAAGGGTGGGAAATGCAGCAGCTACCGGTAAATTTCAAAAATAAAAATATATATCAATAAAACTAAAATTAATTGAGACATCAGTAGGTTAAGTGTTTTTGAATATCCATATTGAATCAGGAGCCCCATATAATGCTCCATACAGTTCATGATGGGCCCCATAAGATGCCCCATATAATGCTGCACAAAGGCACCCCATAACATGCTCCATATTATAATATGCACCATATAGTGCTGCATAAAAGGTTAATGATGGCCCCATAAGATGCTCCATTGAATTATATGCCCCATATGCTGCTCCATAAAGGTTGATGGCCCCATAAGATGCTCCATAGAATAATATGCCCCATATGCTTCTGCGATAAAAAAAAATAATTAATAAAAATTACACTTCCCTCTAGTCGCTTGGGGCCAGGTGCCGGTCGAGGACCCACCGGTGCGCTATGGGGGTCCAGGTGTCGGTGTCACCAGTGGCTCAAGTCCCTGGAACTTGAGATATTCACCTGTTCCCGTTCCACCGCAACGCACCGCTGGGTCTTCCGGGTCCTCTGGCTGTGACTGCTCAGGCAAAGGTCATACTCACCCCCTCCTGGCACGGTCTCTGCACCTCCCTGCGTCTCTAGCGCCCGCAGCTCTTCCTGTGTTCAGCGGTCCCATGGTATCGCTCATTAAAGTAATGAATATGTGCCACATGCCTATGGGAGTGGAGACGCGTCCATATTCATTACTTTAATTAGCGGTACTACGTGACCGCTGAACACAGGAAGAGCTGCAAGCGCCAGAGACCATCTGAGAAGCAGGGACGTGCAGAGACAGTGCCAGGAGGGGTTGAGTATGATGTGACAGCCACCGCTCTCCCTCCCCTGCCGACCCCCTGGGACAATGACTTGAGTATAAGCCGAGAGGGGCACTTTCAGCCTAAAAAAATGGGCTGAAAATCTTGGCTTATGCTCGAGTATATACGGTAAGTAAAAAGCAAAAGTGCATTTAAATAACACAGGGTTCTTAGTAATACTGTTTTTGATCAAAGTGGCATAAAAGCCATGTCTAATATTAAAAACCTTATCATGTGTCAGAGTTGACCTCCGTGTGTGAATAAGGGCAGACAAAAAGACTAGGTCCTGATCTGTGGACACCTGCCTGGGGAAGCCTTTAAATATAATTTCCAGCTCAGGAGAGGGAGGCCACATCCCACCTTGCACAGAATCCAAAAATACAAAGGAAAAAAAAAAATTGAGCTTGGTTTAAGTTGGTATACATGCAGCACATAAACGCAGAAACACAATTTTGTTAAGGGCAGGGATAGACTGCCATAGAACTCATACGATGATCGCATAGCACTGCACGGATAGGACTGGCACCTTTCCTGACCTTAGCATAATAGCGTTATGTATTTCTATGCAGACCCGAGCCTTACACTAACACCCGAGCCTTACACTATGGCTGGTCCAAATAACTAAAGCAATTGTTACCATCCACCTCTCGTGTCTCCCCTTTTCCTCATAGATTGTAAGCTTGCGAGCAGGGCCCTCATTCCTACTGGTATCTATTTTGAACTGTGATTTCTGTTATGCTGTAATGTCTATTGTCTGTATAAGTCCCCTCTATAAGTTGTAAAGCGCTGCGGAATATGTTGGCGCTATATAAATAAAATTATTATTATTATTATTATTATTATTAGCTGTCAAGCTCAAGTCAGGATTGCAGACAGCCAGTACAAGGATTACAATGTGATCCGCCCACAAGTCATACGTCAGTCTGTCTCTGCACTAAAGGTCCTCTTCAAGTGCACAGAAATTAAATTTTGTAAAAACTGTACATTTTTCTAGAGCAGTGCTCCCCAAGTCCGGTCCTCAAGAGCCACCAACAGGTCATGTTTTCAGGATTTCCTTAGTATTGCACAGGTGATAATTGCATCACCTGGACAGGCAAGCATTCAATGACCTGTGCAATACTAAGAAAATCCTGAAAACATGACCTGTTGGTGGCTCTTGAGGACCGGACTTGGGGAGCACTGTTCTAGAGTAACACCCCCCCCCCCCCCCAGATATTTTAAGAAATAAATTATTTTAGTGGTAAATTTAAGGCCATGTAAATTAAAATGTGTCATAATGCAGTTTCAGAATCACTTTGCTATGTTGACTGATTCCAAAATTATTACCACATAAATTGACACGTGCTGAATTTAGTTTGATCAGAAAGGTGAATACTGGCTTTTGGCTGGAAAGATTTATAATTTACAGGACACATTTTACCTCAAGCATCAAATCAACCAGTCACTGAGGGAATCTTGATAGACTTTCAAATACATCTAAATCTGATCAGAAGTGTGTTAGTAGTGGTGACCCCAGCACGTACAAATACTAGAAAAGATTATCTATTCCAGCTAACAAGTGGCAAATATTGTGTCATGTAGTAAAAAATTGACAAGTTGTAGGATTCCTTTTTCTTGTTGCATCCTTTGTAGTTAGTTTATATAGTATTTGCCATTGCTTCTGTTTCTCAATCTAAACAAAATAAAACTGTAATTGTTATTATTTCAGAAAAGACCTTGGAAAACACCTGAATCCCTCATGGTCAAGACATTACGACGCATAAAACAAGAACCCGACGATGATTTACAAGAGGCAGTCCCAAAACCTAGGGAGAGTGACCAGTCAAGATCCAGCTCACCAACTGCTGGTCCTAGTACTGAAGGTCAAGAGCTTAAGGAAAAGAAGAAAAACCGAAGGAAAAGGAAAGTTTTTAACAAAGAATTGAGTAAAGAATTGAGCAAGGAACTGAACCAAGAGATACAAAAAACCGAGAACAGCTTGGCTAATGAGAACCATCATCCCATCAAATCTGAACCAGAGAGTGAGGGCGAGGAGTCCAGAAAATGTATGAACAGTAATGGGGAGAGAATGCATCGGTTCAGTAAACTAAATGGGACACCAAAGGAGTACAGGCATCAGTCTTCCCCAAGCCCAAGAAGCACACCAAGAGTTACACGCCCTCCTCCTTCCTTATCACCTCCCAAATGTATGCAGATGGAGCGCCATGTAATAAGGCCTCCTCCAATCAGCCCTCCTCCAGATTCCCTCCCTCTGGAGAATGGTGCGACTCATGTGATGCAAAGAGAGGTCTGGATGGCCATCTTTAGCTACCTCAGCCACAGGGATTTGTGCATCTGTATGAGAGTCTGCAAAACGTGGAATAGATGGTAATCAAGTCTATTTTCTTGTGTTTGGTGACTTACTTCATTATTGTGTTGTGCAGTGCGTGTTTTAAAGGAGACCTCTGAGGCTGTCCCGTTCTAGGTGAGGGCAGCATAGTGTGGGGATGAGTCCTGTCTTCTATTGCAAGATGGCTAATTGTCTCAGTCTAATGATTTGGTGCAGCGCCAGTAGAATAACTGTGATTGGATTATATGCTGCAACAGATGTGTGTACTGTATATTGAGTTATTGATCTCCCAATCCTTCTAATTAATTAAAATTGACTTTAATCTAAATATATTAGTGCAATATACCAAATAGATTCTCCAACATTCACCCAGCAGCAGTTTAACAGTTAAAGAGGTTGTCCACTACTTTCAGTTAACCCCCCAATGTATCCCCCCGGGGCCCCTGATGAATTGTGCAAGTACCTTCTGTTGCCGTTTTCGCCTGTGAGCGGCGCTATGCTGGCGGCTGAGTCCGGGTCACATGACCCCCAGGCTGCAGCCACCGCTTATTTCCGCCGACGTCACGTCAATTTCCAGACTCTGGAAATTGACGTGACGTCATGAGCAGGCGTGACCCCAGGCTCACAGTCAGCAGTCACTCATCAAGAGTGACTGGGCTGGGGGCTGCCTGCGGGGCTGTGCTGGGGGGTGGGTGGGGCTAGGCAGGGATGTGCGGGCGGGGCTAGGCAGGGATGATTGTGCGGGCCGGCGCCGGTATGTGCGGGGTTGCGCGGGCCGGCGCCGGTATGTGCAGGGTTGTGCGGGCCGGCGCCGGTATGTGCAGGGTTGTGCGGGCCGGCGCCGGTATGTGCGGGCGGTGCTGGGGTCTGCTGCGGGGCGGCGGGGGTGTCTCTGTGCAGGCTTCATCCGATGGGACTACAAGTCCCATCGGGCTCTGCCTGCTACAGTGACAATAAGTGACACATTAGCCAATGATGGGACAGTAGTAGTCCCGTCATCCGGCTAATGTGTTGAATGTAAAAAAAAAAACACATACACATATACACTACATACATACATACAACACACACCATGTGACAACATACGACATGTGACAACATGCGACGACATGCACCATGCGATATGCACCATGCGATGACATGCGACATATGACATGCGATGACATGCAGCATGCGATGACATGGAACATGCGGCGACATGCACCATGCGATGACATGTGACGACATGCACCATGCGACGGCGTGCACCATACGACGGCATGCGACAACATGCACCATGCGATGACATGCACCATGCGGCGACATGCAACATATGACATGCGACGACATGCAACATGCGATGACATGCACCATGCAACAACATGCACCATGCGGCGACATGGAACATATGACATGCGATGACCTGCAGCATGCGACATGCAATGACATGCACCATGCAACGACATGTGACATGCAACATGCCACATACAGTACGTACGTACGTACGTACATACATACTGTACATATAACAGAGTACATACTCACCATCACTTGTCACTTTGATCCCCGAAGCCCGTGTCATCTGTACAAAATATTAAAATAATAAACAAACAATATACTCCCTGATCCACAGAAATCCAATTAAAACAAGTGTCCCTCGACGATCTCCCGTGGAGAGCAGGAGCATCAGGTGATGCGACCGCTCTCCAGGGGCTCCAGGAATACAATGATGGAAGGTATCCTTCCACAATGTATTCCTATGCCCCTGTGAGAAAATAGTCCCTAGTCTCACTTTGCCATTGCTGTTTGAGAAATTTTCCCAGGCAGCAATTGCCATAAAGTGAGACTTTGTCCTAAGGTAACCTCTCAGTGATGCACTGCAGGAGCCATTGTCTCCTGTCAGTGTGTCACTGAGGGTCCTATAGAGCAGTGACATCACCCGATGTCACTGTTCTATAGGGGAGATCGTCGTGGGACACTCGTTAATAATTGGACTACGACGGACAGGTAGTATACGGTTTATTATTTTACGTTTTTTGCAGGTGCTGAAGTATGGTTAAATGAAGAATATTAAAATACTTTTTTCCTAATGTGTGTTTTTTATTAACCCTTTATTAGTATTGGATTAATAATGGATAGGCGTCTTATTGACGCTTCTCTGTTATTAACCCGGCTTAATGTCACCTTACAATAGCAAGGTGACATTAACCCCTTATTACCCCATATCCCACCGCTACACGGGAGTGGGAAGAGAGGGGCTAAGTGCTGGATTTGGCACATCTTACAGATGCGCCATTTCTGGGGCAGCTGCGGACTGGTATTTGTAGCCGGGGGGACCAATATCCATGGCCCCTCCCTAGGCTATGAATATCAGCCCGCAGCTGTCTGTGTAGCCTTTCTGGCTATAAAATATAGGGGGACCCCACATCATTTTTTGGGGGGTCCCCCTATTTTAATAGCCAGTAAAGGCTACGCAGACAGCTGCGGGCTGATATTCATAGCAGGCTACAAATATTGGCCCCCGGCCGTTGGCTTTCCCCCTCTGGCGCAGAAAATTGCGCGGGAGCTCACGCCGTTTTTTTCCTTTTTTTTATTGAATTCAACGCTCATTAAGGCCTTTCATACTTGCGTCGGTACGAGTCCGTCGCTATGAATCGGGCCGACGCACATTGTTAAATTTGTGCACGACGTGGGCAGCGGATGCAGTTTTTCAACGCATCCGCTGCCTATTCCGAAGTCCGGGGAGGAGGGGGCGGAGTTTTGGGCGCGCATGCGTGGTAGAAAATGGCGGACGCGACAGACAAAAAAACGTTCACTTGAACGTTTTTTCGTGCCAACGGTCAGCCAAAACACGACGGATCCGTTGCCCGACGGATGCGACGTGTGGCCATCCGTCGCGATCCGTCGCTAGTACAAGTCTATGGGTAAAAAAACGCATCCTGCGAGCAAATTTACAGGATCCGTTTTTTTCCCAAAAAGACGGATTGCTAAAAACGCAAGTGTGAAAGTAGCCTTAGAAACATCGGCCTTTCTATTATATATCTATGGATATATCCATCTATAGATATATTTATAGATAGATATATCTATAGATACATAGATGTATCTATCCATATATCTGGCTGCTTTCACACATCAGGTTTTTGCCGTCAGGCACAATCCGGCTATTTTTGTAAAAAACGGATCCATTTTTTTTCCTCCGGATCCGTTTTTTTTTTCATAGAGTTGTATTAGCGCCGGATTGCGCCTGATGGCCACACGTTTCATCCGTTTTTTGCCGGATCAGTCAAAAAATCTGTTTCCGCCGGACGGAAAACACATAAAGAGGAACGGTGTTTTTTTCTGTCCGGCAAAAAAACGCACAGCGACGGATCCGGCAAAAAAACTTATGAAACTGAGATGTGAAATGATGAATCCAGCCTCTGAATCCGTTTTTTCATGCATGTTTCCATTCAAATCATGCACATTTTCCGTTTATTTATTTCCAAAAACTGCATCAAAACCACGCAAAAACTGCACCAAAAACAGCATCAAAACCACCAAAAAATTCATCAAAACTGCATCAAAACCTAGTGCAGTTTTGATGCTGTTTTTGGTGCAGTTTTGATGCAGTTTTTGGTGTGGGTTTTTGCGCGGTTTTGATGCAGTTTTTGGTGCGGTTTTGATGCCGTTTTTGGTGCAGTTTTGATGGGTTTTTGATGCAGTTTATGGTGTGGTTTTTGCGTGGTTTTGGTGCAGTGTTGATGCAATTTTGGTGCGGTTTTGATGTGTTTTTGATGCAGTTTTTGGTGTGGTTTTGGTGCAGTGTTGATGCAATTTTGGTGCAGAGATATGGACCACAGCACTCAGGGTTTCTTGGAGGTGCCCAAGTTAGGTATCCAACCCATCAAACATAAATAAGGAATACTTGGCACTCTGGAGATCTGCAATTTTGGTGCCGTTTTGAGGCTTTTTTATGCAGTTTTTTGCGCGGTTGATGCATTTTTAAATTCGCTTTTGGTGCGGTTTTTGCGCGGTTATTATGCGTTTTGGTGCGTTTTTGAAAGCTAAATAAAGATGTATTATTGAACAAAAAAAAAAAGATTTGTGATGTCATTATTGTCCAACCTCCTTTTTTATATTTGACCAATTCACACTCCATTACACACACAGATAGACAGATGAAATGGATTGACAGATCTACATATAGATAGATCTATAGATGCATACATCTATCTATTCCTATATCTATCTATAGATATATCTGGATAGATATATCTATTGATAGATGTATGGATAGCATAGGGTGTGTGTCCACTGTCCAGATTACATCCGAATGAGCTGCAGATTGGATGCTGCGTACTTGTAGTCCCATCAGATGATGCCTGCACACACACCCCAAAAGACCCCCCGCACACACCCGAACAGTCCCGCACACACACGAACAGTCCCACACACACCCGAACAGCCCCGCACACACACGAACAGTCCCACACACACCCGAACAGCCCCGCACACACACGAACAGTCTCGAACACATCCGAACAGCCCGCAGACCCAGCACACACATATACACGCACACAGTCACTGCCTACTTTCTGCCCACACACTTCCCTCCTCCCGAACTGCAGCGTTTCTCGGACCCACATTCCAGCAAAACTGCAGATCTTTTTTACATCTGCTGTTTTGCTGCGGATGTGCCCGACTCAATGCAAGTCTATGGGTGAAGAAACGCTGCAGTTCCGCACAAAAGTGACATGCTGCGGGAAAAAAAAGCTGCGTTTCGGTGTGGCCTTTTCCGCAGCATGTGCTCAACAAGTCTGCGGCTCCCATAGACTTACATTGGTTGTGCACTACACTGCGGATTTGATGCAATTCTGTGCAGCAAAAAAACCTGCGGATCTGCAATCAAATCCGCAACGTGTGCACACAGCCTTAGCATTTAGTGAACCTAGCAAAAAAGCCAAGCAAAAAACAAGTGTGGGATTGCACTTTATCTGCAATTTCATTGCACTTTGAATTTTTTTCACATTTTCTGTTACACGACATGGTAAAACCAATGGTGTCGTTCAAAAGTAGAACTTGTCCCGCCGAAGATAAGCCCTCACATGGCCATATAGACAGAAAAATTATGGCTCTGGAAAGAAGGGGAGCGATAAACGAAAAAAAAAAACCCAGGGGTGAAGGGGTTTAGATACATGGATATGGACATATCTATGGAAATAGATATATAGATATATCTGTATGTATCTATATCTATCCATCCCATATCTATCTATCTATCTATCTATCTATCTATCTATCTGTGTGTAATGGAGTGTGGGTTGGACAAATGTAAAAGAGGAGGTTGGACAGAAATGACATCACAAATCTTTTTGAAGAGAGAGGAGGGGGGGTTTGGGTGTGTTTTGGAGTGGGTGTGGTAGGTTCAGGCTGCAAAGCATCATGGAACTTGTAGTATTACAGCACAATAACTCAGGAGAAAGGAAGTTGTCGATTAACCCCATGAGAGCTGGATCCAGCACTAAAGATGTGCTGCTACCGCATGATAAAAGGTAATATTGCTAAAATAAAGACAGTGGATGTTTTCAGTGGCACATAATAGCAAGATGAAAAAAAAAAAAAAAAAAAGTTATAGTAGTGGACAACTTCTTTAAACCAAGTCCAGCACATGAGTCCAGAAATCCCTAAGTAATTGTGCTACTAATGGCAGTAGTCCTGTGACATGGTGTAGTAAGAAGGTTTTAGCAGTACATTGTACACTGTGTGCAGAATTATTAGGCAAGTCGTATTTTAGAGGATTATTATTTTTTATAATCTTTAATCTTTATTTTTATATATAGCGCTAACATATTCCGCAGCGCTTTACAGTTTGCACACATTATCGTCGCTGTCCCCGTTGGGGCTCACAATCTAAATTCCCTATCAGTATGTCTTATTTTTTATTATTGATCAACAACTATGTTCTCAATCAACCCAAAAGACTCATAAATATCAAAGCTTAATATTTTTGGAAGTTGGAGTAGGGTTTTTTTTTTAGATTTGGCTATCTTAGGAGAATATCTGTTTGTGCAGGTAACTATTACTGTGCAGAATTATTAGGCAACTTAATAAAAACCAAATATATTCCCATCTCACTTGTTTATTTTCACCAGGTAAACCAATATAACTGCACAAAATATAGAAATAAACATTTCTGACCTGCAAAAACAAAAGCCCAAAAAATTAGTGACCAATATAGCCTCCTTTCTTTATGATGACACTCAGCAGCCTTCCATCCATAGATTCTGTCGGTTGCTTGATCTGTTTACGATCAACATTGCGTGCAGCAGCCGCCACAGCCTCCCAGACACTGTTCCGAGAGGTGGACTGTTTTCCCTCCCTGTAGATCTCACATTTTATGAGGGACCACAGGTTCTCTATGGGGTTCAGATCAGGTGAACAAAAGGGGCCATGTCATTATTTTTTCTTCTTTGAGACCTTTACTGGCCAGCCACGCTGTGGAGTAGTTGGAGGCATGTGATGGAGCATTGTCCTGCATGAAAATCATGTTTTTCTTGAACGATACCGACTTCTTCCTGTACCACTGCTTTTAGAAGTTGTCTTCCAGAAACTGGCAGTAGGTTTGGGAGTTGAGCTTCACTCCATCCTCCACCTGAAAAGGTCCCACAAGTTCATCTTTGATGATGCCAGCCCATACCAGTACCCCACCTCTACCTTGCTGGCGTCTGAGTCGGAGTGGAGCTCTCTGCCCTTTACTGATCCAGCCTCTGGCCCATCCATCTGGCCCATCAAGAGTCACTCTCATTTCATCAGTCCATAAAACCTTTGAAAAGTCCGTCTTAAGATACTTCTTGGCCCAGTCTTGACGTGTTATCTTATGTTTCTTGTTCAAAGGTGGTCGTTTTCCAGCCTTCCTTACCTTGGCCATGTCCCTGAGTATCGCACACCTTTGCTTTGCTTTTTGGTACTCCAGTAACGTTGTAGCTCTGAAATATGGCAAAACTGGTGGCAAATGGCATCTTGGCCACTTCACGCTTGATTTTCCTCAATTCTTGGGCAGTTATTTTGCGCCTTTTTTGCCCAGCACGCTTCTTGAGACCCTGTTGGCTATTTGCCATGAAACGCTTGACTGTTCGTTGATCATGCTTCAAAAGTGTGGTAATTTCAAGACTGCTGCATCCCTCTGCAAGACATCTCATAATTTTGGACTTTTCAGAGCCTGTCAAATGTCTCTTCTGACCATTTTGCCAAAGGAAAGGAAGTTGCCTTATAATTAAGCACTCCTTATATAGGGTTTTGATGTCATTAGGCAACACCCCTCCTCATTACAGAGATGCACATCACCTGATTTACTTAATTGGTAGTTGGCTCTCAAGCCTGAACAGCTTGGAGCAGGACAACATGTATAAAAAGTATCATGTGATCAAAATACAACTTGCCTAATAATTCTGCACACAGTATATTTGGATGTCAGTGCTGTGCCCTATTTCCAGTAAATCCATGCAAATCAGCATTTATTCACTTCTGGTCTTGTGTTCTGTTTAGAAATTTTAATGACTTATTCCGTTATTAAATACATTGCCTTATTGAAACTGCTCTAAAATGGATTTTGTTTGTTTCCCAGATTAAGGACTTGTTCAAATGTTGCATTCTTTGTGCGGGGAGTAGCATTTTATAATAGCAAAATGAAAAAAATCTTGTTCTCCCAGAACTTTTTTTTTGCATTTTTAAACTGTGGTACTTTTTATTTTTATAAATGCAGCATAACAATCCTTTCAGCAATTTTAATGCATTTTGATCTCAATGAGGAAAACGGCAGTAAAGCCAAAACTGCACAAAAATTGTACAGAATTTCCGTTGCATTTTTTCTGGTTATACTCTGCTTTTTTTAATTGGTGTGTGAACATTCCCTGTTAATTAATGCTACATACTCCAGGCTATGTACAAAAATATATAGGAGGAAATATGAATGGGAGGAAAGTGTCAATATTCAAAAAGTAGAAACCTATTTTTTAATAATGGAGCATTTCAGATTTTCAGTTGTAAAAAATATAATGTGAGTAATCAACAAACATACGTTTTTCTTTCCTGTTACAATGTGAGAAATATTTTTGGATGAATTTTCACAGTTTAAGACTAAGCTCTTATAATATAAAGTCACACGGTGTATTTACTTTGGGTCATTGTGATGGGTTTGGGAAGCAGTGGCTTTGATTGTTTATTTATTTATGTTGAATTTTGTATTGTCCGTTACCTTTTGGGGAGGGAAATTTTATTTAATTTTTTTTATTGTTAATCTTCCTTGCTACTGGGACCAACATATTTGTCCCAGTTGTAAGGGAATGATAGCCTTCTCAGATACACTCCACAGAAGTTGTACAACAGTGGTTGATATTGCCAACAGTGTTTGCTGATAGTTATATCAATATCTCTTGTATGTTGACATTAGCACTGCAATTTCTGATTTCTAATTTTTATGATAGGTGTTGTGATAAAAGACTGTGGACACATATCGACCAAAACCGCTGCAAATCCATCACTCCTCTTATGCTCAGTGGGATAATCAGAAGACAGCCAGTGTCCTTGGATCTAAGCTGGACAAATATATCAAAAAAACAGCTTAGCTGGCTCATGAACCGACTCCCAGGTATTCAACCATCAATCTTGTATATTGACCAGATTTGTATTAATATTGACATTTTAGACTGGGTGGAGAGGTCAGATTACCTTTACTCGAAGGAAGACCATCAGATCAGGACCGTTTCCCAAATTGTTTTTGTAAATCAAATTATTGGCTGTGATCACTCGATCATGATACAGTAGCTGAAGAAATTCCAACTTCAAATTTCACTATTAAGTCAAAAAGTAGTCTACTGTTGGTTATTGTGAACGATCGTTTGCTTGAAATTTTGAAAGACGGTCTGTCACTATCGGCCTTTATTTCTGACACTGTGGTTCTACCTAAGTGACCTTACTTGTGCACCTTTGTTAAGGGTTCGAGTGTCACAGCTTTAATGTACACCATTACATAAGAGTACAATGTTGCACAAATGTTCAATCACTTTTTTTTTCCATTTTACAATGAGAAAGCACCACATCCACAGAGATGCTGTTTTGTTTTGAAATATGTAAACATTACTACATCTCCTAAATTGTTGATCTATTCGAATTGAAGTGTTCAGAACGCTAAGGCCACTTTCACACTAGCGTCGTACTCGGCCCGTCGCAGTGCGTCGGGCCGACGTACCGACGCTAGCAGTGAATACGCCGCATAACGGGGGCAGCGGATGCATTTTTCCAGCGCATCCGCCGCCCCATTGTGAGGTGCGGGGAGGTGGGGGCGAAGTTCCGGCCACGCATGCGCGGTCAGAAATGGTGGTCCGTCGGCAGTAAAAAACATTACATGTAACGTTTTTTGCAGCCGACGGTCCGCCACAACACTGCGCAACCGTCGCACGACGGTTGCGACGTGTGGCAAAGCGTCGCAATGCGACGCTAATGCAAATCAATGGTGAAAAAACGAATCCTGCAAGCACTTTTGCAGGATGCGTTTTTTCAACCAAATGACGCATAGCGACGTGCAGTGCATGACGCTAGTGTGAAAGTAGCCTAAGTATACTTTTTATGTGGGGGTTTTGAGGCCAAAATGAAGCTAAAATATAAAGTACTGTATTTTCTGGCGTATAAGACTATTTTTTAACCCCTGAAAATCTTCTTAAAAGTCGGGGGTCGTCTTATACGCCGGGTGCCGTCTTGTACGCCGAGTGCAGACACCAATGTGTATATGGTGGGTGGGGGGGGAGTGGTCCCGATGACGAAGAGGGGGCGTCTCACAGGAAAGTGTGAGTGGAGTATCCCCCATTACCTCATTGTAGCTGTAGCATGGGGTCTCTGTGCTGGGGAGAGGCGGCAGCTGCTGCTCCTCTTTGTGCCGCATGGGTGCTGTGCTGTGGGGCGGTGGCCGCCGCCGCTCCCCAACACCCCACACTGCAGCTACAATGAGGTAATGGGGGATACTCCACTCACACTTTCCTGTGAGATGCCCCCTCTTCGTCATCAGGACCACTCCCCCCCCCAAAAAGCACATTAGTCACCGGCCCTATAAGACGACATACGGCGTATAAGAAGACCCCCCGACTTTTAAGTAGATTTTATATTTTAACTGGAAAAGTTGGGGGGTCGTCTTATACGCCCAGTCGTCTTATATGCCGGAAAATACGATATTTATCTTTCGTGCAGTGGTTAATTTTTGTATGTGCCTTTTTTGAATGCCAACATTCATTGTACTACAAATGTACTGAGAAATGTGCAAAAAATTCCAAATAGAGTGTAATGGCGAAAATGCAATTCTGCCATTGTTTGTGGGTTGGTTTTTTTTTTGCATTCATTATATGATAAAAATGACCTGGTCTCATGACTCTTCAGGTAACTACGATTATGTTGTCAAACCTGTATTGTTTATTTATTTATTTTAATTAAAGGGAACCTGTCACCCCCAAAATCGAAGGTGATCTAAGCCCACCAGCATCAGGGGCTTATCTACAGCATTCCAGAATGCTGTAGATAACCCCCCCGATGTAATCCTGAAAGATGAGAAAAAGAGGTTATATGATACTCATCCAGGGGCGGTCCGGGTCCGATGGGTGTCGCGGTCCGGTCCGGGGCCTCCCATCTTCTTACGATGACATCCTCTTCTTGTCTTCATGGGGAAAGGTCAGAGAGTCTCGGCGCCTGCGCACTGCAGTACTTTGCTCTGCCCTCAACAGAGCAGACAAAGTACGCCTGCGCCGGAGCCGCAGCGTGAATACAAGAAGACGACGTCATCGTAAGAAGATGGGAGGCCCCGGACTGGACCGCGACACCCATCGGACCCGGACCGCAGCGAGACCGCCCCTGGGTGAGTATAATCTAACCTGTTTTTCTCATCTTTCAGGATACATCGGGGGCTTATCTACAGCATTACAGAATGCTGTAGATAAGCCCCTGATGCTGGTGGGCTTAGCTCACCTTCGATCTTGGGGGTGACAGGTTCCCTTTAAAGAGATGTAATCAAAAATAATTTTTTCAACAATTGAAAAATGGATAATCTAGCTCACTTTTTGACAGCAGTAGATGTGGGCAGGTTTTACTCACATGTGTCTGATGTCACGCCTCCCTTCCACTTCTGTGTGTTTGGATAATTGAGAATGAAGTTTAGGATCACAGTGCAGCGCCATTTTATTGCTGTCTGCAATGTGATACTGAGGTGTAGACAGTGTCACTGAAGACTATTCTGCTCCTTACAGAGATCTGAGCTGAGCAGTCAACTTATTTCAGCTGCAATGCTTGGATCACAGTAATTACACAGTTCACGTCAGTATTGCACAATAGGACTAGACACAGCTCATCGAACTATATCACACATGATGTGATTAGATATATGGTTATATGGAGTGTATGACATATATAAAGATTAGATAGCTCCAGTGGACTGTATCACATTATAGGATTAGATACATGGCTCAGCAGACAATTGCTGTGATCTGTAATAACTGATGAGCTCACATTTGCTATTATTGTGACCACAGTGCCGCAGTTACATGACATGCAGTGACAGGTGAGTATAGGTCTGTGCACCAGTGCTGCAGCGGTGATTTCATCCAGCATTGACTACATGTCACTGGATGAAATTACAGACACACCTTGATGCTCGGGCCTTTGTTTACCAGCAATTACTGTGATCTGTGTGCTGCATCGACATGACTACTCTGCTCAGATCACAGCAATTACAGGTGACAGAGAAACTGTAACCCAGTACTGGGCTTCAATGAAATGGGGCCAGGCTTCCCCTATAGCATGCCTAGTTCACAGCTGAGACAGCCACAGTATAGGAGTTGGGTCAGTCAGTCACTGATGGTAGTCTCCTATGCCCTGTGGCTGCCGTATTTGTGGTGTGTAAATATTGTGATCTGACAATTACACACCAGCAAATAAAAATGGCAGCCCCAGTGGCTCAGTTAAAAAGGTATAAAAAAACAAAAAAGCATTAGTCCATTTCATTTTATACATTTATAAATAAACTTTTTAGTTTCAACGGTTTTTATTTCAGAAAACCTCTTTTAACATGAGAGACTCATAAATCATAAGAATCAAGGATCCCCTCGCAGGGGGAAATATATAACGGGTTCATAAGCAGTGAAGTACATTACAATATCCTTTATAGTATAAACTTAATTGCAAGTATCTGATATACAACAGTCTTAATTTAGTCATATTCAGATTAGTGGGGGGGGGGAGAAAAAAAAACGGGGGGGGGGGGATCAGAGGTTTTGAGTGTTAGTGACAAGAGATAAGCTGACATGAGTACTTAGGTCAGATATACCAATAAACTGCAGAAATCCAAACGTTAGGGCACTGTTATATGTTAAATGGCGAGGGACATTGTCGTGGAAAAATTGTCATCATTGTGCGCTTGGATCCAGGGATCCCAGATGCTCTGGAACGTATCAATAGTATCAGATTTAGTGGCCTCGATTTTCTCGTATAGCATTATTAGGTTTATCCGTCTATAAATACATTTTGTGACACATTACCTGATAATTTAGTGGTGAAAAAAGTCAGAAATTTCTAAAACCAAAAAAAATGTTTTCACCATATTCTGTGACCTATAGCTTCTTTTTTTGGACATATAGAGCTGTGTAAGGGCTTGTGTTTTTTTTTGTTTTGTGTGTTTTTTTGTTTGCTTGTTTTTTTGTGTGGTGCATTAACATTTCTATTGATACAATTTTTTCAGTACACAATGTTTTTTTAATCAGCTTTTCTTGTATTTTTGAGATGTAATGTGGCGGTTCTTATTTTTTCCTTAACTGTTTGTGTATGGGTTAATTTTATTTTTTCATATATTGGACTTTTATGTATTGGCGATACTGAATGTTTTTCATTTTTCATACGTCTTTATTTTAAAAGAGGAAAAGGGAGAGAATTTGAATTTTTATGATTTGTTTTTTCCTTTAATGGAACTTGAACCTGTGATAGTTTGTTCTATATACTGCAATTCTGCCATATTGCTATATATAGCTAACAATCAGGGCTCTCCTATGAAGCCCACTGGAGTACCAAGGTGGCAGCCATGGGGCCTTCAGCAGGCCTCTAGCTGCCATGATTTCTGGAGGGAGAGGATGATGCGTGCATCTTGGATCACCCTTTTTTAAATGCCTGCAAGAAGTTGACAGCTGATTTTAAGGGGTTAACAGCAGAGATTGGAGCTTAGCTCTGATTGATGCTGTTGCAGCCAGATGCTAGCTCTATAGCACAGCCTGCATTTTTCAAGTGTGGTGCGGGCTCATTTCCTGAGCTTTTTCCATACACCCATAGATTCAACAAAAAAGGTGAAGGGCATAGATCATCAACTCACCGGACTAGGAGAAATTCCATAATGAGTGCAGTGTTAACAGGTGATCCAGCAATTGCGATATACATCAAAGACATGAGGTCTACACGTTTTGAGCGACAGCTGTTCATCATGATGATATTTCTTTGTCATTGGATAGAGGTAATGTTTTTTTCTCTTTTAGCAACCTCTTCTTTTATCACACACACTATCATGATTAAGAGCTCTCACTCGCATAGATCTGGTGATTTTTGATGATTAACGCTATGTTTTTATATACATCCCGTTTCTAAACTTTTTCTAATAAAGATAAAGTTTTAACTACAGTTTTTGACATTGCAGATCCTGGATCACCTGTTAACTTTTGTTGCTCCATACGCCTGTACCTGACAAGGGAAGGTATCATAGAGAATCTGAAAGGTTGAAAATCCTGTGCAATCAATTGGCAACATGTTATGCAGAAGGATGAGCTGGGAATATTGATTTATATAGGAAAAATATTCAGCTTGATTATATTTTTTTTGTAAAATTCTCTGCTCACTCTGGTCTAAATACATAAGTGGGTAGACTTATGCAGTGATAGACATCCTTCCATGTATGCATGTACAGACAGATAGCTGACAGTTGCTGATCTGGATTAACCCCTTTACTACTATGTCCAGAATGAGCAAAGATGCCAATGGATAAAATGCAAGATGTGCTGAATTCTGACTTCGAAACATTATCCGAATACAGACCATGATTTCCAGACTGACCGCAAGTGTCCTGACCCAAACTCCGCATCCTGGAGACGTATTTGAGGCTGCCGATTATGGGTCAAGAGACCTGCAGGGCGTGATACATAAACGTCTGAATTTGGCTGTATATTCCCTTTTCTCACATGTTTATATGAATCTGCTCTGCTCATCCTTTTTCAGTAGTGAACACTGCATGCACACAAAGCAAGAAGAAATAAATGGGCTGGCGGCCATCAAAATACAGCTGCCCACCCAAGTACTTTGGTCCCCAGGGGACAGAAAAAACGCAATTGAGAGGTGTAAACGGCCCAAGGAGCTGAGGTTCCTCACCTCTGCTTTATAGGAATCATATGACTAATAGAATTGGCTTTCTTGTGTTATTTCTAAATACATTCACTTGCACTTCGTGAAAGTTAAAAACTGAGACTTTTGGTGCAGTAAATGTTCTGTTTTAGTTGTACAACCTACCATATATCACCTGTTTTCTAATACATGCATTATTTTTCTATTTCCAGCCCTACGTGAGCTTAATTTATCTGGTTGCTCTTGGATTGCTGTTTCTGCTCTTTGTAGTTCTAGCTGTCCATTGCTAAGAACTCTAAATGTACAATGGGTGGAAGGGCTTAAAGATGCACAGATGAGGGACCTTCTGTCACCTCCAACAGACAACAGGCCAGGTAATACAGCCATAAAACAATGCAGAGTTGTAAAGTGTTATTTGTTTCAGTATAATTTCAGTTATGTCTCCTAGATGACTTGTGGTGTCTAACATCCCTGCAGTCACTTTCAGTTTATGCAGGAAACTATTAATTACTCACTTTCTTTGAAATTCTCGCAGGTCAGATGGACAACCGCAGTAAATTGAGGAATATTACAGAGCTTCGTCTAGCAGGACTGGACATCACAGACACCTCACTGCGACTCATGATTCGGCACATGCCTCTTCTTTCCAAACTGGATCTGAGCTTCTGTAACCATGTTACTGATCAGTCCATTAATCTGCTCACTGCAGTGGGTACATCTACCAGGGATTCTTTATCAGAAATTAATTTATCAGGTAAAAGTGATCACAGCAAAGTTTAAAGCTTTAGTAATGACTATCTGTAGATAAAATAATGGGGCTGTGCCTTTATAATCCATAATTTTCTTTGGTATAGACTGAATTTTTGCTGCACAGTGATATAGGAAAAAAAGACGTTTAACAATATGGACACCTTTTGTTGCAAAAAGTGTTTGCTAAGTTTTTAATAAAAGCCAACTAATTTTATGCATATTAAAAAAACAAAACAAAAAAAAAACCGCTTGGCAGCTGCAGCCGAGATGCATCACAATACGTAGACAGCAGATTGAGTTAACGGAATCCGTCAGAGAGTGACTTTGGCTCAGAAAGTTCACAAGATAGATAAAGGTTACAATTTATGACCACATCAAAGTTGCATAAAGAATAGGGCATGTGGAAATTTAAGATGCTTAATCCTTCTTTCTTTAAAGTCTCCATTAGGAAAGTGTCAGGACTAGAGATGGGCGGACCCTTGGATGTCCGAGTCCAGCAGGTTCAGCCCAACAATTAAAAAAAAAAAAAAAAAGTTTGGATACCAGAACAGTACCCGATTCACTTGAATGGGGGGACCGAACATCCAGTGTTTGCCGCGCTGTCATGTGAATGACAGTGCAGCAAACACTGCCTCTGATCAGCGGTAAAATCATTAACACCGGTCAGACAGCCCAAGTTCCCATGCTGTAAGGTGACGGTGTGAGCCCCCAGCTGTGATCTGAGATAAAGTTTACCTGCGGTCACTGGCGTCGGCTGATAGGACTACTACTCCCATCAGCCTGCTGCCGCTAAAACAACGAGAGCAGGCGTTGCTGGAGTATTTTTGATAACGAGCCAGGCAAAACTGACAGCTGTGGGCTGCAACCCTCAGCTGTCAGTTTTAGCAAAGTTTGTTATCAAGAATAGAGGTCCCCACTCAGTTTTTAAAATTATTTAAATAAATAATAATAAAAAAAAAAAAAGGCATGGAGTCCCCCTAATTTTTAACAACCAGTCAATCTAAGGCAGACAGCTGGGGGCTGGTATGCACAAGCTGGTAAGGGGCCAACGATATTGGTCCCCCCACCCTAAAAATAGCAGCCCGCGGCTCCCCAGAAAAGGTTCATCTAATAGATGAGCCAAATCTGGTGCTTTGCCCGGCTCTTCCCACTTGCCCTGTGGCAGTTGCAAGTGGGGTTCATATTTGTGGGGTTGATGTCACCTTTGTATTGTCAAGTGACATCAAGACTAATCTCACGAAGATTCAAATTGGCGCGAGGTGTTTAACATCAAAATCATATGAAAATCCTCATTGTTAAAACCACTTTTTATTAATTAAAAGCAAGGCACCCAACCCCACCTATAGTGACAAATAAAACACAAAACCAACAAAAACAAATGTGCTCAAACCAAAACTAGATAAAACTAATGGGAAAATGCTATATCGCCCTAGCTGAGGCACCTATATATGCCCCTACCTGGCTGCAGAGGTAGACGCCCTAGGGGGAACGTTATGGGGCCCCCGCTTCATGATGACTAACCCTATGGGCCCTGATATGCCCTACAGCCACTAGTGATAGCCTCTACCCACACACTAGAGGATCCTCTACCACTATACAATAGACTACTAAGCTAGGGAAGACCTAGATCCCCAAAAGAGACAAACTGTGACTGAACACATATGGCGATATGAATGATGCATAGACTGGATAATCATTCCTTCACAGTGGACCGAATACTATCTACAAAAAGTGGCTAGTGTCCATCTTAGATTATTATAGCCATCTTTGGCTGTGAAGGAATGATTATCCAGTGTGTGGGTAGAGGCTATTTTTGTTGGTTTTGTGTTTTATTTCTCACTATAGGTGGGGTTGGGTGCCTTGCTTTTAAATAATAAAAAGTGGTTTTAACAATGAGGATTTTCATATGATTTTCAAGTGACATCAAGCCCACAGCTTAGTAAAGAAGAGGCATTATTAGACACCTCTCCATTACTAATCCTAGAGTTATATTGTAAATAAAGACACCACAAGAATAGTCCTTTATTTGAAATAAAAAAGGAACACGCATTTACTTTATTTAAAAATAACAAACACTGTTATACTTGCGTAACGCCCAATTCCACCTGTCCATTGTTCTGTTCCACACCTTAATCCATGTCTGTAGATAAACCGTTTTCAACCTAAACGGGTCCAAGATGCAATCGTCCAGGCTGAGAACCGATGTCCGTTTTGCCTGGCTGGTTATCAAAAATATAGAGCAACACACACTGTTTTGTTTTTTTTTATATTTATTTAGATCACTGGCGTCGACTGATGAATACTCCCATCAGCCACCGCCTGCTCTTGCTGTTATTACACTGTGTGCAGAATTATTAGGCATGTTGTATTTTAGAGGATTATTTTTATTATTGATCAACAACTATGTTCTCAATCAACCCAAAAGACTCATAAATATCAAAACGTAATATTTTTGGAAGTTGGAGTGGGTTTTTTTAGATTTGGCTATCTTAGGAGGATATCTGTTTGTGCAGGTAACTATTACTGTGCAGAACTATTAAACAACTTAATAAAAACCAAATATATTCCCATCTCACTTGTTTATTTTCACCAGGTAAACCAATATAACTGCACAAAATTTAGAAATAAACATTTCTGACATGCAAAAACAAAACCCCCAAAAAATTGTGAACAGTTTCTTTATGATGACACTCGGCAGCCTTCCATCCATAGATTCTGTCAGTTGCTTGATCTGTTTACGATCAACATTACGTGCAGCAGCCACCACAGCCTCCCAGACACTTCCGAGAGGTGTACTGTTTTCCCTCCCTGTAAATATCACATTTTATGAGGGACCACAGGTTCTCTGTGGGGTTCAGATCAGGTGAACAAGGGGGCCATGTCGTTATTTTTTCTTCTTTGAGACCTTTACTGGCCAGCCACGCTGTGGAGTAGTTGGAGGCATGTGATGGAGCATTGTCCTGCATGAAAATCATGTGTTTTTCTTGAACGATACTGACTTCTTCCTGTACCACTGCTTGAGCTTGAAGAAGTTGTCTTCCAGAAACTGGCAGTAGGTCTGGGAGTTGAGCTTCACTCCATCCTCCACCCGAAAAGGTCCCACAAGTTCATCTTTGATGATGCCAGCCCATACTAGTACCCCACCCCCACCTTGCTGGCGTCTGAGTCGGAGTGGAGCTCTCTGCCCTTTACTGATCCAGCCTCTGGCCCATCCATCTGGCCCATCAAGAGTCACTCTCATTTCATCAGTCCATAAAACCTTTGAAAAGTCAGTCTTAAGATAAAACGTCAAGACTGGGCCAAGAAATATCTTATGTTTTTTGTTCAAAGGTGGTCATTTTTTAGCCTTCCTTACCTTGGCCATGTCCCTGAGTATCACACACCTTGTGCTTTTTGTTACTCCAGTAACGTTGCAGCTCTGAAATACGGCAAAACTGGTGACAAATGGCATCTTGGCAGCTTCACCCTTGATTTTCTTCAATTCATGGGCAGTTATTTTGCGCCTTTTTTGCCCAACACGCTTCTTGCGACCTGGACGCATAAGCGCAAGTTTCTTTACAGCGGGACCCTCGCCTCCCCAGTGCGCCCTACCTTACAGTCTCCCCAGGAGCCTCCAGGTCAATTTGCCCGGTAACACTTGTGCGCAGGCCACTTGGGCCTATACATTGTTGCTGCTCTGCTTCCAGTTTCATATATGATGTTTCTGATGAAGGTCTTGTGACCGAAAACGTTTATAAATCATCAATTACTGAACTGGTTGCACCAATAAACGAGAAAGTTATTTTTCATCTTGCAAAAAGAACTCTTGAGTGCCAAGTTTATTATTCATTCACTTGTTGGGTATTTGCCATGAAACGCTTGACTGTTCGGTGATCACACTTCAAAAATTTGGTAATTTCAAGACTGCTGCATCCCTCCGCAAGACATCTCACAATTTTGGACTTTTCAGAGCCCGTCAAATCTCTCTTCTGACCCAATTTGCCAAAGGAAAGGAAGTTGTCTAATAATTAAGCACACCTTATATAGGGTTTTGATGTCATTAGACAACACCCCTCCTCATTACAGAGATGCACATCACCTGATTTACTTCATTGGTAGTTGGCTCTCAAGCCTGAACAGCTTGGAGTAGGACAACATGTATAAAAAGTATCGTGATCAAAATACAACTTGCCTAATAATTCTGCACACAGTGTAGTGACAACAGATGTAGGATGATGGGAGTAGTAGTTAGATCAGCTGACACCAGTGACATGAGGTAAACTTTTTATCTCCGATCACAGCTGTCATTTGACAGCGTGGGAACAGTGGATGTCTGACCGGTGGTAGTGATGTTACCGCCGATCAGAGGCAGTGCTTGCCAAGCTGTCATGTGTGAGAAACACCCGATGTTCAGGGTGCCGAACCCGAACAGTAATACGGACTTTCTGGTGAAGTCCTCCTTCTGGGTCCGTGCCCGAACAGTAGGTGTGCGGTACTGACCCCAAACTTTACTGTTTGGGTTCGCCCATTTCTAGTCGGGACATCTTAACTTCGTCCACATCACATTGAGATTATGAGGTTTGCTTGGACAATCATATAAAGTCTGCAGTGTGACAAAACTGATCTGGCCAAATGAATGCAGAAGATGGAAACTTTACATTTCTGGATTTCATATAGGTGTATTTAAATATCCTCACCCAGCTGTTGACTGTTTTAATCCCTTAATTACCACAGATACGTCTTTTAACTGACCTGGGATATAAGAGACTAGCATCCCCACACAGGAGACAATCCAGCAGCTGTCGGCTGTACACTATAGCTGACAACTTGGTGCAACAGCCATTATCAGTGTTTGCACCGTCCATATCTGTTTAACCCCTTAGATTCTGCTGTCAATAGTGACTACATCATTATAAATGGTTGAGTGTGGGGGCTTCCTTTTTATCCAAATTGGTGCCCTCAGATCATGATTGATGTGGTCCTGATGTTTGCCATGGCTATTCATGACCAAATAGCGGCCTTAGAGTCTGACAGCTGTAGTAATCTGTTAAAAGGTTAGAGGTATTTAGGTGGTAAAAAATACAGATTTTCATTTGTCATGCCACTTTGCATTAATTCCTGAAAAGCCCCTGAAGGGTTAATAAACTACCTGACAGCAGTTTTCAATGTCAGGGAGTGCTGTTTTTAAAATGGTATAACTTTTGGGGGTTTTCCAATATATGGGACCCCTAAAGTCACTTCAAACATGGATAAGTCCCTAAAAAAAATAAATTTTGTAAATTTCCTTGAATAAAAATAAAAAATGACTGCTACATTTTTAAACCTCCTAAAATGCTAACAAAATAAAATTAACATTTTATAAATGGTGCTGATGTAAAGCAGACACGTGGGAAATGTTATTTATTAATGTTTTGCTATGGTATGACTATCTGGATTAAAGGGATAATCATTCAACGTTTGAAAATTGCTAATTTTTAAATTTTTTCCCAAGTTTGATTTTTTTTTTTTTAATAAAAAAAAAAACACAAAACTTATCGACCTAAATTTACCATTATCATAAAGTATAATGTGTCACAAAAAAACAATCTCAAAATCACTGAAATTTGTTGAAGTGTTCCAGAGTTATTACCACATAAATTGACACTGGTCAGATTTCAAAAATTTTGTTCCATCACTAAGGGGTTAATATTTGCAGCCCCTTCACAACAATGGGGAGATCAGGCTTTTTGTAAAGCTGTTGTTTGATTTTTTTTTTTTTCTTACTTGACTAAAGTCATCTTTACACTCACATTCTTCTAATTCTAGATATACATGATAAATGAATGGGTGGAGGTAAAACTATATTTACTGATTTTCTTTTTTTTTTACGTATTTTTTTTCCCCCACAGGCTGCAATAATGTTACAGACCAGTGCCTGACATACTTCAAACGATGCGGCAACATCTGTCTGATAGACCTGAGATTCTGCAAGCAAGTTACTAAAGAGAGCTGTGAACAGTTCATAGCAGAAATGTCTGTAATTGTACAGTTTGGACAAACAGAGGAAAAGCTGCTTCAGAAAATCAGCTAATTAATGAAAAGTAATTTAGATATTTCTTAACGCTGCAACTGAAAGACAAAATTGGCCTTAAAATTAGAGGTTTGAGGTTGACCGGCCTCCTTTATATCAAGACTTCCTCCAGCATTACATACACCAGCTGTGTGTTAAAGGTTGACACTGGAACAAAAGTTTAACCTTTCAAGGACACTTCCTGAAAATCCAAGGGCATATACTTGGTAACGTTTATTGTATTGGCTCTTAAACTGTTCAATTTCTGAGCTTTGTGTGTCTTTAGAAGTGGACCACCCAGAACATAGAAGCCTTCCAAAATCTGATTGAAAAAAAAATTATTTGTCATACATTATGCAGAAATATTTTTGTATATGACTATTTGAAAGTTCTATTTACAATGTTTGATGCCAGTGTTACTTTTCAAGTTGATGAGGGGTGAACTGCTGATCCTTCCATGTACAGATAAAGAAGGCAGTGCAGCCAACATTACGTGACCACTTCTAAAGCATGTTTAAATTTGCTTTTTACATGAAACATATGCATGCTGAGCAGACATATATGTTTATTCATTTTGACACAGCTCCTTTCTGCACATGATGATCCAGCATAGCATGACGTTTTGTGGCCTGTTGAACAAATATACAGTGATTCAGGGCAAATCTATCAGGCAATCGCCACTGTTGTGCCACTGGACAATTTTGTCCAAAGCTTTGGATCCGACTAACATACAAGCCTTCAGAAGTGCCATTGTTGTAAGGTGTTTTTTTTTTTTTTATGTAGAATGCCCACAAGCAGTCTTAATCTAGTTTATGTTAACTGTTCACAGGACAACATGTTTACCACCATTTACTGGCTACAGATTGTTATAGTTAAAGAGCCAGATCAGGTACAAAGAAGAACTTAGGTCTCTTCAAACACCACTTGTAAATCTCCTTTTGTAAAATAGATGCCCCTTGCACTGGAAACATAAAAATGGGGTTATCACTGTATAGGAGACTACACTGGTAAATGCATTTACATCAATGCATTGCAAGTCTATCCCACTCCTGCACCATGGAGTCAGATGTATACTTTTTTTTAATGTAAGTAATGTTGTTGAAATTTAAAAGTGTATCATGTTTATTTATGAACACATTTATTAAAATCTTTTACTAAATCCCGTGACGTTCATTTCACAAGTGAAAGTGGATGGAAGCAAGAGATAGAAGGTCCACAGTGTGACTGTCGTTTCAGGAGAACTTAGAGGGGAATGTCTGTGCCTGCCTCTAGCTTCTCTTCTCTCCATTGAACTAAATGACTAGCAACTGTCATCTCATATCTCGATAATGGTAAAATCTGGACACCCCTTTTAAAGGTTTTACCTATGTCGTAATTCATATTTGACAAGGAATTTGCCCACTACAATACAAAGTGTGAAGTCTAAGAATGCCCTAGGTGACCACTATAAATCCTAATCTTGGCCCTTTGCATTCTGCCTTTGTGCTCATACCGAATTGGTGACAAGGTCCAGTAACATATATTAAGTAGATGCTTTTTCTGAGCTGCACACACAGGTCCCGTGGCCAAAGGTCGCTTGTCTGCTGCTGCTCTAAGGCAGTATAATGCAGCTGAATGAATGTGGTTGTTGTATTGCAACCTCTAGAGTATCAGGACAAGCAAGCTGCAGAAAATCCAACTTATTGCAACTTGCTTGTCACTTTCACCTATTTTATGCCGCCAAAGTTGCCATGTGGCCCCCAGCCTGGTGCCCAAGGAAGATTAATTCTCTCCATTCCACCAACATGCAAGAGGAACCCAAAACAAATTCTCCACTCTTGTTTTTAACTATTTAGTGTTTAAACATAATCCTATCCCTGATAGGGAGCAGATATTCTCTCCATTTTTGGTATATTGAAAGAACACAGTGAATTTTGAAATATATATTTACCTGGGTGGAGGGTGGAATTTATTTTTATTAGCCCTTATTGGGCAGTGACTTGAAGGAATGAAGTAGCAGTACCCTCAAGGATATGGTTAGCAAGCACTAGAGTCCTCAATGGTCACAAAGGCGCCAAAGCATTTATTGACAGATCACATTCTTCTCTGTGCACATCACATGCTGGTCTATACGGACTGAACTGCTGATATTGTGGCACTCAAACCAATCAATATACATTTTCCAGCTTTGAGTAAAGCAGTTTAGAATAAGAAGAGTAATCCAACACGGTTACCTGCTTCAGCCAAATAAATAGTGTAAGGCTACTTTTGCACATCAGGTTTTCAGTGTCAGGCTAAATCCGGCGAATGTTGGAAAAACTGGATCCGGTGCAGATTTTGAAAAACTGATGCGACGGATCCGTTTGTTTGACGGATCCGGCTAGCCTATCTAGAGTATTGGATAAAAAAAAAAATTTGGAGCATGCTCCGTTTAAAAACCGGATCAGGCCGCCGGATCTGCCTTTTTCCGGATCCCATAGGCTTTCATTGTAGCAAACAGCCGGAAGCGCTTCAGGCTTTTTCGCCAGAGACAAAAAACGTTGCAATGGATGTTTTTTCAAGAAACCGGAAGCGGCAGATTTGCCAGATCCGGCGAAAACCGGACGAAACGCAATGTCATCCGGGTGCAATCTGGCACTAATACAAGTCTATGGGAAAAAAACCTGATCCGGCGGCAACATTCGCCTGATCCGGTTTTTTTGAAAATTAGCCGGATTTATTAGCCTGACACTGAAAACCTGATGTGTGAAAGTAGCCTAAGGAGTAGGACCTGTCTTAGTAGCTGCTGCCGGGTTCTACAGATCAGAATCTATTGTTTTGCACATAATGTAAGTGATGAGAATATTACAATACTGTGTACAAAGTCAATATAAAAGAATGACAAAGAAATGTCCTAATTCCCAAAGCACATGATTTTCTGTTCTCTTCATTCTTGCTGTACAATAATCACTTAGCTTTCTCCACCTGTTCTCATGTCTCAATGTCCTGAGTAGTTGACAAAGCTTTTATTTAGCAGTCAAGTATTATTAATGCTGGAGGAAATAGAAAGGCTAAGTCAAACAATGTAATGATGATTTAGCTTGTTTCATTGATTGTTGGTCCCTAATGACTTGATAAAATACATGATTGAGTAGGAGTAGATTTGCAGTGCCTGGCAGGGGACAAAAAACTGTAACAGAACGGTAGTGTTCTGCTCTGTACACTGTTTACATCCACCCACTGCTGAATAGTGGGAGTGCCAGTTGTGGAACCCCACAAAGCCAATTCTAATGCTCTAAAATAATTAGAGGTAATAAATATCCTAGTAGTGGAAAACCCCTTTAAAGCTTGGCTAGTTATTAGTGATGAGCGAACGTGCTTGGATAAGGTGTTATCTGACCATGTACTAACAGTGACTTTGGCGTGCTCAAAAAATGTTAGTCCCCACGGCATGCTCAGGAGAAATTACACAAGAGGTGTAAGACAGGTGTCCGGAGGTTTCCTTCTCCGGAGGGCCAGCACGAGAAGGTAAGTATCCCCCCTGAAGGATCCGTTGGCTCCTTTCCTGGGATCCGGCGTTTCTGGTTCCGGTGGTGTCGGGGGGGGGGGGGGGGGGGCGGGTGACATGGCGGGGAGGGGGGCGGTCCGGGGGCTCGGCTGGTGACGTTCCTGGGATGTCCTAGGAGGCGCGGCCTGCGGATGTGGCGGGTGGGGGAGGCGTGTCAGGTCCAGAGGGTGGGGCGTACCCCTGGCCAAGAGACCTGCTGACCCGGATACCCAGGGGATGAAGGGGCATAAGAAGATCCTGGAAGCTGCAGCGGTTGCTTCTGATCCATTAGCAAGATGGATACGTCAGAAGCTCCCGCAAGAGCAGCAGGAGGAACAGCTGCTGCAAGCTACAGAGCAGCAGGCTTCTAATAGACCCCGTGCGGTCCACTAAAAATCCGGGTAATGGGTAGTAACCGGGCAAGTGGTCAATCCAGCCGCAGAAGTTCCTCCAGGTTGGAGGAATCCACAGTGCCGGCGGAGAAAAATTCCCCCCGTGTTACGGTACCTACTACTGTTGCTTTAGTAAGAGATCTTCGTGAAAGTACACCCAGTGATGTAGTCTTTTTTCCTTTGTTTTTTCTATCTGCTAGGGTAAGAAGTGTTCTGGTAAATCGAGACATAGGGAGTGTCCTCTCTGGAGATGCCCCCTGCCAGAAGCTTACTCTAAAAAAAAATGTCAGCCTTGTGTGTGAAAAACGGTAGCAGAAGAAACCTCCGACTTCACCACAAACCTGAGGGAGATTATAAGATCGGCGGTGAAGGAGCCCTTAAAGTCCCTATCCCAGGGGGGAGTCTTTAAAGAGAAAGGGATCTGG
Source organism: Ranitomeya variabilis (assembly GCF_051348905.1). Classification (NCBI taxonomy): domain Eukaryota; kingdom Metazoa; phylum Chordata; class Amphibia; order Anura; family Dendrobatidae; genus Ranitomeya; species Ranitomeya variabilis. Next base: position 222,039,107 of record NC_135232.1, on the reverse strand, counting down.
GGGTAGAGCAAGTTTTTCATACTCAGATCCCTCGGCTGTCCTTAAAAAGGATGAAAACTCTTCAGGACCTTCATCCTCTTATCTTCAGAGGAGGATTCTAGCCGTTTTTGCTTCTCCCTGGACCGCATACACAAATTGGTTAAAACAGTCAGGCCCATTATGGTGATAGCAGATGCAAGGCCGGAACGCTCAGCGCAGGATCTAATGTTTGGCGGATTAGATCCTAAGAAACGCAGGTCCTTTCCGCTAAATAGTAACATTCAGAACTTGGTAAACCGGGAGTGGAAGAAGCCGGGAAAAAAGAGGCTACTTACCTCCAGCATTTAAACATAGATACCCTTTTGAGGATCCCTTGGTAGATAGATGGGATAATGCACCAAAGCTTCATGTAGCTGTGGCTAAGGCCTCAAAAAAATCTTCCATGCCTTTTGAGGACCTGGGCTCCTTGAAGGATCCGCTAGACAAAAAACACCTTCCTTAAAGAGACATGGAAAATGTTAGCTGGCTCCCTGAGACCAGCGGTAGCTTCTACTTGTACAGCCAGATCCAAGATGGTCTGGCTGGGTCAATTGGGAGTCACTCCCAGTTAAGAGACTGAGTTTAGAGGGAGTCCATCCTGAATGCCTTGCCGATAATTCAGGGGGCTGCAGCTTTTCTGGCCGATGCTTCGCAGATTCAGTAAGGATGGCTGCCAGGGCCGCAGGACTGTCCAACGCAGCTCGAAGGACGCTGTGGTTGACATGTTGGCCTGGGGATATTCAGGCCAGATCCCGTCTCTGCTCCATCCCATGTGAAGGAGAATACCTGTTTGGTCCAGTCTTAGACAAACTTTTAGAAAAAGCGGGATGATAAGAAAAAGTTCCCCAGCTTGCCGAACCCTTCCTACAGACGCCCTCTCAGCAGGAAAATCTTTTATCGTAGGAGGCCTTCCAGGGAGCATGTTAAATGGGATGAAAGGAAGAGGAAAGGTACGGAATTTATGTTTGGAGGCTCTTCCCTAGACCATAAGAAATCTTCCCAATGACTAGCGGTACCTGTTGGAGGTAGACTGGCGGCCTTTTACCCGGCTTGGTCCCAGATCTCCAACAGCAACTGGATTCTAAGTCTAATATCATCAGGACTTCAGTTAGAATTCTCTGCCTCAGAATAGGTTCAAGATTACTCCCCTCAGATCCTCTTCTTTAGAACAGGCTGCCATGGAATCAGAAATCCATGAGCTATGTCATAAAAAGGTCCTAGTAGAAGTACCGGAAACAGAGAGGGTTAGCGGTTTCTACTCTCCTATTTTTGGTCCGAAAACCAGACGGTTCCTTCAGAACCATAATTAATCTAAAGGCCCTCAATAAGTTTCTTGTAATACGACCGTTTAAAATGGAAACCATCAGTTCAACAATAAAGTTGTTAGAAAACTGCTTCATGGTGGTGTTGGATCTAAAAGATGCTTATTATCATGTACCCATTCATGTAACCTATCAGCGTTTCCTTAGAGTGGCAGTTCTCTTAGGAGGATCAGTTTGGCACTTTCAGTATAGCGCCCTTCCCTTTGGCCTTGCGGTTGCCCACGTGTGTTCACTAAGGTGGTAGCTGATGTCATGGCCCACCTTCGTGAATCCGATATCCTTGTTGTCCCCTACCTTGACGACTTCCTTATAGTAGGCAAAACAATAGACCATTGTTTGGGTCAGTTACGAACTGCAATGTCCATCCTGGAATGTTTAGGGTGGATACTAAATATCAAATCGCGGCTACAGCCCCTAAGAGTACAACAGTTTTTGGGCCTAATTTTAGACTCGCAAAATCAGGAGTGTCGTCTACCGCCCGACAAATTAATTCGCCTACGTTATCAGGTCCAAAACGCCTCTAACAACCCCACCATGTCCATAAAAGGCTGTGACCACCAATCAAAAAATATTGTATGAAAAAGCAGGGTGTGATTAATTAGTTAAAAATTAACTTTTAATGTGTTCATTTAAAATAGTATACCAAAGGTAGTGACAAAAATACATATAGGACTCACATATATCACATTCCAAAAGAAATGCCAATTAAACCACGATACCACAGACCTCAATCTGTTAGCGGCTTATTACACAATTCTCTTGGCAGTTGAAGAGAACTGAACAATTTCACACCAAATGTCTTTCAGTAAACCAAAATGAATGTAAACCGTGTATACTCTCCATACAAACACCCAATACTGGGTATGATGCACCCCTACTTTTTGGATAAACCTCCCACACGAATGGAGGGACACCGGAACCTTCTTCTGATGAGTATAAGAAAACGAAACGCGTAGGGAAGTATACTTTATTTATTTGGGGTTTTTACTAGAACTGGTGACATTTAGTGATGGGGTATTTGTATGGTTGAGAATGTGCCATCTCCCCAGACATAGCACCAGATATAACGGTTACCGTCTTACCTATTATGACAATAGGATGAGACTGTTCACTTCTTTCCCCTTTTGTGTTGTTTAACGCACCAATCAGAAACCATTGAAAGGAATTATTGCATCATACCCAGTGAGTCCTATATGTATTTTTGTCACTACCTTTGGTATACTATTTTAAATGAACACATTAAAAGTTAATTTTTAACTAATTAATCACACCCTGCTTTTTCGTACAACACCACCATGTCCCTCAGAAAAGCTATGTCCCTGTTGGGCTCTTTCATCCTGCATCCCCGCGGTCCGATGGGCACAGTTTCATACAAGATCACTACAAGGGGATGTTTTGTTGAATGACAGAATTCTCGTGGGTTAATTAAGAAGGTCAGCTGACTTTATCCTGGACCACTGTAAGATCCCTTGAATGGTGGTTCGACCAGAGCAAAATATCTAGATGGGTGCCCTGGGAGTATAATATAACCCGAGTAGTCACCACGGATGCAAGCCCTATGGGTTGGGGGGCTCATATGGGTGAAGTTATGGGCCAGAGCCTATGGGAACATCATGAGGTAGAGCCATTTTATAACCTGAGGGAATTAACAGCAGTAGAGCGGGCAGTCAAAAAACTTCTTGTATATCTGCAGGGTCATCATGTGCGAGTTCTCTCCGATAGTCAGGTCACAGTGGATCTCTTCGCCACCAAGAACAGGAAAGTGAGGCAGTTCTGTTCACTGGATCCCAGAGAAAACCCGCTAGCAGTGGATGCCTTCCTCATAAAATGGGACTTCAGTCTAGCTTATGCCTTCCCTCCCTTATCTCTGCTACCCCTAGTAGTGAGGAAAATCAGGAAGGACAAAGCAAGGGTAATTGTAATCGCTCCTTTTTGGCCCAGGAGGGCATGGTTCTCATGCCTCAGGACCATGTCTGTGTCTGACCCTTGGGTGCTGCCAGACATTCCAGATCTCCTATCCCAGGGCCCAGTCTACCATCTTCAGGTGGCTGGCCTTCATCTAATGGTGTGGAGTTTGAACGGTCGTTATTAAAAAATAAAGGTTTTTCTCCAAACTTAATAAATACCCTTCTTAAAAGTAGAAAACAAATTACAACCAGGATCTATGCCAGGACCTGGAAAAAATTCTTACAGAACTCAGGAGTTGAAGTTGGAGAAGGGGTCCCAATAGCCCGGATCCTTGAGTTCCTTCAGAAGTGTCTGGACATGGGTCTTTCCACCGGTACCCTGAAGGTTCAGGTATCGGCCCTGGGGGACCTTTTTAGCTACGATGTCGCCGGTAACTACTGGGTTAGTAGATTTATTAAGGCAGCAGGTAGGTCCAGGCCCATAGTTAGGGATAGGTTTATGCAATGGGATTTAAACCTAGTTCTCACGGCCATGTCGGAAGCCCCGTTTGAGCTTATTTCATCGGCCTCTTTGAAAATACTCTCCCTCAAAGTAGCCTTCTTGGTAGCACTGACGTCAGCACAGAGGGTGAGTGACATCCAAGCACTGTCTAGACTCCCTCCGTATACACAGTTCCATGACGATAGGGTAATACTTAGGCCTGATCCAGCATACTTACCTAAAGTAGCTTCCAGTTTTCCCAGGACACAGGAAATAGTTCTTCCATCCTTCCTCGCCAACCAGAAAGAGATGAAGCTCCACACCCTAGATCAGGGGTGGGCAATTAATTTTGCCATGGGGCCGCATGAGAAATTGGGATGGTTTTAGAGGGCCGGACTAATATAATTACCGTATTTTTCGGATTATAAGACGCACCGGACCATAAGGCACACCCCAAATTTGGGGTGAAAATTGCAGAAAATTTTTTTTTTATAAGATGCGGGTCCGTCTTATTGTCCGAATTTACAGTATCTTAGGCTACTTTCACATTAGCGTCGTGCACTGCACGTCGCAATGCGACGTTGCAGCGCACCGACGCATACTGTGGAAGCGCCGCACAACGGGGGCAGCGGATGCTGTTTTTCAACGCATCCGCTGCCCCATTGTGAGGTGCCGGGAGGAGGGGGCGGAGTTCCAGCCGCGCATACGTGGGCGGAGTTCCGGCCGCGCATACGCGGTCGGAAATGCTGGACACGACGCACCAAAAAACGTTACATGCAACGTTTTTTGGTGGCGACGGTCCGACGCAACCGTCGTACGACAGATGCGACGTGTGGCAATGTGTCGCTAATGCAAGTCAATGGAGAAAAAACGCATCCTGCAAGCACTTTTGCAGGATGCGGTTTTTCTTCAAAACAACACATAGCGACGTGCAGTGCCATTTTCCTGAAGCCGAGATCTAAATCTGCAAACTCGGCTTCAGGAAAATGGCCGCCGCGATCTCCATCTGCGCACCTGCGGCCTCCCGCGGCCATTTTCCTGAAGCCCCGTGAAGCAGAGCACTCCATCTGCGCACGCGCGGCCTTGGGAAGATGGCCACCGATATTCAACCCGGCTCTGCTGCTCACATTGTACAGGGCCGATGCGTATCAGCTCAGGGCCTTCACTCCAGCCACCAGCGGTCCTCCTCAGAAGCGTCTGGCGGCTGGCCGAGCGGTGCCGGGGGCGGCTGTCAGAAGTGACAGCTAGCTGGAGGGCCGTTTAAAATCATCAGGCGGGCCGGATGTGGCCCGCATCTTGCCCAGGTCTGCCCTAGAAGGGGTCTCTTAGAGTACTTGTCAGTTACTGATTCCTGGAAAAAGGACAATGCCTTGTTTGTTTCAAGGCACCGGAAAGGGCCTTAGGGTGTTAAAAAGCACACTGGAAGCTATTTCGTTGGCATACATGTCAAGTGGCAGGCCAGCACCTGAAAAGCTGAGGGCGCATTCCACTCGATCCATGGCAACGTTGTGGGTGGAGTGGTTGGAAGTCTCCATCGACCAAATATGTAAGGCGGCCACTTGGTCCTCTCCGAGCACGTTTTTTTTAATCATTATAGGTTAAACTTGGGTGCTTCCTCAGACCTTTCCTTCAATATAAGGGTGCTGCAAGCTGTAGTCCCTCCCTAAGTAGTTATTACTCTCTGTAATTCTCTCGGTGGTGCTGTCATGGGCGATCAAATAAAGTCCTAGTTACTTACCGATAACGGTATTTTTCGGAGCCCATGACAGCACCCTTAGATTCCCCATCCCTCTATTTTCTTTATGGCATGCACTTTTTCCTCTTATAAGGTTCACACGTAAGAAATATTTAGTTGTTAAAGTGTTGTACATAATTTTGCCATTACCCATGGTGGTCCTCTCGAGCTCTGTAATCCAACTGATGCGTGGGAGAGGTGACGCCCTTTTGTATCTGTAGGTTTCCTGTTCCTGAAGGGCGGATCCCCTCTCTCGGTGGTGCTGTCATGGGCTCTGAAAAATACTGTTATCGGTAAGCAACTAAGACTTTTCCCCACATACCCCATATGTGGCCGAAAACTACTTTTGAGACACAGTGCAAAGCTCAGAAGGGAAGAAACGCCATATTACAGTGCAGATTTTGCTGCACTTGTTTGAGGGTGCCATGTTACGTTAGTAGAACCCCCCCCCATAAGTGACCCCACTTTACAAACTTCTCAATGAATTAATTGAGGGATGCAGTGATTTTGACACTACAGGTGTTTCAGAATTTTATACCATTGGGCAGTAAAGCAAAGATAATTTACATTTTTACCACCAGGATTGTGCATTAGCCCCAAGTTTTACATTTTCATACTGGGAAATGGGTAAAAAATAGCACTGAAATTTGTCTCTTGAACGTAGAGATACCCCATATGTGGATGTACAGTACTGCTTAGCCATACAGAGAGATTCGGGAGGGACGGAGCGCTATTTGCCTTCTGAAGTCAAGATGTTCCTAGAACAGTTTGCGGACTCCATATACAGAGCCAGTAAGTGCTAGAAAAGTAGACACCCCCCCCAAGTGACCCCCATTTTGGAAATTATACCCCTGTGGGAATTTATCTAAAGGTGTAGTAACTATTTTGACTCCATGGGTGTTCTCCAGGAACAAGCAGTATTGGATGTTGCTGACTGAAAAATTGCAAACCGCCGTTTTAGTGACCAGTGCGTTGCATTCACCAATGTTATGCCCAGCCCGTGCTTCTGGAGACACGCACTTGTAAATTAGGCGGGCTCTCATCACTACAGAAATGCCATACGTGGGCGCTATATGTGGTTTAGACAAACTGGGGCTCAGAAGGGAGGGGGGGGCATTTGGATTTGAGAGCACAGAATTTGCTGAATTCCTCTTGGAGGGTGAGGAACCATTTCACTTTTCCAGAGCCTTTGTGCTACCAGTAATGTGAAAGCCCCCTATATTTCCGTTAACAGATGACAGACCTGAGTGTGGACTTGCTATTTTTGTGGATTGAGTTGAAACTTTTATTGGGAACATTTTACATAACACTTATGATCACATTTATCCGGCATTCTACGCTGAGCACTTACTTGGGGGTTTCATCTGAATCACATCATTCAGAGATTTAGATGGAAACCCCAAAGGGATCCATTCAGTATAATGAGGCAGCAGTTATTCTGGACTCAGTCTGGCCTCTATTCAGCGTTATCCTTCTTTTCGGAAGTGCACAAAACTGCGTACGATAGCACTTTTCTGCAATCTTAAAACGACGGACACTGCCAGATCACAGGTCTTTTGGCACCCACAGTGACTCACCTACCTCATTATAGGGAATCTTCCACCGGGGGTTCTTTCTGAATTACGTATTTCAGAGATTTACATGGAAACCCCGGTGTGAGCGCAGGATAACTGTGCTCTGAGCCTTACTGCGATCTTTGGGAGACAGAATGAACAAAACAGCAGGTGAATTGGTTTTATTTTTTTTACACCGTTCCTCGTGCGGTATAAGTGATTAGGCGACTTTATTCTTCAGGTCAGTGCAATTACAGCGATACCACATTTATATTGTGTTTGTCACACACTAAAAAATGACTTATTGCAAAAACTAGTTTTCACATCCCCATATTTCAAGAGCTATAGTTTTTCCATACTTCAGCTGACAGTCATGTGAGGGTTTGTTTTTTGTGGGACGAGTTGACGTTTTCATTGGTTCGGTTTTCGGGCACATGACATTTTTTGATCCATTTCTATTAAGATTTTTGGGAGGCAGAATTAACAAAAAACAGCAATTCAGGAATTGTTTTTTGGGGGTTTTATTTTTATGCGTGTGGTAAAATTGATAAGGCAGTTTTATTCTTCGAGTCAGTACAATTACAGCGATACCTCATTTATATTGTTTTTTTCCCCCTATGTTTTGGCACTTTTACACAAAAACTTTTAGAAAATAAAGATGGATTTTTGGTACTCACCGTATAATCTTTCATGGAGCCTTCATTGGGGGACACAGGTAACCATGGGTATATACTGCTGTCACTATTCAAAAAAGGAAAATAGCTCCTCCTCAGCAGTATATACCCACCAACCGGCACAAAGCACACCGGTTAGTGTTGAAGCAGTAGGAGAAGCAACCAAAACAACATATGTACCAACCCAACAAACAATGGTGCGTAGACTCAATATAGGTACAAACAATAGGCCCAATATAAGTACAAACAGTTAGGGAAGCCTCCAATATTGCCAAAGGAATCCAACAGGCAATAGTGAAATTGGGAGCCCCCCAACGATGACCTTCAGAGATGATGTTTAGGGCATCAGAGTGATGAAAGGAAGCAGTCCTTGAAATTTAGACTCAGATGGCTCTGACCAGATCCAGCTTATGGAGGGACTTCTCCAGGGCATGGACTGAAGAGGGGCAGAGAGAAGGAAAGACTATTTCTTCATTAATTTTAAATGAACAAAACCACCTTAGGAAGGAAGGAACAGACCTGAGAACCACTTTATCCTGATGTAAAACCAGGAACTGGGAATGGCATGACAGTGCCACTGACTCAGAGACTCTCCTGATGTACCTAATGGCAGCTAAAAAGGCATCCTTCCATGACGGGACAGAAGGGTGGGCACTGAAATGCTAAAAAGATCCCATTCATCTATCGGGAGGACGATAAGGAGGTGCTGGGTGGGTGACTACTTGAAGGAAAGTCTTTACCTAGGAACGAGAAGCGATTTTGTTGGAAAATAATTGACAGAGCGGAAACTTGACCAATAAGGGTACTGAGTGAGAGACCAGAGTCAAGACCTGATTGGAGAAAACCCAGGATGGAAGGGAAAAGGACATAGGGACCCAATTGTTGTCCTCACTCCACCGAAAGAAGGCCTTCCAGTATCTGTGATACTCTCGGATGCTGGTTTTCTTGTCTTAATCATGGTCTGAATGACCTGATGGGGAAAAAATGGCCTCCATCAGGACTGTGGCCTCAACGACCATGCCGTTAGAATCAGAGACTGAACTCTGGTGGAAGAGGGAGCCTTGTGAGAGATCTGGAAGCCTCCAGGGGGCGTCGATGAGCATATTCACTAGCTCCACGTAACAGGCCCTTCTGGGCCAGTCCGGAGCCACCAAAATTATGGGAATCCCTTCTGCCTTTATCTTTTTTTTCGACTCTCTGAATCAAGAGGAGGGGCGGAAAAAGATAAGGCAGCTAGAATTGGGACCATGGGATTACTAGGGCATCGTAACCAATGGCTAGCAGAACTCGGGACTGGGCTACAAACTGAGGCTCCTTGTGGTTCATCCGAGATGCCATCAGGTTGATGTCCAGGGTGCCCCACCTTTGACATATCTGCTCAAAGACGACGGGGTTGAGACCACTCACCTGATGCAAGACTCTTGATGACTTAGAAAATCGGCTGCCCAATTGTCCACCCCCAGTATGTGCACGGCTGATATGGCGGGAACGTAACGCTACGCCCAAATTAGAATCCTTGCTACCTCCACCATGATCTGCTGCGCGTCCCTTCTTGATGGTTTATGTAAGCCACGGCAGTGGCGTTGTCCGACTTGATGTGGACCGGATGACCTGTGATGTGGGTCTGTCAGTAGCAAAGGGCAAAGAAAATTGCCCTGATCTCCAGATTGATGGGGAGAGCAGCTTCTTGGAAGTTCCAGCCACCCTGTGCTGTGTGATGAATTAAAACCGATCCTCATCCAAGGAGTCTGGCGTCTGTGGTGATGACCAGCCATTGGAGAGTAAGGAAGGATTTCCCACGCGGAATGGAGGCTGAGAGCATCCACCATATTAGAGAGTGCCTCACCCTGGGAGGCAGCAGAATGGGCCGGTCCAGAGAAGCGGTCCTTTTCTCCCAAGCAGATAAGAGGGCCAGCTGCAGGGGATGGGTATGGAACTGGGCAAGGCCTCCATGGCAGCAATCATCTTCCCCAGAACGCTCATGCAGAGCCGTAGGGAATGTTGAGATGGGCGTCTTAGAGCACGGTTTCCCTAGCGGAGAGAGAACTTTTTCCCAAAAAGGGAGACTTTGGCTTAGACCGTGTCAAACCTCATGCCCAGAAACACCAGGCACTGAGCTGGGGTCAGAGAGGACTTCTCCCTGTTGACTAACCGGCCGAGATGGATGAGTGTCCAGGGTCATCTGAAGAGTGATCGCAGTCTCAGAGGGATGGCCCCTTGATCAATAGATCGTCCACGTAAGGGATTATGAGTATCCCCTTAGAACGAAGAATGGCTATGACTACTGCCATGACCTTCGTGAACACTCTGGGGGCAGAGGCTAAGCCGAAGGGAAGAGCCGTGAACTGATAGTGGTCTTCTTTAACCCCTTCATGACCTTAGGATTTTCCGTTTCCCCGTGTTCATTTTTCACTCCCCTCCTTCCCAGAGCCATAACTTTTTTAATTTTCCGTCAATTTGGCCATGTGAGGGCTTATTTTTTGCGGGACGAGTTGTACTTTTGAACGATATCATTGGTTTTACCATGTCGTGTACTAGAAAATGGGAAAAAAATTCCAAGTGCAGTGAAATTGCAAAAAAAGTGTAGTCCCACACTTGTTTTTTGTTTGGCTTTTTTGCTAGGTTCACTAAATGCTAAAACTGACCTGCCATTATGATTCTCCAGGTCACTACGAGTTCATAGATAAAAAATAACCTAGTCATGATGTTAGGTGGTAAAAAAAAATTCCAAACTTTGCAAAAAAAAAAAAAATGCGCCATTTTCCGATACTCGTAGCGTCTCCATTTTTCGTGATCTGGGGTCGGTTGAGGGCTTATTTTTTGCGTGCCGAGCTGTTGTTTTTAATGATAGCATTTTGGTGCAGATACGTTCTTTTGATCGCCCGTTATTGCATTTTATTGCAATGTCGCGGCAACCAAAAAAACCGTAATTCTGGCGTTTCAAATTTTTTTCTCGTTACGCCGTTTAGCGATCAGGTTAATGCTTTTTTTATTGATAGATCGGGCGATTCTGAACACGGCGATACCAAATATGTGTAGGTTTGATTTTTTTTTTTTATTGATTTATTTTGATTGGGGCAAAAGGGGGGTGATTCAAACTTTTATATTTTTTTTTTATTTTTTTCACATTTTTTTTTACTTTTTTTTTTTTTTACTTTTGCCATGCTTCAATAGCCTCCATGGGAGGCTAGAAGCAGGCACAGCACGATCGCCTCTGCTACATAGCAGCGATCATCAGATCGCTGCTATGTAGCTGAAATGCAGGTGTGCTGTGAGCGCCGACCACAGGGTGGCGCTCACAGCTACCGGCGATCAGTAGCCATAGAGGTCTCAAGGACCTCTATGGTTACAATGCTGAAGCATCGCCGACCTCTGATCATGTGACGGGGTCGGCGATTACGTCATTTCCGGCCGCCCGCCCGCCCGCCCGGATGCGGTAGTTCAATGCTGCTGTCTGCATTTAACAGCGGCATTTAACTAGTTAATAGCGGCGGGTGAATCGCGATTTCACCCGCCGCTATTGCGGGCACATGTCAGCTGTTCAAAACAGCTGACATGTCCCGGCTTTGATGCGGGCTCACCGCGGAGCCCTGCATCAAAGCAGGGGAGCTGACCTCGGACGTACTATCCCGTCCGAGGTCAGTAAGGGGTTAATCGCAAACCGGAGGAATCTCTAATGCTGAATACAAACAGGAATGTGGAGATAAGCATCCTGAATGTCCACAGAGCAGAGAAATTCGTCTGGCTCCATGGAGGCGATTACCGAATGCAGAGATTTCATCCTGAAATGACGGAGCCGAACGTGACGGTTCAATTGCTTGAGGTCCAGAATCGGACAGAGAGACCCGTCTTTCTTTGGGACTACAAAGAGATTGGAGTAGAACCCTGAAAAGTGCTCATGCAAGTGAATGGGTACGATTACTCCTGTGCATAACAGGGAAGAGACGGCCTGAAGAATACCTGGAACCTGAACCGGGAGTTTTGGCGGACGAGACTGGAAGAAACATCTTCCTGGGGGTAGAAGAAAAGTCAATTTTGTAGCCTTAAGTCACGATCTCACTGATTCAGGCATCATCGACTGACAACCAGATATCCTGGAAGAGAAGAAGCTGGCTTCCCACCCTGGAGAGATTCCCAGGTGTGGGTGACCAGTCACGCCGAGGAGAACCTGTTGGAGCGAGACCCTGAGGGCTTGGAGGAGCAACCCTTGGGACCCCAGTGAGGAGCTACTTTGAAGGACTGCTTCCTCCTTTCCATTTGGGCGGAAGAGCGGTCCTGCTGGGAGGAAAGGAACGTAATGGGAGCGATCTCTTCCTACTGAAAGGACGTTTATGCTTTGGCTGGGAGAGGGAAGTGCTCTTGCCACAGGTAGTATCAGAGATTGTGATCCAGCGTGGATCCAAACAGTCTAGAGCCTTGGAAGGAGAGGTTAATGAGGGACTTTTTACACAGCGGATCCGTATTCCAGGCTTTTAAACCAGAGAATGCGGCATATGGCAATGATGTTGCTGGTAGCCCGAGCGGAATAACTGGCTGCATCCAAGGAAGCTGTCAGGAGATATTTGCCAGCATGGGCAATCTGGTCTGCCAAGTTGGTCAGCTCATCCGGAGAGGCTGCCACTAGGATACCCTGACGAAGCATTCTTGCCCAGGCAGACATGGACTTTGCCACCCAGGTGGAGGCAAAAATGAGACAGAGGGAGGTGCCAGATGCTTGAAAGGTTGACTTAGCCAAGGATTCAGTCTGCCTATCCGTAGAGTCCTTGAGAGATGCTCCATCCAGCAGAGACAAAACTGTCTTGGAAGACAGATGAGAGACCGGTGGATCAACATTATGGGACTCTGTCCATCTACTAACAAGGTCTGGACTAACTGGATAAAGAATGTCTAACTACTTCCTTCCCATGAAGCACTTTTCATGGTATTCCCAGTGGTTAGACATTATTTCTTCAAACTCCCTGTGGTTGGAAAAAGTCCAGGAAGGACGTTTCTCTCGTTTGAAGAGTGCTCCTGGGCAGGGATCTCATCCTCTTTCAGATATAAGGTACCTTCACACTAAACGACTTTGCAGCGATAACGACAGCGATCCGTGACGTTGCAGCGTCCTGGATAGCGATATCGTTGTGTTTGACACGCAGCAGCGATCTGGATCCTGCTGTGATATCGTTGGTCGTTGCTGAAAGTTCAGAACTTTATTTGGTCGTCAGATCGGCGTGTATCGTTGTGTTTGACAGCAAAAGCAACGATGCCAGCGATGTTTTACAATGGTAACCAGGGTAAATATCGGGTTACTAAGCGCAGGGCCGCGCTTAGTAACCCGATATTTACCCTGGTTACCATTGTAAAAGTTAAAAAAAAACAGTACATACTCACCCTCTGATGTCTGTCACGTCCCCCGGCGTCCGCGCTGCTGCTCAGAATGTGTCAGTGCCGGCCGGAAAGCAAAGCACAGCGGTGACGTCACCGCTGTGCCCTGCTACTGCCGGCGCTTACACAGTGCAGGGAAGCGGACGCCGGGGGACGCGAATGTAAGTATGTAGTGTTTGTTTTTTTACATTTACACTGGTAACCAGGGTAAACATCGGGTTACTAAGCGCGGCCCTGCGCTTAGCAACCCGATGTTTACCCTGGTTACCCGGGGACTTCGGCATCGTTGGTCGCTGGAGAGCGGTCTGTGTGACAGCTCTCCAGCGAACAAACAGCGACGCTGCAGCGATCGGCATCGTTGTCGATATCGCTGCAGCGTCGCTTAGTGTGAAGGTACCTATAGAGTTTGGCTAATCGCCAAGATAAGACTATCAACCATATCCTGCAATTTTGAGTTCTGGTCCGTATCAGAGTCAGAATCTGACTGGGAATTCACATCTGATCCAAAAGCCACCTCCGAAGAGGGGGCATGGGATAAGTAAGGATGCAGATTGGCCTGGGGAACTAGAAAGAGCCCGCTTCCTTAACTTTGTACCCAATCTGTCCCTGTGAAGGTCGTGTTCAGGTGTGTGCGCATCACTGTGAGGCGTTCTGAGCACTGGTGGTGGCTGACAGGTGTGGTAGTCCCTCTAGGACCTGGACTAGGGATTGTGACTCCTTTGTCAGGTCGGAGACCAATTGGGTTAAAGCAAAAGCCCACTCTGGAGGAAAGGGTGTGCTCTCATCCCAGGTAGTGGGCGGCTCCTGTGGTGCAGACATGGTAGAAGGACTGCAGGACTGACAGAAAGAAGGCTGAACTGAAGACCACTTCTTTTTGCAGAAGGCACTAATAATAGGTTTAGTAGGGCAAAAAGACGCCACTCTAGGGTTGGGCATAAGTTGAGCCTTAGTGATATTGTTGTGGAGGGCTATATGGAAGAGGGAGAGAGTAGAAATGAGAGGGCAGAGCCGACCCAGCAGATGACACTGGCTGGCTGTGTCCCCGTTTGTAGGTGTCCACAGGTCAAAAGCAGAGAGCACAGGATATGGAAGTGTGTCAGTCAGGCACTTCAATCTGCTGAGGCACAAGCCCTGATTGAGCATGGGCTGTGCTGTTGTTACAGCAAGTACGATGCACTGCGCTGGGCGTGGCTGATCTGCCAGCCGGTGAAAAATGAAAGTACCCCTCCGATTGGCTGACCTGCCGGAGGTGTGTACAACTAAGAAGAGGAAGCTCCGTGATAGGAGCAAAAGTGCTGTGATGTGAGGAGTGTGGCCCGGTCTGAGCAGAAACAGGAGAGAGGCGAGCTCTCCTATTGGGCCAAAAGGGCACGCGATTTGAAAAGAAGCGCGGTAAATAGCCAAAGAAAGCCGGATAGAGGAGCGACCAGAGAAAAAAAGGGGTGTGGCCACAATGCCCGAGACCGTCCAGGAAGAAATGGCCGCGGCTGTGCGGTATGATCACCACCATGCACTAAGGCCACCCTGTCCTGTGCAGTGGCAGTTGTAAGGAAAGTAATCCTTCCCAGACTTGCGTGCAGCTGCGGGGAAAAAAGGGGGAACATACCTGCAAGGCGAGTCCCAATCCCTCTTCACCGATGAGGATGCCTTCAGGAGACCTCGGGTGAATGAGGGTCACTGGGATGAGAGATCCTCCTTCTAGCACCATCTCAAGACGGTGCAGAAGATGGCGTCAACCCCTTACGAGAAGGGGGGAGGCCACCACCGGTGACCATAGTCTTCCTCTCAGCCTTCTCCGAGGAGAGGGGTGGGGAAAAGGCTGGGACCGGCCACTGGGAATCACCCTGAAGCATCTGTGACAGGGGATTAGGTCTTACCTTGTGGGCCCGAGAGAGGGCGATGTGGGCGACACCACACTGCTCTCTCGGTCGCATAAGTTCGGGAAAACGGTGGGAAAATACACCGTTACCCTAAGAAAGAACCACCTAAAAAACAAAAGGGAAAAAGATTAATAAAACACAACAGGTGACCTGAAAGAGAAAATGTGAATCTGGGACCAGATCTAGGTCTGCCTCCTACTGACCCTAAGCTAAAACTGTTTTCTTTTTTGCCTAGTGTCAGCCTCTTAGCGACAGCAGCATACACCCATGGTTACCTGTGTCCCCCAATGAAGCGATAAAGAATTATTTTTGCATCGCTTTATTCTGAGAGCTATGACTTTTATTTTTCTACTGATGGAGCTGTTTGGCAGCTTTTTTTTTTGCGGGACAAGATGACATTTTCAGCAGAACCATTTTTATTTACATTCGTCTTTTTGATCACGTTTTACTGCACTTTTTGTTCTGAGGTATGATAAAGCATTGTTTTTTTTGCCTTGTTTATTTTTTGTTACGGTGTTCTCTGAAGGGGTTAACTAGTGGGACAGTTTTATAGAGTAGGTCGTTATGGACGCAGCGGTACCAAATATGTGTACTTTTTTTGTTTTGTTTTTTCCAATAAATACTTTTATTTATGTAAAAAACAAACAATGTTTGTTCTTTATTTGGGAATTAAAAAATTTTTACATTTGATTTTTGTGTGTGACTTTTTTACATTGTCCCAGGATGGGACATCACTATACAGTAACAGATCGCTGATCTGACACTCTGCAATGCTTCTGCACTGCAGTGAATCGGAGCACCATCCGACAGGCAGGGAAGGAGGCATGTCAGCGCCTGTTCTCAGTAGGCTCTCTCAAACCATTTCCTGCAGGACCCCGCGACCAGCTTGGGGCCGTGGGTCTCCATGGAGACCATCAGAACAACGCGATCACATCACATCACTGCATGCGATCTCCTCGATGTCCCTGTCACTATTGACAGCGGCATCAGAAGGGTTAAACGACCGCAATGTTTGCTGCAAGGTGTCCACTCTCACACAGAGCTTACACCTGCACCTGAGCGCCGCTCAGCGTGACCCGCAAGATTGCTGCACCATACATATACTGCTGTTTGCTGGAACACAGCTCCGGTAAAGCAGTATATGCACGGCACATGTCAGGAAGGGGTTAAACCCACAAACTTAAATGTAGCGTGTATTTGTGAAGTGTGAAAGAAATCATACATGGTTTTCTAAAAATGTTAAAAATATAAATATGAAAAATGTGAAATGCATTTATATTCAGTCCCCCTGAGTTAGTACTTTGTAGAACCGCCTTTCGCTGCAATTATGGCTGCAAATCTTTTGGGGTAGGTCTCTACTACCAGCTTTGCTCATTAAGAGGATTAAATTTTTGGCCATTCTTCTTTGCAATTATCTAGCTCTAACTCGGCGAGATTGGATGGAGAGTGTCTGAATAGGAGTGGACTGTGACTGGACACTTCACACATAGGAATATGCTTTGATCTAAACCATTCCATTGTAGCTCTGGCAGTACGCTTAGGGTCGCAGTCCTGAACCTATGCCGCTGTTAAGTCCTTTGCAGCCTTTAACAGGTTTTCCTCCAAGATTGCCCTGTATTTTTCTCCATCCATCTTCACATCAACTCTACCCAGTTTCCCTGTCCCTGCTGAAGAAAAGCATCCCCTCAGCATTAAGCTGCCAGCCCATTTGACAAAGGGTATGGTGTTTTCAGGGTGATGTGCAATGTTAGATTTCCACCACACAGCATTTTACATTTAGATCAAAAAGTTCTATTTTGGTCTCATCTGAATAGAGCCCCTTCTTCCATATTATCTGTGTTCCTTACATGGCTTTTTACAAACAGCAACCAGTACTTATGGCTTGCTTTCAAAAATGGCTTTCTTCTTGCCACTTTTCCATAAAGGCCATATTTGTGGAGTATTTGACTAAGGCCGGAGACACACTGCTGCGAGATACGGCCGAGTCTCGCTGGTTAAAAGCAAGCTGTGGCACCTGCACTCCGGAGCGGAGCGTGCAGCTGCATAGCAATACATGGAGCCGCACGCTCCGCTCCGGAGTGCCGGTGCCACAGCTTGCTTTTAACCAGCGAGACTCGGCCGCATCTCGCAGCAGTGTGTCTCCGGCCTTAGGCTGAGGTCACATGAGCGTATTAAAAATATCGGTCTGCTTTTCACCCAGAAAAGTGAGACTATTTTGGTGGGGTTTTTTTTACTTCTCATCCGTGTACAATCCGATTTACTGACTAGTGATTAGTCAGGAAACTGTAAATGTTCCTACAACTATGTTACAGAATTGCAATGTATGCGTAAATATCAAAGGCCATACTGATGGTCCGTATGGTATCTGATTTTTTATTTTTCTCGCACCCATGCAATTATGGAGTGAAAAGGCAGCATGCTGCAATTTTTTTTCTCATGTCGAATGCTGCAGAGAAAAGAAGCCTCAGCTCTGCATTGCTTCATTGAATATCATTGGTCCGATGTGCAAATGCAATAAAAAGGATTGCACTAGTACAAAAATACTCGTGGCTGAGCCCTAATTGTCTAGTGGACAGATTCTTCCTCCTGAGTGAACATGGACCTCTTGGCTGTTTCTCTATTTAGTTCTCTCCTTGCTTGGGATGTCAGTGTAGGTGGACAGCCATGTCTTGGTAGCTTTGCAGTTGTTTCATTCTCTTGCGTTTTGGATGATTGATTGGAACAGTGCTCCATGAGACGTACAGAGCTTAGGCTATTTTTTTTTTTTTCTTTAAATAATCTAACCCAGCTTTACTCTTCTCCACAATTTACAAAAAAACCTTACACACTGGCCACTAGGCCATATATCAGACACCTATTCCCTTCGAGCACATGGGTCATTAGCAAAGATAAAATATTATTGCATGGCATTGAAGGTTACGTTCCCATGATGAGCTTTTGATGTTGCAGATTTTCTGCACCTGTTAAAAAACACAATGAAAAAATGCAAATAACCTAATTTGAGTGCCTATTTTTACATTAGCTTTTATCCCTTTGTCCTTTTTTGCTTCTTGGTACGTGAGGTTTAAATAAAGCTGCTTTGTTTTTTCTGGCATTTGGCTTTGACAAAACTTTATTGATATAGTCACATGTAGATTACATCCATTTCCACCATCCAATGTACTAAAAATGCATGTGCCTTTTTTACTTGTGGATTTTCTGCATCTAATACAATTCTATGAGAAAAATCTACACATAGAACTCCATATGCCCAGAAGAGAAATTGACATGTAGCGGATTTGATACACGAACTGCAGGTCAGTTTACGACAAGTAAAAAATAGAAGCACACTAGGCTGGAAATTTCTATGAATCCCACCCACTCTGCTGGAACTGTAAGACGCTGCATTTTTAACGTAGCAAAAATAAGCCATGAAAACTCACCAAAAACTCATTGTCGGCACATACAGTAGCCTTACTGAGAATACTCATTTCGGCAGAGAAAGGAGACTGATGGATCTAGTGTTTTCTATTGTTTCTTCAGGTGTTACCTTTCATTGAAATTTTATCTGTTATGATAAGGAGTCTGTTGAAAAGAAATGTGTGTGGAGCAAAGTATAAATTTAATGGCCTGTGTCAGCATTGCAAGTTTCTCTTTTTTTCTTTTCCATATCACAATCTATATTTAAAGAAAAAAAAAACAACAAAACCTGATTTAAACCATGTTATTTTTTGATGGTACATTCCCATTAAAGCGGTTGTCTACTCCTTGGACAACCCCTTATCAGTCATTGTTTTCCACTAAGGAAAATAATAATGTCGTGTAAGACACGGGAGAGCCAGTGCCGACACTGCTGGAACCGCACCAGAGTTGAGTATACTGTTAATATTTTACTTGGGGGAAACAGTGATTAAGAAAAGGTTGTCTGAGCACTGGACAACCCCTTTAAAGGGAAGGTGCCACCAGTTTTTTTTTTTTGTGTGAAATTAAGCTTAAAATAGTAAATAAAATGTATTAATGCAATGTTTGCAAACATTTCTATATGAAAAATATTATATATTTTCTTACAAATATATATATTGACCACTAGGGGGAGCATTTCCCGTTTTAGACCTCAAGCAGCTATAGTGAGACTTACCAGCTTTACTGTTAGCTGGAAAATCTGGGCAGTAACTGCTGACATCAGCATTTCCCTCCCCTTTTGGGTGGTCTAATATCCCTGGGGCAGAATGAAGAGCAGCATCACAGGGCAGAGCCATTTTGTGTGTGACTGACCTGTGATCTGCTATCACCAGCAGTTACTGCATCAGAAACACAGCTAGAGTTTACAGAAGAGCAGAAGAGAGTGGGCTCAACAGCATGCGGACTGGAGGAAGAGTGAAGTGGTGTGTGTGTTTGGCTCGTTCATGAACGACACATAACAATACAAAGAGCCGGCTCCCTGCTGTGAATGAAAGGAGTCGGCTCTGCAGCGTGAGTGAGCCCAGTCTTTTTTTTTTTTTTTTTTTTTTCTTTCTTGTCTGGGCCTGGCAGCTTCTCAGATTCAGCCAGTGAAGTGTGACTGTGACTCATGTGGGAGGAGCAGACAGCAGAGGGAGAGTGGAGTCTGTGGGCTGTAAATAAATGCATGTGAGTTACCATGTGACCCAAATAAAGGGGCAATATTACACTGGCTTGAGTGGCTTCCTCCCTGGTATGTGACTGTGTAAGAGGAATGACAAATTGTATGTTCATCATCATCTGCAATGACCTGTGAGTTACCTTTTGTCCCACATAAAGATACACTTTACTGTGGCCTCATCCATGGCATATATACATATATGGTACTAGATGGTGGCCCGATTCTATCGCATCGGGTATTCTAGAATATGCATGCCCACGTAGTATATTGCCCAGCCCACGTATGTAACAGGTTAAAAAAGAGTTAAAATAAAAAATAAACATATACTCACCTTCCGAGGGAGCCCTTGTAGTCCTGTCGCCTGTGTGCAGTGCAAGCGGCAGCTTCCTGTCCCAGGGTTGGATGCGCGCAGGACCTGTGATGACTTCGCGGTCACATGACCGTGACATCATGGAAGGTCCTTCTCGCATACCATCCTTGGCACTGGAGCCTGACGCTTGCACTGCCGAGAAGAGGACGCGACGACAGAGGGTGAGCATAGCAGGTTTTTTTTATTATTTTTAACATTACATTTTTTTTTACTATTGATGTCGCATAGGCAGCATCAATAGTAAAAAGTTGGGGACACACAGGGTTAATAGCAGCGGTTATGGAGTGCGTCAAACACGGCATAACGCGGTCCGTTACCGCCGGCATTAACCCTGTGTGAGCGCTGACTGGAGGGGAGTATGAAGCGGGCACTAACTGCGGGGAGGAAGGAGCGGCCATTTTTCCGCCGGACTGTGCCGGTCGTGGCTGTCTGTGCGGCCTCTCCGGGGTCTGTGGGACCGTGGGTGGTCTGTACGGCCTCTCCGGGGGAGTCTGTACGGCCTGCCGGGGGTCTTTGTGTCTGTGCAGGCATCGTCCGATGGGACTACAAGTCCCATCGGACGATGCCTGCTACACTGACAGTGATTGACACATTAGCCAATGATGGGACAGTAGTAGTCCCATCATCCGGCTAATGTGTTGAATATTAAAAAAAAAAAAATACTCCATACATGCTACATACATATATACTACATTCATACTCCATACATACATACATGACATACATATAGACATACAGTACATATAACAGCATATACTCACTGTTACTTGTCACTTTGTTCTCCGAAGCCAGTGTCATCTGTAAAAAAATATGAAAAAAAACAAACAACCAATATACTACCTGTCCGCAGAAATCCACGAGTGTCCCACAACGATCTCCCGTGGAGAGCAGCAGCATCAGATAAAAAAACGGATCCAGCGGAAAAAAAAAATGGATCTGGCGACAAAAAACGGATCCGGCGGGAAAAAATAGATCCGGTGGAAAAAAAAAACAGATCCGGCGAGAAAAAAACGGATCCGGCGAGAAAAAATGGATCCGGTGGAAAAAGAAACGGATCCGGCAGAAAAAAAAAACGGATCCGGCAGAAAAAAAAAACGGATCCGGCGGAAAAAAACATCAGGCAGAAAAAAAAACCAGCATGCGCTGCCAAAACTCCGCCCCCTCCTTCCAGACTTCAGAATGGGCAGTGGATGTGTTGAAAAACTGCATCCGCTGCCCACGTCGGGCACAAATTTCACAACGTGCGTCGGTACGTAGGCCCGACACATAGCGATGGACCTGTACCGACGCAAGTGTGAAAGAGGCCTTTATGAGCGTTGAATTAACCCCTTTCTGACATCTGACGTACTATCCCCTCGAGGTGGGGTGGGCCCGTATGACCACCGACGGGATAGTACGTCATACGCGATCGGCCGCGCTCATGGGGGGAGCGCGGCCGGGTGTCAGCTGCATATCGCAGCTGATATCCGGCACTATGTGCCAGGAGCGGTCACAGACCGCCCCCGGCCCATTAACCCCCGGCACACCGCGATCAAACATGATCGCGGTGTGCCGGCGGTATAGGGAAGCATCGCGCAGGGAGGGGGCTCCCTGCGGGCTTCCCTGAGACAGCCGCAGCAAAGCGATGTGATCGCGTTGCTCCGAGGGTCTCCTACCTCCCTCCTCGCCGCAGGTCCCGGATCCAAGATGGCCGCGGCATCCAGGTCCTACAGGGAGGGAGGTGGCTTACCGAGTGCCTGCTCAGAGCAGGCGCTGGTAAGCCTGCAGCCCTGCACAGCAGATCGCCGATCTGACAGAGTGCTGTGCACACTGTCAGATCACCGATCTGTAATGTCCCCCCCTGGGACAAAGTAAAAAAAAAAAAAATTTCCACATGTGTAAAAAAATAAATAAAAAATAAATTCCTAAATAAAGGAAAAAAAAAATATTATTCCCATAAATATTTTTTTTTAAAATTTAGATAAAGAAAACAATAAAAGTACACATATTTAGTATCGCCGCATCCGTAACGATCCAACCTATAAAACTGTCCCACTAGTTAACCCCTTCAGTAAACACCGTGAGAAAAAAAAAACGAGGCAAAAAACAACGCTTTATTACCATACCGCCGAACAAAAAGTGGAATAACACGCGATCAAAAAGACAGATATAAATAACCATGATACCGCTGAAAATGTCATCTTGTCCCGCAAAAAACGAGCTGCCATACAGCATCATCAGCAAAAAAATAAAAAAGTTATAGTCCTGAGAATAAAGCGATACCAAAATAATTATTTTTTCTATAAAATTGCTTTTATCGTATAAAAGCGCCAAAACATAAAAAAATGATATAAATGAGGTATCGCTGTAATCGTACTGACCCGAAGAATAAAATTGCTTTATCAATTTTACCAAACGCGGAACGGTATAAACGCCTCCCCCAAAAGAAATTCATGAATAGCTGGTTTTTGATCATTCTGCCTCACAAAAATCGGAATAAAAAGCGATAAAAAAATGTCATGTGCCCGAAAATGTTACCAATAAAAACGTCAACTCGTCCCGCAAAAAACAAGACCTCACATGACTCTGTGGACTCAAATATGGAAAAATTATAGCTTTCAAAATGTGGTAACGCAAAAAATATTTTTTGCAATAAAAAGCGTCTTTCAGTGTGTGACGGCTGCCAATCATAAAAATCCGCTAAATAACCCGTTATAAAAGTAAATCAAACCCCCCTTCATCACCCCCTTAGTTAGGGAAAAATAAAAAAAATGTATTTATTTCCATTTTCCCATTAGGGTTAGGGTTAGGGTTAAGGCTAGGGTTAAGGCTACAGTTAGGGTTGGGGCTAAAGTTAGGGTTAGGCTATGTTCACACGATGCGGTTTTTGCTGCGGATCCGCAGACGTTTTCCATGCAGGGTACAGTACAATGTTACCCTATGGAAAACCAAAACCGCTGTGCCCACTTTCCTTTTTTCGGCTTGAAAATCCGCGCTGATTTTCTGCGGAAAAAAAGAAGTAGCATGTCAATTCTTTCTGCGGATTCCGCAGCGGGTTTCCACCTGCACCAATAGGAAAGTGCAGCTGGAAACCCACAGTGGAATCCGCAGTAGAAAAAGGACAGAAAACCGCAGTGAAAACCACCGCGGTTTTGCACTGCGGTTTTTCCAAATCAGGACCTGAAAAATCCGCAGCAAAAAAAGGATAGTGTGAACAAGGCCTTAGGGTTTGGATTACATTTACGGTTGGGAATAGGGTTAGGGGTGTGTCAGGGTTAGGGGTGTGGTTAGCGTTACCGTTGGGATTAGGGTAAGGGGTGTGTTTGGATTAGGGTTTCAGTTATAATTGGGGGGTTTCCACTGTTTAGGCACATCAGGGGCTCTCTAAACGGGACATGGCATCCGATCTCAATTTCAGACAATTCTGCGTTGAAAAAGTAAAACAGTGCTCCTTCTCTTCAGAGCTCTCCCGTGTACCCAAACAGGGGTTTACCCCAACATATGGGGTATTGGCGTACTCAGGACAAATTGAACAACATCTTTTGGGGTCCAATTTGTCCTGTTACCCTTGGGAAAATACAAAACTGGGGGCTAAAAAATAAGTTTTGTGGGAAAAAAAAGATTTTTTATTTTCACGGCTCTGCGTTGTAAACTGTAGTGAAACACTTGGGGGTTCAAAGTTCTCACAACACATCTAGATAAGTTCCTTGGGATGTCTAGTTTCCAATTTGGGGTCACTTGTGGGGGGTTTCTACTGTTTGGGTACATCAGGGGCTCTGCAAATGCAACATGACGCCTGCAGACCAATACACTTAAGTCTGCATTCCAAATGGCGCTCCTTCCCTTCCGAGCTCTGTCATGCGCCCAAACAGTGGTTCCCCCCCACATATGGGGTATCAGCGTACTCAGGACAAATTGGACAACAACTTTTGGGGTCCAATTTATTATGTTACCCTTGTAAAAATACAAAGCTGGGGGCTAAAAAAATCATTTCTGTGAAAAAAGAGAGGAATTTTTATTTTCACGGCTCTGCGTTATAAACTGTAGTGAAACACTTGGGGGTTCAAAGCTCTCAAAACACATCTAGATAAGTTCCTTAGGGGGTCTACTTTCCAAAATGGTGTCACTTGTGGGGGGTTTTAATGTTTAGGCACATCAGGGGCTCTCCAAACGCAACATGGCGTCCCATCTTAATTCCAGTCAATTTTGCATTGAAAAGTCAAATGGCGCTCCTTCCCTTCCGAGCTCTGCCCCGCGCCCAAACAATGGTTTACACCCACATATGGGGTATCGTTGTACTCAGGACAAATTGCACAACAACTTTTGTGGTCTAATTTCTTCTCTTACCCTTGGGAAAATAAAAAAATGGGGGCGAAAAGATCATTTTTGTGAAAAAATATGATTTTTTATTTTTACGGCTCTGCATTATAAACTTCTGTGAAGCACTTGTTGGGTCAAAGTGCTCACCACACATCTAGATAAGGTCCTTAGGGGTTCTACTTTCCAAAATGGTGTCAGTTGTGGGGGGTTTCAATGTTTAGGCACATCAGGGGCTCTCCAAACGCAACATGGCGTCCCATGTCAATTCCAGTCAATTTTGCATTGAAAAGTCAAATGGCGCTCCTTTCCTTCCGAGCTCTGCCATGCGCCCAAACAGTGGTTTACCCCCACATATGGGGTATTAGCGTACTCAGGACAAATTGTACAACAACTTTTGGGGTCCATTTTCTCCTGTTACCCTTGGTAAAATAAAATAAATTGGAGCTGAAATAAATTTTGTGTAAATAAAAATGAACATTTAACTTTTTTTCAAACATTCCAAAAATTCCTGTGAAACACCTGAAGGGTTAATAACCTTCTTGAATGTGGTTTTGAGCACCTTGAGGGGTGCAGTTTTTAGAATGGTGTCACACTTGGGTATTTTCTGTCATATAGACCCCTCAAAATGACTTCAAATGAGATGTGGTCCCTGAAAAAAAATGGTGTTGTAAAAATGAGAAATTGCTGGTCAATTTTTAACCCTTATAACTCAATAAAAAAAAAATTTGGTTCCAAAATTGTGCTGATGTAAAGTAGACATGTGGGAAATGTTACTTATTAAGTATTTTGCGTGACGCATGTCTGTGATTTAAGGGCATAAAAATTCAAAGTTGGAAAATTGCGAAATTTTCGCCAAATATCCGTTTAACAAATAAACGCAATCGAAGAAATTTTACCACTATCATGAAGTACAATATGTCACGAGAAAACAATGTCAGAATAGCCACGATCCGTTGAAGCGTTCCAGAGTTATAACCTCATAAAGGGACAGTGGTCAGAATTGTAAAAATTGGCCTGGTCATTAACGTGCAAACCACCCTTGGGGGTGAAGGGGTTAAAAAAAAAAGGAAAAAAACGGTGTGGGCTCCCGTGCAACTTTCTGCGCCAGAGGGGGAAAGCCGACGGCCGGGGACCAAGATCTGTAGCCTGCTATGAATATCAGCCTGCAGCTGTCTGCGTAGCCTTTACTGGCTATTAAAATAGGGGGTCCGCAAAAAAAAAAAATTACGTGGGGCCCCCCTATATTTTATAGCCAGAAAGGCTACGCAGACAGCTGCGGGCTGATACTCATAGCCTAGAGAGGGGCCATGGATATTGCCCCCCCCCTGGCTACAAATACCAGTCCGCAGCCGCCCCGGAAATGGCGCAACTGTAAGATGCGCCAATTCCGGCACTTAGCCCCTCTCTTCCCACTCCCGTGTAGCGGTGGGATATGGGGTAATAAGGGGTTAATGTCACCTTGCTATTGTAAGGTGACATTAAGCCGTGTTAATAACGGAGAGGCGTCAATAAGACGCCTATCCGTTATTAATCCAATAGTAAGAAAGGGAAAATAAAACACGCACACATTAGGAAAAAGTATTTTAATATTCATTTCACCATACTTACCATACTTCAGCGCCTGCAAAAAAACTTAAAATAATAAACCGTATACTACCTGTCCGCCGTAGTCCAATTAATAACGAGTGTCCCACGACGATCTCCCCTATAGAACAGTGACATCGGGTGATGTCACTGCTCTATAGGACCCTCAGTGACACACTGACAGGAGACAATGGCTCCTGCAGTGCATCACTGAGAGGTTACCTTAGGACAAAGTCTCAGTTTATGACAATTGCTGCCTGGGAAAATGTATCATACAGCAATGGCATAAAGTGAGACTAGGGACTTTTTTTTTTTTTTTTACAGCGACGGAGGAATACAGTGGTGGAAGGATACCTTCCTGCCGTCATTGTGTTCCTGGGGCCCCTGGAGAGCAGTTGCATTATCTGTTGCTGCTGCTCTCCATGGGAGATCGTCGTGGGACACTCGTGGATTTCTGCGGACAAGGGCGTATATTGCTTGTTTGTTTTTTTCATATTTTTTACAGATGACACTGGCTTCGGGGAACAAAATGACAAGTAATGGTGAGTATGAAATCTATGTTTAATGTACTGTATGTCTATATGTATGTCATGTATGAATGTACTGTATGGAGTATGTAGCATGTACGTATATACGTAGGTAGCGTGTATGTAGCTAGCGTGTATGTATGTATGCAGCATGTATGTATGCAGCATGTATGTATGCAGCATGTATGTATGCAGCATGTATGTATGCAGCATGTATGTATGCAGCATGTATGTATGCAGCATGTATGTATGCAGCATGTATGTATGCAGCATGTATGTATGCAGCATGTATGTATGCAGCATGTATGTATGCAGCATGTATGTATGCAGCATGTATGTATGCAGCATGTATGTATGCAGCATGTATGTATGCAGCATGTATGTATGCAGCATGTATGTATGCAGCATGTATGTATGCAGCATGTATGTATGCAGCATGTATGTATGCAGCATGTATGTATGCAGCATGTATGTATGCAGCATGTATGTATGCAGCATGTATGTATGCAGCATGTATGTATGCAGCATGTATGTATGCAGCATGTATGTATGCAGCATGTATGTATGCAGCATGTATGTATGCAGCATGTATGTATGCAGCATGTATGTATGCAGCATGTATGTATGCAGCATGTATGTATGCAGCATGTATGTATGCAGCATGTATGTATGCAGCATGTATGTATGCAGCATGTATGTATGCAGCATGTATGTATGGAGTATTTTTTTTTTTTTTTTTATTCAACACATTAGCCGGATGATGGGACTACTACTGTCCCATCATTGGCTAATGTGTCAATCACTGTCAGTGTAGCAGGCATCGTCTGATGGGACTTGTAGTCCCATCGGACGATGCTTGCACACACGCATAGAGACCCCCCCCATGCCGCACAGAGAGGGAGAGCGACACAGGGGGAGAGTGCAGCTTACCGGAGATCTCCGGGACTGTGTGCAAGTGGGGAGGCGGAGACATAGAAGGAGAAGCACCCAGGGAGGGCAGCGTGTGAGGAGCAGAGGATGTCCGCTCAGAACGTGCAGTACGTGGAGTACAGAGGAGCAGGGAGGTAAATCACCCGCACTCCAGTCCCCACTCTCCTGGCTCCAGTCAGCGCTTCTGTCCTGCAGCGATAGAGAGCAAGTGGAGCTGGGCAGATAGCACTAGGCTATAGTAAAATGGCGGCTAGTCACACCTACAGCAGTGAGTTGTGCAGCCCACAGAGGCGTGCCCAGCTCACTGCTAATGCCTCTTCAATGTTAGAGATAGGAGATAATAGACCGCCGCGGACCCTATGTCCATGGGGTGCCGTAAAATGACACTGCTAGTGTCGTGCTACTGCTGTGAAACCAAGATGTCAGCCCTCAGTTCCTTCTTTCTACTGGTATAATACACGAAATCTGTTTTACATGCATTCAAATCTTGGTTATAACAGCATGCTACATTACATTGATTATTGAATGATCTACAAACGCGGTACCTTACCTTTAATGGAAATGTGCCATAAAAAAATGACAGTTTATATCAGGTTTTTCTTTTTTAAATATAGATACTGATATGGGGGAGAAAAGAAAAAAAAAAAAGTTATGTCACATGATCTCCTCCATCGGACAAATCTGATACATCCGGAGAAAGTGAGAGCAGCCGCAGCTCTAACCTCCCTGAAGTCAATTACGTCCGAAGGAGACAGTGCAGAGGCCGCTGATTCGCCACAGGGATCATTTGACATAAGGTCATGGGAGCTGCACGAAAGCCAGTGCCGATACTGCTGTAAGAGCGACAAGTACAAGTGTCATTATTTTACAAGGAGGCAACATGATTGAGAAGGGGTTGTTAGATTGGTGGACAACCCTTTTAAGACACCGGTCCTCTTAGATACAAAGAATTCAGTTTTTTTTTTTTCTTTAACAGAATTCCAAATGATCTAAATCTCACTTTCTGAATGCGCACAGAGTCCAGTTTCCAACAAGTATATCGATTTTATTGATAAGAATCGTCATCCATTCCAGAGTCACAAACACACGCATGCATTTTGTCTGACCAAACCTCATGTAGCTCATAAACAAAACCTACCTGTTAATTTAGTACAAAACACATCTAGCAAGTTCACTCAAACATTATACATATAACCAGGATTCTTTGTACACACTTTGATCCCCAGTGCATAGAACCGTCACCCACTTTTCTTTTATTTGGTCTGGACGCTTAAGACTTGAAGACATGAACAGCCCGCACCACGTACTGACGGCAGATGGGACATTCGCTCATTCTCTTGCCACATTTTGTGCAGGTCACCATATGGCCGCACTCCAGGAGAACACAGTCAATAACGGCGTCCATGCAGATGCGACAAAGGTTATCATCGTTACCAGTCAACTGTAGCCGATCCCTCTCTGAAAAAAGAAATAACATGGTGGAAGAGGGTTGGAGACGAATGTATGAATAACTAATACGAAGGTCGATTACAGTGGCTAGAGATGTGAAACCTCATGGGAGGGATCATGAGATTGTACTGGACAACAATACAGTTTTCAATGGCAGCATAAGTTGACTGGTCACAACCGTTTTCCAACATTCCTCAGTGTACAGGATTATACAACTGAGAAAGTTTGGGTAGTAAGGAAACATCCTAACCAGCTTCACAATCTACCTGCACAATGTATTTGATTACTAGGTGTTAAAATCACTTTGGTAGCACTTACAATAATTGTCAAAAAATAAACTAATGAGAAAGTAAAAAACAAACAAACCATAACCCTTAGGTCAGTTAAGTCTGTGGAGATAATCCAACAATGCTGAAAGGGAATGTGTCAGAGCATTTCAACTCTCCTCCACCTCGTCCCACCCTTCAAACTAAACATATAATCCATACTACTTTCTGCATGTGATCATCTATTGCTCCTTAATAGTGATGAGCGAGTGTACTCATTGCTCAGGTTTTCCCGAGCACGCTCGGGTGACCTCCGAGTGTTTATGACTGCTCGGAAATTTACTTTTCATCCTGGCAGCTGAATGATTTACAGCTACTAGCCTACTTGATTACATGTGGGGATTCCCTAGCAACCAGGCAACCCCCACATGTACTTATGCTGGCTAACAGATGTAAATCATTCCGCTGCGGCAAAAAAAAAAAAACAATCTCCGAGCACTAAAAAAATACTCGGAGGACCCCCGAGCGTACTTGGGAAATCTCGAGTAACGAGTATATTCGCTCATCACTATTTCTTTCCCAGTTCACCAGCGGTGGCCTTGGCCTTTCTTCTTTGGCAAGGATCATGCCTACACAATCTTTTCTATAGAGCTTGCAAGTACTTCAGTGCCTCTTGTGCTCCACTGATGCTTGCACAATCTGCGAGCGCACAGTTCGGGCCAGTGGCACTGCCATGCGGATAATTCAAACTGTCAATAAGGACAGCAGGAAGTGACCCTTCAAAACGTTAATGCATTTTCCATTTCTAGATAGGAAAAATAATGAGAATTGAAAAAAAAAGTACAACTGACTTACCTTGGTCATGTCTGGATTCTAAGCTTTCCACTGAAAAGAGAGCAAGAAAAAAAAAAGACTTATGAAATGAGATAACATGGTATTAAAAGATAAATGTAGATTAATGTGTAAACTATAATTCATTGCTCCATGGAGTAGACTAGTACAATTCTGTGTACTAAATAAAAGTGATAGAAAACAAAAACAAAACCTCAACGTACGCGACTTTCTGTTTTCTTCATTCTCGCGGTACAGTCTTTTCACTTTCTCCACAAGTTCCCATTTCTCGCAGCATCCTGAGTAGTTGACAAAGTTGCGGGCCAGAATTTCTTTTAGCTGTCGAATAGTTAGCCCTTCTATTTCCTCCAGCGTTGATAAGTCTGACAATGATGCTCTGGCTTGTTTCTTTGATAGGTCATTAGCCTTAGAGAATAAACCACTTATTAGAATGCAAGGTTTGGGGAAATTATAGTGGCTACGAGACATCGGACAACTACGAAGGATTCCCAGTGTGCTATTACCAAGTGATCATGCCATTAATCACGTATGCCCCTTACTCCTCAGTGCATTGGGCAGGTGGCGTACAACCCTGAATTATTTAGAAGCACTTACAACGTCACTTGACATTATCCTGCCCTTGTTTCGGAAATGGCCAACATTACTCACCAGCAAGTCTGTGGTGTCGGTATCAGATGTTATGGATATGGTTTCACTTGTTCCCTAGAAATAAAGATACAGCATAAGCAAAGAAGTGTTTTACAAGACATACAGTTACTGACTGACTCAGCACATAAAAGATATGAGAGCATATGGCTTCTGATGCCTCCATAAAGCCAAGAATGATTCATAGAGAGAGACAGGAGCGGTTACGCTATTAAAAAGGGCCTGTTCCCCCCACTCCCGAAATGTCAGTTTTAGTAAATGCATATACTCTCCATGAATGGAAACATTCTTTCTTGGCAAGACAGAATATCAATTTTATATTAACAGCTGCTCTCAACAGACCATTACTTACCACATTCTTAGTAGTTATTAAAGGGAATCTGTCAGTAGGATCAACCCTCCTAAACCGTCTATATGGGCATGTAGGTCATGGAAAGATGACCAAATTGATAACTGGGCTCTGATGACTTATTCCAGAGAAAGCCACGTTTCTTCATATGTTAAAGGGAACCTGTCACCACGTTTTTGGAAGATGGGATAAAAATAGCGTTAAATAGGGGCAGAGGTGGGCGTTACATTAGTGTGTTTGTTATGCGTTTATTACCCACCTAAGTTGCCGAAATACCTTTGCAAAGTCTCCGTTTTCGCCTGTCAATCAGGCTGGTCTGGTCAAAAGGGCGTCTTGTCTTCCCCCAGATTTTGCGTAGTTTTCCGTTGGTGGCGTAGTGGTGTGCGCATGCCCAAGGTCCCGAATCCTCTGCCAGGGGATTTAAAAGAGCGCGCTGTTCGTTATTTCATTGGTGATCGGTGGGCGCGGCCATCTTCCTTTGGCCGCGCGTGCGCAGAAGCGGCGCTCTGCTGGCCGCGGCTTCAGGAAAATGGCCGCGGGATGCCGCGCGTGCGCAGATTGATATCGCGGCGACCATTTTCCTGAAGCCGCGGCCAGCAGAGCGCCGCTTCTGCGCACGCGCGGCCAAAGGAAGATGGCCGCGCCCACCGATCACCAATGAAATAACGAACAGCGCGCTCTTTTAAATCCCCTGGCAGAGGATTCGGGACCTTGGGCATGCGCACACCACTACGCCACCAACGGAAAACTACGCAAAATCTGGGGGAAGACAAGACGCCCTTTTGACCAGACCAGCCTGACTGACAGGCGAAAACGGAGACTTTGCAAAGGTATTTCGGCAACTTGGGTGGGTAATAAACGCATAACAAACACACTAATGTAACGCCCACCTCTGCCCCTATTTAACGCTATTTTTATCCCATCTTCCAAAAACGTGGTGACAGGTTCCCTTTAAGGAGTTAAGATCTATGGGCCGGACATAGATCCCATTGAGAATTGGCCTCCAGAGATGATTTTAAATGAGAAAAGCATTACCAGTGTGAGTGCTTGCACAATCAAACATTTTTTTCAATGTACTGTTTATTAGCATTTGCAGTCACTCTTAAGATATAAAATATTTTTCTTTTATATATAGCTCGTTGCCTAAGAGTCCGACCGCCGCTGCAGTCTAGCTTGTAAGTGCTGTAATGAAGATGGCCAAGATTTGGAACCAAGAGTCCGCTCCAGCAACCCTGGTCGGCTTCAGGGTATGTGCACACGTCAGGATTTCTAGCAGAAATTTTCCTGACAAAAACCGGACATTTCTGCCAGAAATCCGCATGCGTTTTTTTCGCGTTTTTTCATGCGTTTGACACATTTTTTGTGCGTTTTTTTCCAAATGCATAGAATATAATATGTAATAAACAGTAAATTTCAGAAGTACTTATATTTACAAGCACTAGCTGACAATATCCATCTATGAAGATGGGAATAACCCTTTAATGCTAGCAAAGGTAGAGAGTAAGAAATGTAACTGGATTACAGCAAATCTCAGCCAGACTGAACCTATGCTTTACGTTCAGAAATTGAAAACTGATCACGATTTTGCACAAATAGCTGCTCCAATCTTTATGTAATAATTAGTGATGAGCAAACGTGCTTGGATAAGGCGTTATCTGAGCATGCTCGGGTGCTAATCGAGTATCTTTGGCGTGCTCAAAAAACATGTTCGAGTCCCCGCGGCTGCATGTCTCGCAGCTGTGTGACAGCCGCAACACATGCAGGGATTGCCTATTTGTTAGGCAATGCCTGTATGTGTTGCGGATTTTGAATGTCCACTAGACACGCAGCCGCAGGAACTCGAACATATTATTCAAGCAAGGTAAAGTCACTCGGTTAACACCCGAGCATGCTCAGATAACACTTTATCCGAGCATGTTCGCTCATCACTAATAATAACGTAACAGACTAAATATCAGCTCCGCACTTCTTACACTGGCAAGATAATTAAAGAAGACTATGAACCGCAACAGGTATCCATCTGACCAAGGACAATTATATCAGCTGGGACAGCCAAAGCCCCAGGGACAGATGGGTCATGGTTTGCAACTTTCATTCCTTGTTCCCTCTCCCCATTGAGAACTCTTATGCATGCTCGGTCTAGCTGAGTAAGAAGTATGGGGTGTTGGGGGAACTGCAATAGAATGGGTATGGCCTCTATTAGCAGCAGATGTGGAACAAGAGCGAGAGTTGTGGTGGTCATCTCACAGGGTCTAAAACTTTTCCTACTTGGGTCTTACTACTGACTAAGACTGGACCTCACTATCTGTACTTAAAGTCCATACTGAAATTAAAAATATGGGATTTTTTTGCCTAATAGTCTAATATTATATTGAGTTTATGTACACGAGTCAATTATGTTGCTAAACTAAATATTGCTGCATCCATAGAAAAGACTGTACAGTATATAACCTCTTCCATGAGAACTCTAAGATTTTGATGATACGTGCAGTGTAGTGACCTGGTAGTCTAAGCATGAATTCACACATGACTGATTTGTTTCACACATTTCTATAAACTGTTCTACTCATCTGAATGGGGCTTGTAGAAATCTTCATTGTTTTGCCACCTAACAACCCTAATAAGATGATTGATGCTGAAATTTTTAGTATAGAAAACCAGCTAGAATATTGAAAGGATATATTAAATTGAATAACCAGAAAAAACGTACTATCCTTTAAAACGATATTTTATTACTATTAACTTATCTAAAATTCCAATAAATAAAACTCAATTGTATGCAATCAACATCAGCCAACTGGGTTGGGTAAGCTAGAAAAATAGGGAGAAATTAGCAAATATGCCTGACACAGTCCCTGTAGGTGGCCCTAAAGTGTCTTAAACCTACCTACCAGCGGAGGTTGGCACCCTAGAATTCGATATGGCGCCCCCGCTCACCGTCGACTGTCCCTTCTCACCCTAGTAGGGTCCTACTTGCTACCCACACCCAGGTACCCACAGACATACACACACACAAATTGACCAATAGGTCACACTAACCAAAAAACGTGAAAAAGTGAAAAAAGAAAAAAGTGAACGAAAAATTCTAAAAACACTGCAGACATTGCTGCATAGTTACACTAAATAGCATGTACCCCACAGTTACCTCAAGAAAGTTTTTTGAGAAAAAAAGAAAAAAATTTTTTTTTTTTTTTTTTTTTGGATAGTGCAGAGTGCAGAGTGCAGAGTTTTTTGGATAGTACTCTGCACTATCCAAAAAAATTTTTTTCTTTTTTTCTCAAAAAACTTTTTTGAGGTAACTGTGGGGTACATGCTATTTAGTGTAATTATGCAGCAATGTCTGCAGTGTTTTTAGAATTTTTCGTTCACTTTTTTCTTTTTTCACTTTTTCACGTTTTTTGGTTAGTGTGACCTATTGGTCAATTTGTGTGTGTATGTCTGTGGGTACCTGGGTGTGGGTAGCAAGTAGGACCCTACTAGGGTGAGAAGGGACAGTCGACGGTGAGCGGGGGCGCCATATCGAATTCTAGGGTGCCAACCTCCGCTGGTAGGTAGGTTTAAGACACTTTAGGGCCACCTACAGGGACTGTGTCAGGCATATTTGCTAATTTCTCCCTATTTTTCTAGCTTATTGAAATTTTTAGTACACATCTGCAACAAGGAATATATCTTTACTATCCTCACCAAGAATAATCCTTTCATGTGTTGGCAGTAAATGCTCTTCCTTCAGGCAAGCAGAAGCTTAGTAGTCACTAATAGCTTTAACTCAAAGTCACGATGGCCTTTCAATCATTAAAGTGGTTTACCATTAACTTTTCTTACTGCATACAAAAACAAAAATAGCTTCTCATACCCCCAACGAGTCCAGTGTTGGCTCTTCACCGCTGCCTCCACAGTATTTTTACTGGCTGCAGTGATAATGTCGTGACTACAGCACATGTGACCGCTGCAGCCAATCACTGGGCTCAGTATCTTCGCTGACAGCATGAACCGCTGGGCTCAGCGACTGGTTGCAGCACAGATGTGCATGTTAATCGTTACGCCACTGCAACAGCCAGTTAACAAAGACTGGAGGCAGCGGTGAACTGGCAGTGGAGCAGCAGAGGGTATGTAAAGCTCGGTTTCTGTGATTTTTTTTTTTTTTTTTTACAACAGGGAGAAAAGTCATTTATAGAAAACTACATCCAGGGTGGATAAAAATCAATGTTTTTTTAAAAAAATCAAAAAAATCGGATTTTTTTGATTTAAATCGGATTTTTTTGATTTAAATCGGATTTTTTTCAATAAACTGCTTTTTGAGGAAAATATTTTACCATCCAAAGGTTCTTCCATCATGAGATAAAGCTGAGTTGTTTAACTCAGTAGAATAAAGGCTGTATATGTGTAACATTCACAATGCCATGCTCTTCCAGAGGTTTCTGTAGGATGCTGACTATCCAACAAGTTTGGGCATGTCAACTGAATGGAAAAAGAAACTAAACCAAAAGTGAAACCAAGCTAGAAGTGTGGAATTAAAGGGGCAGTATGAACAAAATGTGGAGGCTATTAATAGTTTATACAATTAAGACATGCTGCTTTTAAACACCTACCTATTGCCATATAGTAAAACAAAAAAGATTTTTACTTACTTTGGGGTCCCCCCCTCACCCTGGCGTTAGATCGTTGCCCCTAGTTTCGTCCGTGTAACTATGGGCGCACATGCGCACTGCTCTCACTTCTCATTTTAATCGTGATTTATATTAAAAAAAACCTTTTGATTTAAATCAGTGATTTAAATCATGATTAAAATCATGATTTAAATCGATCCGATTTAAATAGAAAAAAATCTTTTGATTTAAATCGTGATTTAAATCATGATTTAAATCGGCGTGATTTAAATCAATCCACCCTGACTACATCCGAGTCATTTTGTTGTTTTCCAAGAACCATATAATTTCAATATTTTCTCCCTTGGTTTGTTGCAGGAGGGCTTCTTTTTGGTCAATTGGGATGTATTTTTGCCACCCTTTTCGCAAAACTAATTTTTAATTTTTATATTATTTTATAGAGAATGTACCCTCTCACACCTCCCGAAAAAAAAAAAAAAACAACCACCCAAAAATATTTCCCTCTTTTTTGCAATGTTTTTCTATGTTTTCTAAGGTGTAAAAAAAAGGTGATATTCTTGGGTCATTTAAGGTGGTGGTGGTAGCAAGCATTCACTCTTTATAGTAATCCATTTAAAAATATATATATTTTTGTATACTGCATATTTTTTTCTTCAGTAAAACTTTATTATAATGAGATACAATTTTGTGTGCTCCTTGCAATTGCAATAGCTATTACTTGCTATGAAATGTGCAGTACTCCAGAGTATTATCGCCTGCTAGGCATCCTATTGAGTCACTCCCGGACATAGGAAACAGGCCTCACTGCATTGCAATCTTTTTCCTAAGCGCCACTGTAAAAGATGGAGCGTTAAATCTGATTAACATGTCGTCTCATATCTTTAGTGAGGTCTGGCCCTCTATATCGCTGACACTATTTTCCACTTCCACTATTCTCTCATTTACCTTCCTTAACCCCTTTATGACCTTGGGATTTTCTGTTTTTCCGTGTTCGTTTTTCGCTCCCCTCCTTCCCAGAGCCATAACTTTTTTACTTTTCCGTCAATATGGCCGTGTGAGGGCTTATTTTTTGCAGGACGAGTTGTACTTTTGAATGACATCATTGGTTTTAGCATGTTGTGTACTAAAAAATGGGAAAAAAATTCCAAGTGCGTTGATATTGCAAAAAAGAAAGTGCAATCCCACACTTGTTTTTTGATTGGCTTTTTTACTAGGTTCACTAAATGCTAAAACTGACCTGCCATTATGATTCTCCAGGTCATTACGAGTTCATAGACACCTAACATGACTAGGTTATTTTTTTATCTAAGTGGTGAAAAAAAAATTCCAAACTTTGCTAAAAAAAGAAAAAAAAAAATTTGTGCCATTTTCCGATACCCGTAGCATCTCCATTTTTCGTGATCTGGGGTCGGGTGAGGGCTTAGTTTTTGCGTGCCGAGCTGGCGTTTTTAATGATACCATCTCGGTGCAGATACGTTCTTTTGATCGCCCGTTATTGCATTTTAATGCAATGTCGCGGCGACCAAAAAAAAGTAATTCTGGCGTTTCTAATTTTTTTCTCGCTACGCCGTTTAGCGATCAGGTTAATGCTTTTTTTTTTATTATTGATAGATCGGGCGATTCTGAACGCGGCGATACCAAATATGTGTAGGTTTGATTTTTTTTTTCATTGATTTATTTTGAATCGGGCGAAAGGGGGGTGATTTAAACTTTTATATTTTTTTTTTTTTCACTTTTTTTTTTTTTTTTTTTTTTTACTTTTGCCATGCTTCAGTAGCCTCCATGGGAGGCTAGAAGCTGGCACAACGCGATTGGCTCTGCTACATAGCAGCGATCATCAGATCGCTGCTATGCAGCAGAAATGCAGGTGTGCTATGAGCGCCGACCACAGGGTGGCGCTCACAGCTACCGGCGATCAGTAACCATAGAGGTCTCAAGGACCTCATGTCCCGGCTTTGATACGGGCTCACCGCCGGAGCTCTGCATCAAAGAGAGGGATCTGACCTCGGACCGTACTATCCCGTCCGAGGTCAGAAAGGAGTTAAATCTTGTCTCATCAAGGAGAATTCCTCTTTAAATATCCCTACTTGCAGACTGAGGGTAGAGCGAGCAGAGTTACAATGGGTGACAGCTTTAAAGACGTCACCCAACGTGGGCTCCTTGTCTATAGGAAGACTCTGTTCCTACTAAGGTGTCTGTTCCTGAGTCATTCTGGGAGGAGTATTACTAAGTGTAGTCTCCCCTTCCTCAGAATCAATTCCTTTTCCTCGGTCAGGGGAGGTCCCTGCACAGCCGGATTCTATATTTCCTGCAGATCTAGCGAAATGTGCAAGTTTTGCCACTGAACTCTTTGCCGACACTCTTCCTCCTCCTGCACGAGTGATACAGTGGGCAGAAAAGTATTTAGTCAGCCACCAATTGTGCACGTTCTCCCACTTAAAAACATGAGAGAGGCCTGTAATTGACATCATAGGTAGACCACAACTATGAGAGTCAAAATGAGAAAACCAATCCAGAAAATCACCTTGTCCGATTTGGCAAGATTTATCTTGCAAACTATGGTGGAAAATAAGTATTTGGTCATTAACAAAAGTTCATCTCAATATTTTGTTATATATCCGTTGTTGGCAATGACAGACATCAAACGTTTTCTGTAAGTCTTCACAAGGTTGGCTCACACTGTTGGTGGTATGTTGGCCCATCTGCTCTATAGCAGTGATGTTTTGGGCCCGTCGCTGGGCAACATGGACTTTCAACTCCCTCCAAAGGTTTTCTATGGGGTTGAGATCTGGAGACTGGCTCCGCCACTCCAGGACCTTCATATTCTTCTTACAAAGCCACTCCATTGTTTATCATGCTGAAAGACCCATCCATGTTTTATTTATTTTTTTTACTTCCAGAGACAAGTTAGTCTCTGTGCACATTGGGCATAATTCTAAGACAGTGCAAACTATGGCGCTTGAGAAATCTAGAGTATTATTAGACTGTTATTACAAATTTATTGGCTGAATCCTCTCAACGTTAAACTCAACTTTTCAAAAAGCTGGTGCATCTGGCATAAAAATGCCAAATGTCGTAAACTTTGCTCAACTATGAATTGTGCAAAAAATCTGCAACATATTATAGGGGTTATCCACTACTCGGACAACCCCTTTCAGTTTGTATGTTTGCCCTCAGTAAAATAATAAACTAGGGGCAAACATACGGATTTTGAGAATGAGTTATTGCAGTAGTGAACAACCCCTTTAAAATAGTTTTACATCAGGATTCTGGTGCAAACTCTTTCATGAATTGACCCCTAAATTTATACAACATATCAGTTGCTTACTGTGTGCCAAACACTTGGCACATTTTTGGTCGCATGGGGGTCACATGATAGGCTATGCTCGTTTTCTCAGTGAGGCTACTTCCCCTTGTTGGACAAGGTACAAAAAGGGGTCTAAAACACATACCAAATGTGGTGCATGTCAAGAAAAACAGAGTTTTTAAGTGCAAATTAAGCCACAGTCCTGGTGCATTTAGCTTGATAATGTGTGTAGGTAGTGTATGTTAAGAAATAATGTGTGATGTGGTGTAATGCAATGTGGACAGAGCCCAACTAGGACAACCAAACGAAAGTGGAATTGGCACACCATACAGTTTTATGGAGACTGATCATATACACAAGACCAGCGCTCTGCCTCAGAGCCCCTTAAAAATCTAGTCTTATAAGTGGACATTGTGGAGAAAAACACGTTACAGCTACACAATGAAAACTAATGTTGGACAGTGTTCTGGTGAAAGTTGTGCTCTGCTATAGATGATCCCTACAAAGCAGATGTGAACAGATCCTACAGCTCAGTGCTCCTGGCATGTGATGATCTATGAACAATGATAATTCTAAAAAAAAAAAAATAATAATAATATGAAGCAAAGAGCGGAAAATCATTGCTTTTTTCCAGCTTTTTCTGGTAGGCTGCCCTCTGGGAAAGGACTCATTTTGTGATTATGATATGATTCAAGTTGCTTTCATTTATCATATTAGCATTTCTGCTGATAAAAGGCAAATACATACACCCAAATCCCCATTGTGACTGCAATGCATCAAGGCTGCTGTGGTACCTGGGATGTAGATCCACTGCCCAAGCTCACACTTCTGTCTGATAATTCTCCCTGAGATGAAGATACGGAAGATGAAGGTGCAGATATAGCAGTAAAGAAAGAGAAGGCAGAGGACTGCGATCTTGTAGTGCCGTCTGTGCTAACATCCATCTCCTCTTCAGGACACGAGTCATGGTGGCACAGCACCAGCGCCACCAAGTCTTCCTTCTCCCGACAGCTCTCGGTAGGGATGTTCCTTAGCGTAAGGTATTGACGTAGGTCTTTCACTTTCAGCTTCATTAACTGAGGCCGCTGAAATGCTGTCTCCTGTAGTAAGTGGCAAATACTACAACGCCTGAGGTTTTCCTGAAGTGTGGAGCACACTGAGCAAAAGTCTTTTTTGCAGTCACAACAGACATGCTGTAAGACAGAAGAGCATGGTTGGTTATTAGCACCTACTCTCTTCCAATCATCCAGTGAAGTACGTATTGGTGTACAGACCGCTGAGAACAGTGATCTAATGAGAACATCCTATGAGATCAGTATTGGAGTTTCTGAGAAATCAGCATTGAATTCTTAAGGAAATGAGTTGCAAGTGCTTGGGATATTGCACTTGCTGCTCTCCTTATTCACAGCCTGCCTCCTGTGTCTGATTGACAGGTCACTCTTGTTTCAGTTATTTGCCTCCTCTGATGCGATGCTGACACTTGTTCACTTCTACACATTCCACGCCACTCGCATGGAGGCTGGAGAATGCGCAGATCAATGCACATTGTCTTCAATGTCACAAGGCCCTTGGTGCGCATGCACCGCACCAGGCATGGACGCCACTGGCATGACCTCTTGGTTGGGGGGGCAAGTCACTGAAAGAAGAGGAAACCGTCAGTCTGAAACCAGAGGCAGGCATTAAGTACTGAGGGAAGCCAGTAGAACTGCAAATGCCATGTCACACTTTGAAAGCACTTGAAGCTCATTTGCATATGATTTAAACGTTAGATTTCTCAGAAACGCATGAAAGCGCCTGTAAATAATGCCAATGGTTTTAAGTACAAAATCCTCATGACAGGTTTAACCCCTTCATGTACATTTACGTCAAAGGTCTTATCCCTGCCTTTGATGCGGGCTTGCACACCGAGCCCACATCTATCCCCACACATGGTCACTGATTTAATAAGCCATCATGTGACTTTAACAGCCACGGGGAAGCTAATAGCGGGATTTAACAAGCGCCCGGCCGCTTCATTCATCACACCCATCGGCGCCCCTGTCATGTGATTGCGGGGCGCCCATGGGTTGTCAAGACATCCGGGGATCTGCTGATGACCCACATGCCTGTCATTACAATCTTCCTGTGAACACTGGCCCATAGCTGGCGTTCATAGGAAATCATGATTTCTGCTATACATAGCAGTGCTGATGCATTGCCATCTATAGAACAAACTTCTAATAGTTTCCTACGAGGACTATTCAATACAGCAAAAAGTGAAAAAAAAAAAAGTTTTAAAAATATGAAAAAAAATTACATTCTTTCACCACATTAAAAATAAACAATGAAAAAAAAATACTCATACAGTTGTGTGAAAGAGTGTTTACCCCTCCCCGATTTCCTATTCTTTTGCATATTTGTCATACTTAAATGGGTCAGATCACCCAACAAATTTAAATATTAGACAAAAATAACACAAGTAAACACAAAATGCAGTTTAACCCCTTAACACCCGGAGCTTTTTTCAGTTTTGTGTTTTCGTTTTTCGATCCCCTCCTTCCCACAGCCATAACTTTTTTTATTTTTCCATCAATATGGCCATGTGAGGGCTTATTTTTTGCGGGATGAGTTGTAGTTTTGAATTTCATCATTGGTTTTACCATGTTGTGTACTAGAAAACGGGAAAAAAATTCCAAGTATGTTGAAATTGCAAAAAAAAGTGCAATCCCACATTGGTTTTTTGTTTGGCTTTTTTGCTAGGTTCACTAAATGCTAAAACTGACCTGCCATTATGATTCTCCAGGTCATTACGAGTTCATAGACACCAAACATGTCTAGATTCTTTTTTATCTAAATGGTAAGAAAAAAATGCCCATAGGGTCTCCATTTTTGTGATTTCGGGTTGGGTGAGTGCTTATTTTTTGCATGCCGAAACTGACATTTTTAATTATTTTTAATTATCTCATTTTGGTGCAGATATGTGCTTTTGATCGCCTGTTATTGCACTGCATTGCAATGTCGTGGCGACCAAAAAAACGTAATTCTGGCGGTTTGTCTTTTTTTGTCGCTACGCCGTTTAGCGATCAGGTTAATCCTTTTTTTTCATTGATGGATCAGGCTATTTTGAACGTGGCGATACCAAATATGCGTAGGTTTGATTTTTTTATTGTTTTATTTTGAATGGGACGAAAGGGGGGTGATTTGAAGTTTTATTTTTTTTATTTTTTTTTCATATTTTTAAACATTTTTTTTTACTTTTGGCATGTTTAATAGCCAATAGGGAGGCTAGAAGCTGCCACAACTTGATCAGCTCTGATACATAGAGGCGATGCTCAGATCGCCTCTATGTAGCAGAATTACAGACTTGCTATGAATGCCGACCACAGGGTGGTGCTCATGGCAATTCGGCATCAACAACCATAGAGGTCTTAAGGAGACCTCTGGTTGTAATGCTAACGCACCGATGACCCCCGATCATGTGACGGGGATACCGATGCACGCATTTCCAGCCGCATGGCCGGAAGTGCTTGCTAAATGCCGCTGTCAGAGTTTTAACTAGTTAATAGGTGCAGATGGATCGCGATTCCACCCACGCCTTTTGCGGGCACATGTCAGCTGTTCAAAACAGCTGACATGTCCCGGCTTTGATGCGGGCTCACCGCCGGAGCCCACATCAAAGCGGGGGATACTGCCATCGGATGTACTATTCCGTCCGATGGCAGTTTGAGGTTAAATGAAGGTCTTTGTTATTAAGGGTAAAAGAAATCCAAACCTACAGGGTCCTGTGTGAAAAAGTGATTGTGCCCTCCACCCCTTAAAACATAAATTACAATAACTGTGGCTTATCATATCTTTGGGAAGTGGAGTTAAAATTCCCTAGCCACACCCAGATCTGATTACTGCCACACCTGTACTCAGTCAAGAAAACACTTAAATAGGACATGCCTGACAAAGTGAAGTAAACTAAGGGTATGTTTCCAAGTTCAGTATTTGCTGCGGATTGGTCGCTGCGTTACAGCATAGTGGATGGGATTTTATGAAATCCCATCTCCACTATGCGTTCAAAGACGAAGGTGGCAGACCTGCGTATACGCCCATGCGGCGCGTCTTTATAGACCACAGCATATCTATTTATCTTGCGGAGACGCTTAGTCTCCGCAAGATAAATAGCATCGTCCTATGTATAGGATGCGATGATTCTGCATGTGCAATGAACACATGCGGAATAACCGCATGTACAAAAGC
Organism: Ranitomeya variabilis; assembly: GCF_051348905.1. Taxonomy (NCBI): domain Eukaryota; kingdom Metazoa; phylum Chordata; class Amphibia; order Anura; family Dendrobatidae; genus Ranitomeya; species Ranitomeya variabilis. Next base: position 221,996,161 of record NC_135232.1, on the reverse strand, counting down.
CGGCAGCGCCAATCCGGACCGTGGAAACATACCCTGAGCTAATCTGTGGGTTTACTAGTGAAAATGCTGTGGCTTCTAAAACCAAGGCCCATTCATTATATTGTTTGTATCTTTTCCATAATTTGTAAATGAGAAAATATTTTATATGCATTGTCAGAGTACTGTGGTAAGATATAGGTTTGGAATCTGCTCAAAATTCTCAACCCATCAACATGACCTTACTTTTGTTCAATGAACACATGTGGAATCACCGTATGTACAAAAGCCGACAGCGTTTTGAACAGAGCGGGTATCTGCTGAGTCCAAAGTGCTGCCTTTACGGAACATGGAAACATACCCTAAAAGATACTCCAAAGCTAGGCATCACACTACACCATTTCTGAAGCTTTGGGACTCCAGCAATCCACTAGCCACAAATGGCAAAAACATGGAATAGTGGTGAACGTTCCTATGAGGGCTAACTAACCAAAATTACCCCAAGGGTGCAGCGACGACTTATCCAAGAGGTCACAAAAGACCCCACAAGAGAATCCAAAGAACTGCAGGCCTCACTTGCTTCAGTTAAGGTCAGTGTTCATGAGTCCACAATAAGAAAGAAACTGAGCAAAAATGGCCTGCATGGCAAAGTTCCAAGACGAAAACCACTGCTGAGCAATAAGAACATAAAGGCTAGTCACAGTTTTGCCAGATAAAATCTTGATGATCCCAAAAGACTTTTGGGAGAATACTCTGGAATGACTAGACAAAAACACCTAGCGTAGAAGTAACACAGCATTTCAGAAAAAGAACATCATACCAACAGTAAAATATGGTGATGGTTGTAGTGTGATGGTCTGGGGCTGTTTTGCTGCTTCAGAACCTGGAAGACTTGCTGTGGTAAATGGAACTATGAATTCTGCTGTCTAACAAAAAATACTGAAGGAGAATGTCTGGCCATCTGACGCACTTGACGCAATATTGCCTTGCGCAGGCGTGTACTCCGGAGGACAGAGAATGAACTTCAATCCAATATTGCGGCCAGCATGCAGCCAGCGGGTAAGGAAAGGGTGAATCAAACACCCGAAAACCCCGCCCATATGACCCAAAACTGGTCCCGCCAAATTCAGGTGACAGGTTCCCTTTAAGGGTTACAAACATGCAAAAGAATAGGAAATCAGGAAGGGGCAAACACTTTTTCACACAACTGTATTTGGCATTGCTGTGTTCATAAAAGTCCGATCTATCAAAATATAAAATTAATCAGATCAATAAACAGCGTAATGGGGGAAAAAAAAAAAATAATCAAAAACACCAGAATTATTGTTTTTTTGGTCGCCGCAACATTGCAATAAAAGGCGATCAAAACATTGTATCTACCCCAAAATAGCATAAAAAATAAAAAAAAATAAAAAAGTCAGCTCACAACGCAAAAAATAAGCTCTCATACAGCCCCATATTCCGAAAAATAAACTTTACGGGTCCCTAAAAATAGTGACATAAGCAATTTTATTTTCTTACAAAATTTCTGAATTTTTTTAACCATTTAAAACAAACAAAAAAAAAAACACACTATACATGTTTGGTATCTGCGTTAGTTTTATCATATTGTGAACATGGTAAATAAAATTAAAAAAATTACTGAGGAATTGCATTTTTTTTTTTGCAATTTCAGCATACTTGGAATTTTTTTCACGCTTTCCAGTTCATCACATGATAAAATGGATGGTGTCGTTCAAAAAGTACAACTCACCCAGCAAAACAGAAGCGCGCATACGGCTGTGGAAACAAAAAAAATTTAAATTATGGCTCTTGGAATAAGTGGAGGAAACAGTGAAACTGCAAAAATGTAAAAATCTCAAGGTGATGAAGGTTAAAATAGGGCTAAAATTCCAAGGAGAAGGAAATGTGCTACTGGCACCTTATTTTTTCCTCCCATTGAAATCTGCAGTGAGTTACTTCTAAATATCTAATAGAGGTGTACCCATCATAGTGGCAGGCAACACTACTGTTTTTCTCACAAGCTGCCAATAAGAGAACTCATTCCTACTGCTTTTAATTGCTCCCATTGAATTAAAATATCCAATTTGTATAAATCCATGAAGGGATGCAGGAGATTTAGAGATCTATGGGAGAAAATGTGAAAAATAGAACAGATTAAGAAACTGAAAAACACATTGTATAACCCTCTGACATACTAAATAATCATGTACATATTTAGACTTTCCCTGCTTTCTCACAAATATTCAACTTATGCAAAATGTCACCCACCACAGAACGTCTTACCTTCTTCCTGAAGACTGTGAAGTTCAGTCCACAAGATTTACATACGATGTTGGAGGATGATGAAGGATATGGTGAAAAGTCCGTATTCTGTGCAAATCTAAAGGGGCCCGCTCCTCCAGCGAAGCCCGACTGCTGCCCTCGCACAGCGCCGGTACCCATGACTTCATTCAGCAACCCACAGCAAGAAGCCCACATGGAGCTGGCCCCCGCCTGTAACATGCAAGATAGAAGAAGAGCGGTAAAGAGACGCACGGGGCACATTCTACTCTACGGATGCAGTCTCATAAAGGGGACCCTGTGGGGGGAGTTGACAATGAACTGTGATTAGATTTTTACGTCGACAGGCTTTTCATGACAATCTAACAGTATAAAATACATTTCCTGAAAACCTCATTTTTAAGGCCTCGTGCACACGCTGAGTATTCGGTGAGTTTTTTACCTCAGTATTTGTAAGCCAAAACCAGTAGTGGTGACGTGTTTCTATTATATACTTTTCCTCAGATTGTAAGCCAAACCAGAAGCGGAACAAATACTGAGGTAAAAAAGTCACCAAATACTGAGCATGTCCTAACTTGCGCTGTCCAACAACAGGAAAGCATGGCGGTCTTCTTACAAAACCAACGCTCAACCCGTTTACCGGTCACGTAGGATATTGTGGCTCAGCCATATTCACTTTGAGGGCTCGTTCACACGTCAGCCACTTCCATTGGTATGTTCACAATCTGTGTGTCACCCAAATGCTTTCTGCTTTTCACCAAGTTGTTAATTTCTTGCAAAACTTTATATAGATTTTCTTTTTCAAAATGAAAATGGATGAGTCAAATATTGTAAAGCTAGCACACGGCCTACAAATGGATTCAGCAGACTGAAAATAAAGTTCTGCTTTCCACATACAAGGAAAAAAAAAATCCCATGTGAATTTGGCCTAATGAAGCTGTGCTTAGATACCAGACATGACCCATGGTCAGGTGTTTTGGAAGAAACTCTTTAACCCTCTCAATACTGAAAGTGCTTTTACTTTTAGCACTTACAAGGGCACAAAACCAACATCCTGAGATTAGAAAGATTCTGTCAGCAGGTTTTTGTTATGTAATCTGACGCTAGCACGAGGTAAGGACAGAGACCCCGATTCCGGTGATGGACCACTTAGTTTGCTGGGTGTAGCAGTTGCTATAGAATCCATTTTCTCTTCTGCAGATCTAGGAATGTTGATCTGTGTATAACCTACCAACACCACTGATTGGCAGCTTTTGTGTACAATTTATTTGATAGAGAGCTGCTAAAAAGTGCTGTGAGTAGGTTGGACTAGGAGGCACGAGGCAGCTCGTCTTGTAGTCATAATAGTCTGCTAATAAAACACTGATTGTATTGACAGCAAAATACAGCCTAGTAAGTAACACATCACTGGAATCAGGGCCTCTGCTGCTATAAGTGCCTTGTGAAAGTATTCGGCTCCCTGGAACTTTTCAACCTTTTCCCACATATCATGCTTCAAACATAAAGATACCAAATGTCAATTTTTGGTGAAGAATCAACAACAAGTGGAACACAATTGTGAAATTGAATGAAATTGATTGGTTATTTTAAGTTTTTGTGGAAATTCAAAAACTGAAAAGTGGGGCGTGCAATATTATTTGGCCCCTTTAACTTAATACTTTGTTGCGCCACCTTGTGCTGCGATTACAGCTGCAAGTCGCTTGGGGTATGTCTCTATCAGTTTAGTACATTGAGAGACTGAAATTCTTGCCCATTCTTCCTTGGCAAAAAGCACGAGCTCAGTGAGGTTTTGTGTAAATCAAGTTTATTGAAAGAATTTGCATACAACAGAATTTTACTAGACAAAGTAATAGCAGTCAGAAACATAACAGGTACTCCCAACACAATCAAGTATTGTGATGCATAAAAGAATAATAAAGTATACAAAACAATCTGCGAAAAGGCTTCTTTGTCTCCTTGGGTATATAGAACGCTATCTTAAAAACTTTATAGAGGAGTGTCCTCAAGCAGAGATCACATTCTAGAAGGCGGGCCTGGGTACGTCTTCCCGTCGACTATAAAGTGGTCTAATGCTATGGGCAATAAAGTCCTGACCACTATAGGTCTAATTCTCCAGGGCTCGCTCTATTGATTAAGGTTTGTTAATGCTGGGATAAGAGTAACCAGGATGTCCCATTATATGATCTTTGGTATGATTAAACCAACATTATGATTAATGAAAGAAATAGAAAGTTAGAGGAAAAAGAGGGAAGGAAAAAGGAGAAAAAAAGGGGTGGGGAAAGAGGACAAGGTCTCCGGCGTTTCGTCCATCTCGGTTGCTAGTTGGAATTAAGTGTGTTCCACTACCTAAAATGGGCACGCATGCACAAACCCGATAGTACTCTAGTAGGTCAACCAAGCCAGACATTAAGCTCCTCAGTTTCCCTGAACACCAACCAGGGGGTCCAGACTCTCAAAACTTTATCCGAGGTTCCGGTATCCTGACCAACCAACTGCTCCATACGGAGGAGGTGGTTTAGTTCCGCCACAAATTCAGGTTTAGAAGGGAAGTTTGATTGTTTCCAATAACGAGGTATTAGATTGCGTGCAGCTGTTAAAAAATGTCTAAGAAGGCTTTTCTTATATTTGGCTATAGAGAGATCACAAATAGACAGCAGAGCCACCTCCATCGCAGGACGGACCCTATGGATGGACAATCCGTTGAACAGAGTAAAAACAGCCTCCCAGAATCCCCTGATGGACGGGCAGGACCACCAGATATGAGTATATGTACCCTTCTCCTTCCAACATGTGTCTGGAGTAGAGGGGAACATAACGTGAATACTATCTGGACATCTATACCAGCGAGTCAACAGTCTATAACTCCCCTCTTGAAAGTCTGCACACAATGAAGATCGGAACGTGAAGAGGAGACTCTTATCCCTGTCCTCCATTGTTAATGGTTTATGCAAATCGTTTTCCCATCTTGAGAAGAAAGCCGGAGGATCAGACGTAGACATCCAGTGCTCTTGAAACATTTTATAAAGGAGCGAAACCGTACGCGTTGGAGGATCTCCATCCAGGCAAGCCAACTCAAAGGGAGTAAGAGGTCTAAACAGATCTACCTGTTTGGATATTTTAGTAATATAGCTTTTAATTTGTTCATAGAAAAACCACGAGCCAGGGGGAGGTCCCGACTCTCCAAAAAGGGACTGCACGGATTTAATACCGGATTGGGTTATATAGTCATGTACTATTGGATGGCTATCCCTGTGTTTATGTAGGAACACAACCTTATCTAGACCCGCCGGGAAGTCCGGATTGTCAGAAATCGGAGTCAGGGGGCCTGGTATGGACGAGATGTTTAGGTTTTGGTTGTTATATTTAACAAAGAGGATCAAATTTCTTGTGAGATAGGGCAGACCCTCCCCCCGATCTCACGCCCCCCTCCGCCAAATGCTTGCCTTGGGACTGTTCGTTAATATTCCTGATTCTAGATCCACCCATTTTTTTTTATGAATCTGGTGATAAAGATCCAGAAGGCATGTTCCGAGAGAGGCATAGTTGTGGAATAGAAAATTGGGAAGACTCAATCCTCCTTTTTGTTTAGGTCTGCTCAATAGCTGATTCGACAAGCGAGGGCGCCTACCCGACCACACATATCTTGTGATTATTGTCTTGAGCCTGGAGAAAAAGGAAGCGGGTAAGACCATTGGAATAGTCTGGAAAAAATAAAGGAGGCGTGGTAGAAGGTCCATCTTTATAGTGTTAATCCTCCCAAGCCAGGATAAGTGCAATTTATTCCATCTCTCCAGGTCAAGCTCTGCTTTACGGAGGGCTATTTTATGGTTGGCCTCGAATAGCTGAGACGTTTTCGAAGTTAGGTTAATGCCTAGGTATCTGAGAGAATCCGCACGCCATTTAAACAGGAAAGAGTGTAACTGGGAGGCGAGAGAGGGTGGCAAAGATACATTTAATATTTCGGATTTATGAGAGTTAATTTTAAAATTACTCAGTTGACCAAAGCGATTCAGTTCCGATAGGATATTTGGCCAAGTGGTTATGGGGGAGGTAATAAACATGAGCACATCGTCAGCAAAAAGTGCCAGCTTGTGCTCCTCTGAGAGGATCTTCACCCCTTTTATAGATGGATTGTTACGGATCGCGTTGGCCAAGTGTTCCATAGTCAGTACATAAAGCAAGGGGGAGAGAGGGCACCCCTGTCTCGTGCCGTTTCGAATAAGCAAGGGATCTGACAAGGCGCCACTGACTTTAATCTGTGCAGAGGGTGATTCGTAGAGGGCCATAATGCTCCTCATAGCTCTCGTTCCCAATCCAATACCCTCCAAGGTTCGGTACAGGAACTCCCACCCCACCCTGTCGAAAGCCTTTTCGGCGTCGACTGAGAATATGGACATGGGATCCCCCGTCCTGTTAGCTCTGTCTATCGGGGAGATAGCCCTTATGGTGTTGTCCCTTGCCTCCCTCCCTGGAACAAAACCCACCTGGTCTTGATTAATCAAGCGGGGCAAGAGACCCCCCCATTCTTTTAGCGATCATTTTGGCATATATCTTCACATCAACATTGATGAGCGAGATAGGGCGATAGCTGCTACAGAGCAAGGGGTCTTTCTCTGGCTTCGGGATAACCGTTATATGGGCTGTCAAGGCTTGTGGAGGAAAAGATCCCCCTGATGCCACAAAATTACATGCTGCTAAGAATGGGGCGCCTAATAGATCTGCAAACTGTTTGTAGAATCCCGCTGTGTAACCATCAGGGCCAGGACTCTTACCCAATTTCAGGTCCCCAATTACAGAGGTAACCTCCTCCAAGGAGAAGTCCTCCTCCAGACTCGCCAATAATTTCTCTGGAACTACGGGCAACTTGGTTAGTTGTATATAGGTTTTGATTTTATCATGAAGTGAGCGGGCTGGGAGGTCCCTGTAGTGACTCTATGTTATATAGGGAATTATAATAGTCATAGAAGCTGGATAATATATCTCGTGTACAATGGGCAAGTTTACCCTTGGCATTTCTAATGGAGGGTATAAATGTTTGCGGACCCCGTGGATGTAGAGCCCTCGCTAGAAATTTGCCACTTTTATTACTTAGATGGTAGAAACAGCTCCTAGTCCTCTCCCTAAGGCAGCGGGATTTCTGATCTAATATTGCGAGTAGCTTTTGCCTAGCTGTAGATAGACTAGCCAGGGTGAGCGGGGAGAGGTCCTGCCTATGTTGTGTCTCGAGTTTAGAAATCTGGGAGGAGAGGTCAGCCATCTCCGCAATGCGAATCTTCTTAAGGCGGGCACCCTGTGAGATAAGGACACCCCTCAGAACACTCTTTAGGGCCTCCCACTTAACTGAAGGAGATGTGTGGTCCTCAGCATGGTCCACCACAAAACCCTCGACAGATCGTTTAATATCTGAAACGCATATCGGGTCTTGTAATAAATTCTCGTTTAGTCGCCAAGAGAACTTAGTTTTTGCAGAGGGGTCTAATTGTATTGAGAAATAAATGGGGGCATGGTCAGACCACAACACCGCCCCCACCCCCAGATCCAGCAGGGAGTGGGATACAAAAAAGTAGTCGATCCTACTGTAAGTGGAATGTACCCGTGAATAAAAGCTATAATCCCTCTCATCCGGACGGAGAGCCCTCCACACGTCAACCAAGCGGAGATCGCTCATCTGCTTTCTTACTTTTTTAATGGAGGACAGGGAGTAAGAGGACTTACCCGTCGACCAGAGGATTCATCGGAAGATTAAAGTCACCTCCGAGAATGATCGGCGAATCACCCGCAAACTTCTCCAATAGCTTTTTGCACGAATAGCCAAATTTCTGCTGGTCCTGGTTAGGGAAATAGACATTCGCCAAAATTAATTCACGAGATCTCCAAGCCAACTTCAAGAAGATATATCTCCCCTCCGTATCAATCACCGAGTCGAGAACCTCTGGGAGGAAGGACTTATGAAAACCCACCGAGACCCCCCTGGACTTGGCATGAGGGTTTGTGCTATGGTACCACTTCGGGTAATAAAAAGATGAGCACTCAGGGGTGCACCAGACTTAAAGTGCGTCTCCTGGAGTAACAAGACCAGGACACGTTGCTTATGATTGGAGTAAAGGATCTGCTTTCTTTTTTCCGGAATATTTAACCCCTTGGCATTAAGGGAACAAAATTTAACTCCAGCCATAATCAAGGCGTTGTTTGGATAATTGATAAGTTGAGAACGGACACCGGATTCCTCGTATTATCATATGCACATCCGGAGTTGGGAACAGAGAAGGGGATTGGGAAAGAAACAGGAAAGAGGCAGGGAAAGAATAGAAAACAAACAGGTTTAGAAGAGAAACAAGAAGAAATTTAGTGCGCATTATATATACATCTTTAAACAAAAGTCGTGACGTGGTGGTGTAACATGAGACCACCAAACACACCATTTGGGGTGAAAAACAGCTGAGGGCGAGGTCCAGCCCCCCGCCGCCACCCCCGCGGCCTAAGCAAGTAATGACCATTGAAGAAAACATTGGTTAATGACTATCAAAATTATTCAACATCTTACCCCCCTAAAAACTAACTTTAAGAACTAACTAAAAATGCAAACTGTAGCAGGGGTAATTAGACCTTCTAATCTATAATAGAACACAGGTCATGCAGTCCACATGGTTGAAAATTGCCCATATTATTAAACACGGGCAACCCCGATGTATACCGGGTCAAGGGTCAAGGAAACCCATCAGGAATATGTATGCAGGTTATTATGCTCAGGGAACAACAGGGAAGAATAGGAGAACCCCCTCAGGTCTGGCAAGAAGCGGAGCCATTTTTCTTGTGCTGTTTAGCGTGCTGGGCTTTCAGCCATCTCGGTGGGATGTCAGGGAGCTGAGGGGATCTCGGTCAATCCGGGAGATCCGTTAAGGGTAGTTCAAAGGTTCCCAAGAAGGTAGCTAAATCACCCAAGTTGCGAAAAATTGCTGTTTTCCCTCCCTTGAAAGCTATCAGCTGGAATGGGAATCCCCACTTATAAGGAATGTCTTTTTCCTTTAGAAGAGATAGAAGTGGTCTCAGGGCCCTTCTCAACTGCAAAGTTCGTCTAGACAGGTCCGAAAGTATTAGGATCTGGGTTCCGTGAAAGGTGATGGTACCCTTTTGTCTGGCTGCAGACTTGATGGATTCTTTAACTTTATAATAGTGTATTCTGCAGATGACATCTCTGGGCCTTAGCTCAGATAATGGTTTAGGCCCCAACGCTCTGTGGATCAGGTCAAATTCTATGGAACCCTCTCCACTTTCATTTAGAATCTCAAGGAAAAGTTTTTGCACCGTAGCGTCCAGCTCGGAAGGGCTCACAGATTCCGGGAGGAATTTTTTATTTTATTTTATTTATTTTTTTAAGGACGTTATAAGGGTTAAAAGTTGACCTGCAATTTCTCATTTTTCCAACAAAACGTACAAAACCATTTCTTTTTAGGGCCCACCTAACATTTGAAGTGAGTTTCGGGGGTCAATATGACAGAAAATACCCAAAAAGTTACACCATTCTAAAAATAAACTGCACCCCTCAAGGTGCGCAAAACCACATTCAAGAAGTTTATTAACCATTCAAGTGCTTCATGTGAGCTAAAGCAATGTGGAAGGAAAAAAATGAACACTACTTTTTTCACAAAAAAATAACTTTAGATGCAAACTTTTTTATTTTCACAAGGGTAACGAGAGAAAATGGACCACAAAATTTGTTGTATACCCCGTATGTGGGGGAAAGCCACTGTTTGGGCGCATAGCAGGGCTCAGAAGGGAGGGAAAACCATCTGACTTACTGAACGCAAAATTGGCTGGAATCAAAGGCGAGCGCCATGTCGCCTTTGGAGACCCCCTGATGTACATAAACAGTGGAAACCCCACAAGTCTATCTCCAACCATAACATAGCCCTAACCCCAACATGCCCCTAACCAAAACCCTAATCCCAATACCACAACCGTAACATAACCCTAACCCCAACACAACCCTAACCCTAGCCCCAACCCTGTCCCAACCCTAACCCTAACCCTAACCCCAAGCCTAATCCTAGCTCTAACCCCAACCCTAGCCCAACCATAACCCTAACTGCAAAAAATGAAAAAAAAAAAAAAAAAAAAGACTTAATTATTTTTAGCTAAGGGGGTAACAAAGGGGGGTTTGATATACTATTTT